>NC_074665.1:56275501-56580637 GCF_029448725.1 Salvelinus fontinalis
CTGTGTCCAGGCACTCCGTGTTGCGCATACGAACAGCCCTTAGCCGTGGTATATTGGACATATACCACACCTCCTCGGGCCTTATTGCTTAAATATACTACTGGTGATATATGTAATGGGGTATTGATATATGCAAACAATTCACACATTGAAGTTATGAATGTGCAAAAATCTGCGGGAGAGCGCGCATTCTGGAGAGAGAAGTACATTGTGCGTCCTCAATCCGACATCTGCATTGGCCATGCAGGATTTACAGTGATATGGTCTCATCAGATGTCAAGGCATTCATACTTCTTGCGCTTAACGGCACAATGCACAGCTGTTCTCAAAGAAGTGAGTTTGTGTGTATACAGGATGTACCGCCCCCACCTACCGTCAACCAATCATGTCAATGCAGAGCTGTACAGATCCCTTCTCATTGTTACAACATTTGGGAGGCGCATGGCGATGCAGAGCTTGATTTCGCCTCTATGCCTCTGGAGGCTCCGCAATTGCGTCAATCTCTCCATATGGAGCCTCAAACCACATTTTCGGATCAAACATGAATTGGCTTTTAGTCTTGGCCTCCAATGGATTAGTTCTCGGAGTTGGGCGTGTGTTTTAGTCGAGCAGTAACACACAATCTTGGTCGACCAACGGCCTAACGACCAAACAATCGACCGGTTGACTAATTGGAGTCCGCCCTACCATGTCGTTGACTCTGTCCATTGAATCTGCATATTACTCTTTTCACTTGTTTGCCAGTGCATAGCCTCTAATTCATTTGATTCCGTCTTCTAGGAGATGCAGTGCAGCTGAGAACCAGACCGCAACCCAAAAGGAGTGTCTAGAGTCCACCACCGCCTGCCTTATCTCTGAGGTCCAGCAGACTGCCCAGGAGGCCCAGCATACGGTGGAGGAGTGCTCCGTCTACTGTAGCCACCTACACAGCTCTCTGACCCAACTGTGTGAGAGGAGTCTGCAATGGTGTGCCTCCACCAAGGACAGCACTGACTCCCAGGCTCAGCTCACCCTGATGAGAGAGAACACCGCCTCTGCTCAGACCCTGCTTCAGGTAAACTATACACTCAGACAGAATATTGTGCAGTTTTACCTCAAACAGGTACTTGGTGGTACTTTATGAAATGGAGTACTAAAATGTATTTTTGCTATTTTGCCAATTTTTCTTGGCCTGGAAGTTTCAGTTGTATGAAATGATAAAAGATAAGAATACAAACAAAGTAAATTGCTTATTAGAATAGAATAAACGTTTTAGTATAATACAGGAAGGCACAATTTATAGTCCAATATTTTCATGGGTTTTGGGGAAGGCAGGGATTGGGGGGGTGGGAGTGTTTTATATTGTGCAGTATTTAGCAATCATTAGTAATATATATGTGTGTGTCATGAATGTACTGTATGTGTGCTCTAAGGTTTGTAGAGTCTGCAGTCCAGTTCAAGTGTTTAGCAGTCTGATGGCATGTTGGATACCAACAGGATCAGACCGTTTTATCAGACCTGATTAAGGGCTGACCCCATTTAGTTGACTGGTCGATAGGCTGTTGGTCGATCAAGATTTTCTTAGTCGAGCAATCGCAAATCGTTAATTCATGGTGCACGAGCTGTCTGATTCACCCCTGTTTCGGTAGACAAAACAATTGCGGAGGCCACGGGGATGGCACAGTCTTCACTCTAAAACATGTGAAACCTGAAATTGTATATGGTTATATTATGTGAAAATAATTATGCACCACTAATAAATAATATTTTGTAACATGCGCATTCTCCCGTGTTGGATAGCGGTCGCTGTTTCAGAACCGCGGACAATCTTCAGTGTGCCGTTGAATTGGCGCCTTTCCCTATGTTCCTAAATACATAATAGCAAAGTTAACCAGCGTATTGGTGTTGAGAACAATGTGGCGGAGGCAGCAGCGGAGTGAGGAAACAGTTCTTGCCTTTTAATTGTCTAAGAAAATGTAGGCGATTGAATTTTATATTAGTACCATTCAGAAGTTTGGTCACCTACTCATTAAAAGGACTTTTCTTTATTTTTACTATTTTCTACATTGTAGAATAATAGTGAAGACATCAACTATGAAATAACACATGGAATCATGTAGTAACAAAAGTGTTAAACAAATCTATATATATTTTAGATTCTTCAAAATAGCCACCCTTTGTCTTGTTGACAGCTTTGCACACTCTTGGCATTCTCTCAAGCAGCTCCACCTGGAATGCTTTTCCAACGGTCTTGAAGGAGTTCCCACATATGCTGAGAGCTTGTTGGCTGCTTTTCTTTCACTTTGTGGTCCAACTCATCCCAAACCATCTCAATTGGGTTGAGCTTGGTGATTGTGCAGGCCAGGTCATCTGAAACAGCACTCATCACTCTTTATTGGTCAAATAGCCCTTACACAGCCTGGAGGTGTGTTGGGTCATTGTCCTGTTGAAAAACAAATGGTAGTGCCACTAAGCGCAAACCAGATGGGATGGCGTATCGCTTCCGAATGCTGTTAGCTATCCTGCTCAAGTGTGACTTGAATTCTAAATAAATCACTGACCATGTCACCAGCAAAGCACCATCACACCTCTTCCTCCATGCTTCACGGTGGGAACCATGCATGCAGAGATCATCCGTTCACCTACTCTGCGTCTCACAAAGACACAGCGGTTGGAACCAAAAATTTGGGCTCATCAGACAAAAGGACACATTTCCACCGGTCTAATGTCCATTGGGCGTGTTTCTTGGCCCAAATAAGTCTCTTTTCTTATTGGTGTCCTTTTAGTAGTAGTTTCTTTGCAGCAATTTGACCATGAAGGCCTGATTTTACATAGTCTCCTCTGAACAGTTGATGTTGAGATGTGTCTGTTAAACTCTGAAGCATTTATTTTGGCTGCAATCTGAGGTGCAGTTAACTCAGTTGAACTGATCCTCTGCAGCAGAGGTAACTCTGGGTCTTCCTTTCCTGTGGCGGTCCTCATGAGAGCCAGTTTCATCATAGCGCTTGATGGTTTTTGCGACTGCACTTGAAGCAACTTTCAAATTACTTGAAATGTCCTGGATTGACTGACCTTCATGTCTTAAAGTAATGATGGCCTGTCGTTTCTCTTTGCTTATTTGAGCTGTTCTTCACATAATATGAACTTGGTCTTTTACCAAATAGGGCTTCCTTCTGCATACCACCTCTACCTTGTCACAACTAATTGGCTCAAACGCATTAAGATGTTAAGAAATTCCACATTAACTTTTAGCAAGGCACACCTGTGAATTGAAATGCATTCCAGGTGACTACCTCATGAAACTGGTTGAAAGAATGCCAAGAGTGAGCAACGGGTGGCTACTTTGAAGAATCAGTTACTTTGATTTAATACTTTTGGTTACTACATGATTCTGTATGTTTCTTAGATTTAATGTCTTCGCTATTCTACAATATAGGAAAAAATAAACCCTGGAATGAGTAGGTGTCTACGTTTGACCTGTACTGTGTGTGCATGTATCATTACGTGCTTGTTTACATGCATACAGTGCATTCGGAAAGTATTCACACCCCTTGACTTTTTCCATGTTTTGATACGTAACAGCCTTATTCTAAAATTGATTTAAATTGTTTTATTACTCATCAATCTACACAATACTCCATAATGACAAAGCAAAAAAAACAACTGCAATATTACATTTACACAAGTGTTCAGACCCTTTACTCAGTACTTTGAAGCACCTTCGGCAGCGATTACAGCCTCGCATCTTCTTGGGTGTGATGCTACAAGCTTGGCACACCTGTATTTGGGGAGTTTATCCCATTCTTCTCTGTAGATCCTCTGAAGCTCTCAGGTTGGATGGGAAGTGTTGCTTCACAGCTATTTTCAGGTCTCTCCAGAGCTGTTCATGTCCGGTCTCTGGCTGGGCCACTCAAGGACATTCATAGACTTGTCCCAAAGCCACTCCTGCGTTCTTGGCTATGTGTCTAGGGTCATTGTCCTGTTGGAAGGTGAACCTTCGCCCCAGTCTGAGAACCTGCTCCAGAGCGCTCAGGACTTCATCAACGATCTCTCTGTACTTTGCTCCGTTCATCTTTGCCTCGATTCTGACTAGTCTCTCAGACCAGACCCTACAGCTGAAAAACTTCTACACGGCATGATGCTGCCACCACCATGCTTCACTGTAGATGGTGCCAGGTTTCCTACAGATATGGAGCTTGGCATTCGATCTTGGTTTCATCAGACCAGAGAATCTTGTTTTTATGGTCTGAGTGTTTGACTTTTGGCAAATTCCAAGCGGGCTGTCGTGTGCCTTTTACTGAGGAGTGGCTTCTGTCTGGTCACTCTACCATAAAGGCCTGATTGGAGTGTTGCAGAGATGGTTATCCTTCTGGAAGTTTCTCCCATTTCCACAGAGGACCTATAGAGCTCTGTCAGTGACCATTGGGTTCTTGGTCACCTCTCTGACCAAGGCCTCTCTCCCCTGATTGCCCAGTTTGGCTGTGCGGCCAGCTCTAGGAAGAGTCTTGGTGGTTCCAAACTAATTCCATTTAAGAATGATGGAGGCCACTGTGTTCTTGGACCTTCAATGCTGCAGAATATTTTTGGTACCCTTCCCCAGATCTGTGCCTCGACACAATCCTGTCTTGGAGCTCTACGGACAATTCCTTCGACCTCATTGCTTGGTTTTTGCTATGATATGCACTGTCAACTGTGGGACCTTTATATAGACAGGTGTGTGTGCCTTTCCAAATCATGGCCAATCAATTGCATTTACCACAGGGGGAGTCCAAGTTGTAGAAACATCTCAAGGATGATCAATGAAACAGGATGCACCTTAGCTCAATTTCGAGTCTCATCGCAAAGGGTCTGAATACTTATGTAAAAGTATTTTTTTTATTTTTAATACATTTGCTCAAATTTCTAAACTGTTTTTTGCTTTGTCATTATGGGGTATTGTGTGTAGATTGCTGAGGATTCTTAAAAAAATATATATTTTAGAATAAGGCTAACAAAATGTGGAAAGTCAAGGGGTCTAAACTTTCCAAAGGCACTGTAGGCTACTGTATGTCAGTCCTTCATGTCATGACACAGCATACGAGTCATTCATGCTTTGAAATGCAATCAAACATTTTTAGTTCAAAAATGGAATAAGAAAGGGAGCTTTGAATAATTTTCCTAAGCAATAAATAAACTGCAAATCACAAATGCATGCAACGGTCTTTGTCTTTGCTATTTTAAGGGCTTGTTTTTTTCCTTGACACTCTGGTACACTTAATTAGTGTTTGCACTTTTCCAAATGGTAAGAAAAAATAATATTGTATTCTAACCACACCTGTTTGGTACACAATACTCACGCATTGCTTGCTCCTATACCCTCTTTGGGTCCAGTAGATGTCTTCCACAGATCTGACTTTCCCTCCTGAGCAACCAGTAAACATTCGCCCGTTAAGAGTTATTTTATCTAAGAGTGCACTTAAAGCATCAGACCAGCTCGGCGCGTAGGGTATCTATATATGGAAAAGTACCTTTTTTTTCAGACTGGAAGAACGAACGGATGATTCTCGGTCAACCAACATTTGAGCGCATCAGAGTAGGATTCTATTGTATTCCTTTACACAGACCAGTGCGGCATAACCAATCAGAACTGCAGTAGACCTATGTGCAAATAGACATTGCCATATATGAATTTGTGCCATTCACTTTGAACTGGACTGTTTTACAGCATGAGTGGTTGTGCTTTATTATGCAGCTGATGCTTTGATCTCAAAACAATCGCATGTAGCGACGTGTGCACATTTTGTTCATATTATTTGCTAGATAGTGAATTATTAGCCCAGTTAGAGCAAATTCTTGCTTCCTACAAGATCACAAAACGCGTACTTTTTCTAGCCATCTTTGAAAAGCGTGCCAGGTAGGGAGCTTTTCTTTGTCTTAAGGGGCAGTGTTGTATTTTGAGACGAGTCTGAATAAGCTAAGTAGCCAATAGGCACAGAGTAGCAAAACTTGTTTGATTCTCTTTAATAATGATATGGGAATAACTATGCCTTTTTTATTTTGGTTTCTTGTATCAAACACAACAATGTTCAGTCACCACCTTGTCTGAAGGAAAAGTCTCATGGAATGTAGGCCTACATTAAACATCACACATTGGCTGCTACTGTACTGTAGGCTGAATGATATAACCAATTTCCATGTTAATTTCACATGGTGAATTTTCAAACAAACATTTTTTTTTTTAATGGTAAGCCACTCTGGTAGGTGTACATTTTATTATCAAATAATCAGTAGGCTATTTGGCCACTGAAAGAGTAAAGTGGGTACAACCTCTGTGTTCACAGTAAACATGTGCTGGAAGTTGCACAGAAATTTCACATGGTTCAAGTTTGCACTCAGCAGACCTGAAATTTGCTCAATGCCGGAAAATATTAGTAGTCTGGTACTACACTGTTCAGTTTTACAAACATGGTTAGCTTTGAAATCCCTGAGCAGCTCATTACATGTCGATATTCATCATAACTGAAGTCCTGACCGGTGTTTCTCTGGTGTGAATCAGAGGGTGGAGCAGAGCTGTGAGGAGAGGGTCCAGGAGGTGAGTGGTCAACTAAAGCAGCAGCAAGGGCTGGTGGAGGAGGGTCTGGGGGCCTTGAAAGAGCAGACGTCACTGGACCAGAACACTCTGGAACACCACCACGTAGAACTCAAGGCCCACATGGAGGATGGCGTGGTCAGTGTCCACAGTTTTCTCAGCGAGCAGCTCAAACAGGATGTTCCAACTGGTGAGCCTGACGTGGATGTAATGCCATCTAAAATGTTAAATTGGCTTTTTTCTTCTACGTGTATAGTCTGAGTCATTGACCTCTTGTTTCGTTCTATTTGTTCTGGCAGGTACAACTCCTCAGAGGAGAGAGTTTGTGTACCCATGTCTCCTGGCCAAGTCGAAGAGCAGAGCTGAACTGCTGGACAGCTTCCGCCACCAGCAGGAGGAGCTGCAGGCAGCCCTGTTCCAGTGTGACACAGTAGAGGAGGAGAAGCAGGTCGATCAGGTACACATTAGATCCCAATTTTACCCGGTTGGGTCATGTCGGTTTGGGGCAGATTAGTGTCATGATTACATTAAGGGAACTGTATACTAGAGGTCGACCGATTTATGATTTTAACACCAATACGAATTTTATTCGAGTACCAAAAAAAGTCTGATTTTCTTTTTATATATATTTGTAATAATGACAATTACAACAATACTCAATGAACACTTTTTTTTATTTGAACTTAATATAATACATACATAAATAATGAAACATGTTCAATTTGGTTTAATGCAAAAACACAGTGTTGGAAAAGAGTAAAATTGCAATATGTGCCATGTAAAAAAGCTAACGTTTAAGTTCCTTGCTCTGAACATGAGAACATATGAAAGCTGGTGGTTCCTTTTTAACATGAGTCTTCAATTTTCCCAGTTAAGAAGTTTTAGGTTGTAGTTATTATAGGACTATTTCTCTCTATACCATTTGTATTTCATAGACCTTTGACTATTGGATGTTCTTATAGGCACTATAGTATTGCCAGCCTAATCTCAGGAGTTGATGGGCTTGATGTCAATAACATCGCTGCGCTTCAAGTATTGCGAAGCGCTGCTGGCAAACGCAGGAAAGTGCTGTTTGAATGAATGCTTTACGAGCCTGCTGCTGCCTACCACCACTCAGACTGCCTTATCAAATCATAGACTTAATTATAATACACTGCTCAAAAAAATAAAGGGAACACTTAAACAACACAATGTAACTCCAAGTCAATCACACTTCTGTGAAATCAAACTGTCCACTTAGGAAGCAACACTGATTGACAATAAATTTCACATGCTGTTGTGCAAATGGAATAGACAACAGGTGGAAATTATAGGCAATTAGCAAGACACCCCCAATAAGGGAGTGATTCTGCAGGTGGTGACCACAGACCACTTCTCAGTTCCTATGCTTCCTGGCTGATGTTATGGTCACTTTTGAATGCTGGCGGTGCTCTCACTCTAGGGGTAGCATGAGACGGAGTCTACAACCCACACAAGTGGCTCAGGTAGTGCAGTTCATCCAGGATGGCACATCAATGCGAGCTGTGGCAAAAAGGTTTGCTGTGTCTGTCAGCGTAGTGTCCAGAGCATGGAGGCGCTACCAGGAGACAGGCCAGTACATCAGGAGACGTGGAGGAGGCCGTAGGAGGGCAACAACCCAGCAGGAGGACCGCTACCTCCGCCTTTGTGCAATGAGGAGCACTGCCAGAGCCCTGCAAAATGACCTCCAGCAGGCCACAAATGTGCATGTGTCAGCATATGGTCTCACAAGGGGTCTGAGGATCTCATCTCGGTACCTAATGGCAGTCAGGCTACCTCTGGCGAGCACATGGAGGGCTGTGCGGCCCCACAAAGAAATGCCACCCCACACCATGACTGACCCACCGCCAAACCGGTCATGCTGGAGGATGTTGCAGGCAGCAGAACGTTCTCCACGGCGTCTCCAGACTCTGTCACGTCTGTCACATGTGCTCAGTGTGAACCTGCTTTCATCTGTGAAGAGCACAGGGCGCCAGTGGCAAATTTGCCAATCTTGGTGTACTCTGGCAAATGCCAAACGTCCTGCACGGTGTTGGGCTGTAAGCACAACCCCCACCTGTGGACGTCGGGCCCTCATACCACCCTCATGGAGTCTGTTTCTGACCGTTTGAGCAGACACGTGCACATTTGTGGCCTGCTGGAGGTCATTTTGCAGGGCTCTGGCAGTGCTCCTCATTGCACAAAGGCGGAGGTAGCGGTCCTGCTGCTGGGTTGTTGCCCTCATACGGCCTCCTCCACGTCTCCTGATGTACTGGCCTGTCTCCTGGTAGTGCCTCCATGCTCTGGACACTACGCTGACAGACACAGCAAACCTTTTTGCCACAGCTCGCATTGATGTGCCATCCTGGATGAACTGCACTACCTGAGCCACTTGTGTGGGTTGTAGACTCCGTCTCATGCTACCACTAGAGTGAGAGCACCGCCAGCATTCAAAAGTGACCAAAACATCAGCCAGGAAGCATAGGAACTGAGAAGTGGTCTGTGGTCACCACCTGCAGAATCACTCCTTTTTTGGGGGTGTCTTGCTAATTGCCTATAATTTCCACCTTTTGTCTATTCCATTTGCACAACAGCATGTGAAATGTATTGTCAATCAGTGTTGCTTCCTAAGTGGACAGTTTAAGTCAATCACACTTCTGTGAAATCAGTTACATTGTGTTTAAGTGTTCCCTTTATTTTTTTGAGCAGTGTATAATAAACACACATATGAGGCTTAGGTCATTAATATGGTCAAATCCGGAAACTATAATTTCGAAAACAAAATTGATTCTTTCAGTGAAATACGGAACCGTTCCCTATTTTATCGAACGGGTGGCAACCCTAAGTCTGAAGGTTGTGCAATGTAACAGCAACATTTAATGTTATGTCATAATTATGTAAAATTCTGGCCAATTAATTACGGTCTTTGTTAGGAAGAAATGGTCTTCACACAGTTCGTAACGAGCCAGACAACCCAACCTGCTACATATACCCTGACTCTGCTTACACTGAACGCAAGAGAAGTGACACAATTACAGGCACCGCGTTGATTATATGCAACGCAGGACAAGCTAGTTAAACTGGTAATATCATCAACCATGTGTAGTTAACTAGTGATTATGTTAAGCTTTATTTTTTTTATGTAAGATTAAGTTTAATGCTAGCAAGCAACTTACCATGGCTCCTTGCTGCCTGCACTCACGTAACACGCAGTCTCCTTGTGGATTGCAATATAATCTGAGTCCAAAAATGCAGATTACCGATTGCTATGAAAACTTGAAATCGGCCCTAATTAAATCGGTCATTCCGATTAATTGGTCAACCTCTACTGTATACACCGACTATGAATGCTGACTGATCTTGACTATTCAGCATGTAACAGGCAATAATGACATTGGAAAGGGTGAAGTTCAGTGTACAGAATAGATGTTATGACATCTGTTACCATAGGACTCTCTGGAGGACGAGTTGAGCGGCTACAACGACAGCTATGTCACTGAGCCATCTTACATCGACGAAAACCTCATGTGCTATGAGAATGGAAGAGTGCCGTTCTTCAAGGTAAGATTACCCCAGTGTTTCTTTGTTAATGTACTGTTTCATCTCTCGCTCCTAGCCCCAGCTATGGCTTTGTTTGAATGTATTGTTTCTCCTTTCAGCAAAAGAAGGCAGGCAAGAAGGAAAACAAACCCCTCAATCGATCCAAGATGGCAGAAAATGAAACTCACGATACCCCACTCAGGTCCAAATTACCACTAAGGTGTCAGAACTAGTAGAATGTGACTTTTACATTTCTTAACTATTTAATATTTTACCTGTCTTGAGTCTGTTTTTACTATTCTCTTAATCTGTTCTGTTGGTAATGTTTTTTTCCCCTATTATGCAGTCTTAAAAGGATTGACTGACATGAATGAGCTAGAACATTTTTTAACTAATGTTCTTTTGTCTGTATTAAACATATTTTTAAAGATGTAAGTGTCCTCTGATTGAAATATACACCACTTTATTACCTTCACTTAGTGAACTGCACCACAAGCCCATAATTGGAAGAATAAATGTAACATTTCTATAATTAAGCAATAAGGCCAGAGGAGGTGTGGTATATGGCCAATATACCACGGCTAAGGACTGTTCATAAGTACGAAGTGCCTGGACACACCCCTTAGCCGTGGTATATTGACATTATACTACAAACCCGAGGTGCCTTATTGCTATTATAAACTGGTTACAAATGTAATTAGGGCAATAAAAATACATGTTTTGTCATACCTGTGGTATACGGTCTCATATACAACAGCTGTCAGCCAATCAGCATTCATGGCTCGAACCAGCCAGTTTTCTAATGTAATTTATCATACTGTCAGGTAGTGCTATTTTTATTTATTTATTACATATTTAGGTGAGCGAGTGCGAGAAATGTAATGAATAACATTTATCTGTTTTGAATATTATTATAAACTGGGTGGTTCGAGCCCTGAATGCTGATTGGCTGACAGCCTTGGTATATCAAAGTATACCACTGGTATGACAACACATTTATTTTTACTGCTCTAAGTTGGTAACCAGTTTATAATAGCAATAAGGCACCTCAGGGGTTTGTGGTATAATTGCCAATATACCACGGCTAAGGGCTGTATCCAGGCACACCGTGTTGGGTCGTGCTTTAGAACAGCCCTTAGCTGTGGTTTATTTTTTTTATTTTTATTTTTTTAACCTTTATTTAACCAGGTAGGCAAATTGAGAACACGTTCTCATTTACAATTGCGACCTGGCCAAGATAAAGCAAAGCAGTTCGACACATACAACAGCACATAGTTACACATGGAGTAAAACAAACATATAGTCAATAATACAGTGGAAAAAAAATAAGTCTATATACAATGTGAGCAAGTGAGGTGAGATGGGAGGTGAAGGCAAACAAATATATGTATAAATAAAAATATAAAAGGCCATGGAGGCGAAGTGAGTACAACACAGCAAGTCAAATAAAAACAAAAAAAAAAACACTGGAATGGTTGGTTTGCAGTGGAAGAAAGTGCAAAGTAGAGACAGAAATAATGGGGTGCAAAGGAGCAAAATAAATTAATAAATAAATACAGTAGGTAAAGAGGTAGTTGTTTGGGCTAAATTGTAGATGGGTTATGTACAGGTGCAGTAATCTATGAGCTGCTCTGACAGCTGGTGCTTAAAGCTAGTGAGGGAGATAGGTGTTTCCAGTTTCAGAGATTTTTGTAGTTCGTTCCAGTCATTGGCAGCAGAGAACTGGAAGGAGAGGCGTCCAAAGGAAGAATTGGTTTTGGGGGTGACTAGAGAGATATACCTGCTGGAGCGCGTGCTACAGGTAGGTGCTGCTATGGTGACCAGCGAGCTGAGATAAGGGGGGACTTTACCTAGCAGGGTCTTGTAGATGACCTGGAACCAGTGGGTTTGGCGACGAGTATGAAGCGAGGGCCAGCCAACGAGAGTGTACAGGTCGCAGTGGTGGGTAGTATATGGGGCTTTGGTGACAAAACGGATGGCACTGTGATAGACTGCATCCAATTTATTGAGTAGGGTTTTGGAGGCTATTTTGTAAATGACATCACCGAAGTCGAGGATTGGTAGGATGGTCAGTTTTACAAGGGTATGTTTGGCAGCATGAGTAAAGGATGCTTTGTTGCGGAATAGGAAGCCAATTCTAGATTTGACTTTGGATTGGAGATGTTTGATGTGAGTCTGGAAGGAGAGTTTACAGTCTAACCAGACACCTAGGTATTTGTAGTTGTCCACATATTCTAAGTCAGAGCCGTCCAAAGTAGTGATGTTGGACAGGCGGGCAGGAGCAGGCAGCGATCGGTTGAAGAGCATGCATTTGGTTTTACTTGTATTTAAGAGCAGTTGGAGGCCACGGAAGGAGAGTTGTATGGCATTGAAGCTCGCCTGGAGGGTTGTTAACACAGTGTCAAAAGAAGGGCCAGAAGTATACAGAATAGTGTCGTCTGCGTAGAGGTGGATCAGAGAATCACCAGCAGCAAGAGCGACATCATTGATGTAAACAGAGAAGAGAGTCGGTCCAAGAATTGAACCCTGTGGCACCCCCATAGAGACTGCCAGAGGCCCGGACAACAGACCCTCCGATTTGACACACTGAACTCGATCAGAGAAGTAGTTGGTGAACCAGGCGAGGCAATCATTAGAGAAACCAAGGCTGTCGAGTCTGCCAATGAGGATGTGGTGATTGACAGAGTCAAAGGCCTTGGCCAGGTCAATGAATACGGCTGCACAGTATTGTTTCCTATCGATGGCGGTTACGATATCGTTTATGACCTTGAGCGTGGCTGAGGTGCACCCATGACCAGCTCTGAAACCAGATTGCATAGCGGAGAAGGTGTGGTGGGATTCGAAATGGTCGGTAATCTGTTTGTTGACTTGGCTTTCGAAGACCTTAGAAAGGCAGGGTAGGATAGATATAGGTCTGTAGCAGTTAGGGTCAAGGGTGTCCCCCCCTTTGAAGAGGGGGATAACCGCAGCTGCTTTCCAATCTTTGGGGATCTCAGACGACACGAAAGAGAGGTTGAAGAGGCTAGTAATAGGGGTGGCAACAATTTCAGCAGATAGTTTTAGAAAGAAAGGGTCCAGATTATCTAGCCCGGCTGATTTGTAAGGGTCCAGATTTTGCAGCTCATTTAGAACATCAGCTGACTGTATTTGGGAGAAAGAGAAATGGGGAAGGCTTGGGCGAGTAGCAGAGGGGAGGGCAGTGCTGTTGACCGGGGTAGGGGTAGCCAGGTGGAAAGCATGGCCAGCCGTAGAAAAATGCTTATTGATATTCTCAATTATAGTGGATTTGTCGGTGGTGACAGTGTTTCCTATCTTCAGAGCGGTTGGAAGCTGGGAGGAGGTGTTCTTATTCTCCATGGACTTTACGGTGTCCCAGAACTTTTTTGAATTTGTGTTGCAGGAAGCAAATTTCTGCTTGAAAAAGCTAGCCTTGGCTGTTCTAACTGCCTGTGTATATTGGTTTCTGGCTTCCCTGAAAAGTTGCATATCACGGGGGCTGTTCGATGCTAATGCAGAACGCCATAGGATGTTTTTCTGTTGGTTAAGGGCAGTCAGGTCAGGAGAGAACCAAGGGCTATATCTGTTCCTGGTTCTAAATTTCTTGAATGGGGCATGCTTATTCAAGATGGTGAGGAAGGCATTTTAAAAAAATGACCAGGCATCCTCTACTGACGGGATGAGATCAATATCCTTCCAGGATACCCCGGCCAGGTCGATTAGAAAGGCCTGCTCGCTGAAGTGTTTCAGGGAGCGTTTGACAGTGATGAGTGGAGGTCGTTTGACCGCTGACCCATTACGGATGCAGGCAATGAGGCAGTGATCGCTGAGATCTTGGTTGAAAACAGCAGAGGTGTATTTGGAGGGCAAGTTTGTTAGGATGATATCTATGAGGGTACCCGTGTTTACGGAATTGGGGTGGTACCTGGTAGGTTCATTGATAATTTGTGTGAGATTGAGGGCATCAAGCTTAGATTGTAGGGTGGCTGGGGTGTTGAGCATGTTCAAATTTAGGTCGCCTAGCAGCACGAGCTCTGAAGATAGATGGGGGGCAATCAGTTCACATATAGTGTCCAGAGCACAGCTGGGGGCAGAGGGTGGTCTATAGCAGGCGGCAACGGTGAGAGACTTGTTTTTAGAGAGGTGGATTTTTAAAAGTAGAAGTTCAAATTGTTTGGGAACAGACCTGGATAGTATAACAGAACTCTGCAGGCAGTCTTTGCAGTAGATTGCAACACCGCCCCCTTTGGCCGTTCTATCTTGTCTGAAAATCTTGTAATTGGGGATGAAAATGTCTGAATTTTTGGTGGTCTTTCTAAGCCAGGATTCAGACACGGCTAAAACATCCGGGTTGGCAGAGTGTGCTAAAGCAGTGAACAAAACAAACTTAGGGAGGAGGCTTCTAATGTTAACATGCATGAAGCCAAGGCTATTACGGTTACAGAAGTCATCAAAAGAGAGCGCCTGGGGAATAGGAGTGGAGCCAGGTACTGCAGGGCCTGGATTCACCTCTACATCACCAGAGGAACAGAGGAGGAGTAGGATAAGGGTACGGCTAAAAGCTATGAGAATTGGTCGCCTAGAGCTACTAGAGCAGAGAGTAAAAGGAGGTTTCTGGGGGCGATAAAATAGGTTAAAGGAATAATGTACAGACAAAGGTATGGTAGGATGTGAATACAGTGGAGGTAAACCTAGGTATTGAGTGATGATGAGAGAGATATTGTCTCTAGAAACATCATTGAAACCAGGTGATGTCATCGCATATGTGGGTGGTGGAACTGAGAGGTTGGATATGGTATAGAGAGCAGGGCTAGAATCTCTACAGTGAAATAAGCCAATAAACACTAACCAGAACAGCAACGGACAAGGCATATTTACATTAAGGAGAGGCATGCTAATCGAGTGATCAATGAGGGTCCAGTGAGTAGAGGTTGGTTGGGGTCGTGGCGATCCAGACAGCTGGCCGGGTATATGGCTATCGGTAGCAGCATAGGATGGAGGTCTGTTTGTAGATACCTTGTGCGTTTCCGTCGGTAGGTTAGTGGGGTTCCGTGTAGTGGGGTTCCGTGTGGTAGAGGGGAACAATCCAAATTGGCAAAATAGATATAGTGACCCAAGGAAAAAAAAAATAATAATAATAATAATAATAATAGTTGTCCGATATACTTGTTCAAATAGCAGCCGATAAGACAGCTAACGATTAGCGGGCCTCAGATGAGCGTTCAGGTAACGTCGGGACGGAGGTGCCAGTTGGATAAATCCCTCGGGCAGATAACGTCGGCAGTCAGTCGTGAAGGCCCGGTGGGGTTCCGTATCTGCAGCAGCAACAAAAGAAACGGGTCCGGATGGTGATGGAACTCCTCAGCTGGCTAGCTCCAGAATGATTTGAGTTTGCTCCGGGGTCGACGTAAGCCAATAGTCACACGGTTTGCAGCTAGCTAGCTGCGAAATCGAGGTGCAAGTGTCCAGAGCCTGCGGCTGGAATCCGGGGAAACTGAGAGAAAAAGAGTCCCGGAATGCTCCGGTCCGAGTCGCGTTGCACAAAAGTGCCGGTAGATTATCGAGCTAAAGGAATAGCTGATGACCACTAAACGTGGGCAGCTGAAACACCAACGCTAGCCAGCAAACCGGCTAATTTCGTGGCAGCTACAGATTAGCTTCTGGCTAGCTATCGGAGTAGCTTCTGGTTAGCTTTCAGGCTAGCTTCTGAATTAGCCCCTGGCTAGCTTCCACGATGGATTTTCAGATTGAGGTAAATAATACTTTTGTAATTGGTGAAGCGGGTTGCAGGAAAGCTTTTGCAGGAAAGCTTTTGTAGTTGAGTTCTTGGATAATAAAATAAATA
The DNA here is from genome assembly GCF_029448725.1 of Salvelinus fontinalis. Taxonomy (NCBI): domain Eukaryota; kingdom Metazoa; phylum Chordata; class Actinopteri; order Salmoniformes; family Salmonidae; genus Salvelinus; species Salvelinus fontinalis. Next base: position 56,291,428 of record NC_074665.1, read on the forward strand.
AAAGATATGCGAAGAAAGGTGTAAATATATATATATACAGGACACGACAATACGGAACAGAAAAAGACGTCTGAACTGCTAAGCCACCTTGGAAGAAAAAATATTAGCCATATACCACACACCCCTTGTGCCTAATTGCTTAATTCTAGACTAGGTGCTTAAAATGCATCCTCCAATTGCAACGTCTACCTATATGCCCACACCATGTCTCGATAATTCTTCACGTTTTACTGTTGAAATGTCAAACTGCATGCCAATAATTTGAATGGGAATATGCATTTGAATCTTGAGTAACTGTTACGCTTGCGACTTAAAGCAGGTGGTGTTAACAAACTAGCATTTCTTTGTAGGCATATTTTGTTTCCACATCATTGACATGATAGACCTTAGCTGAATCTTTTTTAAACCCACACACATGACTGAAATGAGTGGTAACTTTGACACTGACAAATTGAGATCAATCTGGTCTTGAATTCTAACAATATCCCAGGCCAGTGAAGCGACACACCGATTGTACAATATTAGGAGGCAATATCTACAGTAATATTATTGACTACTAAATACAATTGTGCGTATTGAACATTTCTGTAGTTTTTTATTTCGGCTCATGAAACATGGGACCAAAACTTTACTTGTGTTTTATATTTTTGTTCAAAAAATTTCTGGACAGACTCCATCAGATAAATGGGCTATAGTGGGGCTCTGTTTCTCTTTCTTGGGTGACGCACTACAGTGCATTGGGAAAGTATTCCGACCACTTGACTTTTTCCACATTTTGTTACGTTAGCCTTATTCTAAAATTGGTGAAATTGTTTTTTCCCCTCAATCTACACACAAGACCCCATAATGACAAAGCAAAAACTTTTTTGTTGAATTTTTTGCAAAGTATCACATATTTAGCTGATGTTATTGCGGGTGTAGTGAAATGCTTGTGTTCCTAGCTCCAACAGTGCAGTAATATCTAACAATTCACTACAATACACAAATCTAAAGTAAAAGAATGCAATTAAGAAATATGAATATTAGGACAAGCAATGTCGGAGAGGCATTGACCAAAATACAGTAGAATAGAATACAGTATATACCTATGAAATGAGTAAAGCTGTACGTAAACATTATTAAAGTGACTAGTTCCATTATTAAAGTGACCAGTGATTCCATATCAATGTGTATAGGGCAGCAGCCTCACAGGTACAGGGTTGAGTAACTGGGTGGTGGCCGGCTAGTGATGGCTATTTAACAGTCTGATGGCCTTGAGATAAAAGCAGTTTTTTAGTCTCGCAGTCCCAGCTTTGATGTAGCTGTACTGACCTTCGCTTCTGGATGGTAGCGGGGTGAACAGGCTGTGGCTCGGGTGGTTGATGTCCTTGATCTTTTTGGTCTCCCTGTGACATCTGGTTCTGTAGGTGTCCTGGAGTGCAGGCAGTGTGCCCCCGGTGATGCGTTGGGCAGACCGCACCACCCTCTGGAGAACCCTGCGGTTGCGGGCAGTGCAGTTGCCGTACCAGGCGGTGATAGAGCCGACAGGATGCTCTCAATTGTGCATCTGTAAACGTTTGTGAGCAACCTGAGGTTGAAGAGATGCTGTTGCGCCTTCTTCACCACACTATCTGTGTGGGTGGACCATTTCAGATCGTCGGTGACGTGTACGCCGAGGAACTTAAAAGCTTTTCACCTTCTCAACTGCGGTCCTGTCGATGTGGATAGGCGTGTACTCTGCTGTTTCCTGTTTTTCAGGTCTTTGCAGAGATGTACAATCGGGTTCAAGTCGGGTCTCTGGCTGTGCCACTCAAGGACATTCAGAGACTTGTCCCAAAGCCACTGCTGCCTTGTCTTGGCTGTGTGCTTAGGGTTGTTGTCTTGTTGGAAGGTGAACCTTTGCCTCAGTCTGAGGTCCTGAACGCTCTGGAGCAGGTTTTCATCAAGGATTTCTCTGTACTTTGCTCCGTTCATCTTTCCCTCAATCCTGACTAGTCTCCCAGTCCCTGCCACTGAAAAACATCCCCACAGCATGATTATGTTGCCACCACCATTTTTCACCGTAGGGATGGTGCCAGGTTTCCTCCAGACAGTTCAATCTTGGTTTCATCAGACCAGAGAATCTTGTTTCTCATGGTCTGAGAATCTTTTAGGTGCCTTTTGGCAAACTCCAAGCGGGCTGCCATGTGCCTTTTACTGAGGAGTGGCTTCCATCTGGCCACTCTACCATAAAGGCCTGATTGGTGGAGTGCTGCAGAGATCGTTGTCCTTCTGGAAGGTTCTCCCATCTCCACAGAAGAACTCTGGAGCTCTGTCAGAGTAACCATCGGGTTCTTGGTCACCTCCCTGACCAAGGCCGTTCTCCCCTGATTGCTCAGTTTGGCCAGTTCTAGAAGGAGTCTTGGTGGTTCCAAACCTCTTCCATTTAAGAATGATGGAGGCGACTGTGTTCTTAGGGACCTTCAATGCTGCAGAAATATTTTGGTACCCTTCCCCAGATCTGTGCCTCAACACAATCCTGTCTCGGAGCTCTACGGATTATTCCTTCAACCTCATAGCTTGGTTTTTACTCTGACATGCACTGTCAACGGTGGAACCTTTATATAGACAGGTGTGTGCCTTTCCAAATCATGTCCAATCAATTAAATTTACCACAGGTGGATTCTTATCACGTTATAGAAACATATCAAGGATAATCAATGGAAACAGGATGCACCTTAGCTCAATTTTGAGTTTCATAGCAAAGGGTCTGAATACTTGTGTAAGGTATTTCTGTTTTTAATTTTTAATAAATTAGCCCCAAAAAATTGTCGTTTTCGTCATTATGGGCTATTGTGAATAGATTGCTGAGGAAAACAATTTCAATTTTAGAGTAAGACTGTATCGTAACAAAATGTGGAAAAAGGCAATCAGTCTGAATAATTTCCGAATGCACTGCATATACAAAATTATTGGGACACCCCTTCCAATTAGTGGATTAGACTATTTCAGCCACACCCGTTAGTGACAGGTGTATTAAATCGAGCACACAGCCATGTGATCTCCATAGACAAACATTGGCAGTAGAATGGCCTTACTTAAGAGCTAAGTGACTTACAACGTGGCACCGCCATAGGATGGCACCTTTCCAACAAGTCAGTTTCCTGCCTCTGGTCTGATTAAACAAAAATAGAACTGTTTGGCCATAATGACAATCATTATGTTTGGAGGAAAAAGGGGGAGGCTTGCAATCCGAAGAACACCATCCCAACCGTGAAGCACGGGGGTGGCAGCATCATGTTGTGGGGGTGCTTTGCTGCAGGAGGGACTGGTGCACGTCACAAAATAGATGGCATCATGAGGGAGGAAAATGATGTGGATATATTGAAGCAACATCTCAAGACATCCGTCAGGAAGTTAAAGCTTGGTCACAAATGGGTCTTCCAAATGGACAATGACCCCAAGCATACTTCCAAAGTTGTGGCAAAATGCCTTAAGGACAACAAAGTCAAGGTATTGGTGGCCATCACAAAGCCCAGACCTCAATCCCATAGAAAATGTGTGGGCAGAATTGAAAAAGCTTGTGCGAGCAAGGAGGCCTACAAACCTGACTCAGTTACACCAGCTCTGTCAGGAGAAATGGGCCAAAATTCACCCAACTTATTGTGGGAAGCTTGTGGAAGGCTACCTGAAACATTTTACCCAAGTTAAACAATTTAAAGGCAATGCTACCAAATACTAATTGAGTATGTATGTAAACTTCTGACCCACTGGGAATGTGATGAAATAAATAAAAGTTGAAATAAATCATTCTCTACTATTATTCTGACATTCACATTCTTAAAATAAAGTGGTGATCCTAACTGACCTAAGATGAGGAATTTTTTACAGGGATTAAATGTCAGGAATTGTGGAAAAACTGAGTTTAAATGTATTTGGCTGAGGTGTATGTAAACTTCCGACTTGAACTGTATAATGGTCCTTTCCTGTTTCAGCATGATAATGCCCCCGTGCACAAAGCGAGGTCCATACAGAAATGGTTTGTAGAGATCGGTGTGGAACAATTTGACTGACCTGCACAGAGCCCTGACCTCGACCCCATAAAACACCTTTGGGAGGAATTGGAACTCCGACAGCGAGCCAGGCCTAATCGCCCAACATCAGTGCCCGACCTCACTAATTATCTTGTGGCTGAATGGAAGCAAGTCCCCACAGCAATGTTACAACATCTAGTGGAAAGCCTTCCCAGAAGAGTGGAGGCTGTTATAGCAGCAAAAGAGGGACCAACTCCATATTAATGCCCTTGATTTTGGAATAAGTTGTTCGACGAGCAGGTGTCCACATACTTTTGGTAATATAGTGTCGTTTCGGCAGATAGGAAGAGGCGAAACGAGAGAACTCACTCGCCAAAATGTGTCCAGAATAAGCCCAACGCTTTTCCATGTGCATAATATGCAGACCTAAGCTTGTCGCCTGCCTTCCAGTGTTGCCAACTCCTCAGTAAGGAAAGTAGCTATTGGCTGTCCTAAAAGTCGCTAGAAGTCGCTATATGATGTCATCGCCTAATTTGCATAATTGACCATGTGCATGTATTTGTGATGGACGCTGTAGGAGAAAGGAATAACGTCGTGGGAGAGACAAAAAGTGAGTAAAAAACACCCTAAATATGTTTAGAACTACAAATGAACTTTATTCTGTCGATTCTTGTTTTTTTTATGTCACAATTCCAACCCTCCTCCTTTATCCTAGCTTGGGACCGGCAAAAGTGACCCAAAAGAGACACTGGCGGAGTTACTTAGTTTTTTATTTTATTTAATTTTTGGGGGTTTTGTATTTTAGTTTAGTTTGGTTTTTAACCTTATGGTCCACTTAGGAGTCCACAACAAGTCACAGTCAAACATGAACATTTTAACCATAACATTTATTTATTTTATTTTTTTGTATTCCGTCTAAATGGACCAAAACGAGACAATAGAAAAAACTGTCAATGGCAATGTGAGAAAATTATGGTAACTAGTCTGGCACTAATTCAGGTAAAAAAAAACAACGTTTTTTTTTATGTAAACCAGGGCGGGATCAGCAGAGGCTGCTTCCCGCTGCACGATTCATTTGTAGTCTGGACGCGGAGGGGTGAACATCTTCTGCTCTGACTGGACCCGTGAGGGACTGGGCCGCCTGTGAGTGCTTTGGGACGGGGCTGCTTGTTGAGAAGAGGAAGAACGATACGTGCTTTCACGTCAGAGTCTCCAATAACACCAGAAAAAGTCGCTAGATTTGTCGCTAGTCGATTTTTTAAAAATGTGTCGCTAGAGGAGTCTGAATCCTCACTAAATATAGCGACAAAGTCGCTAAATTGGCAACACTGCTGCATTCCCGCCTTTGGAACAAAGACTCCCATTGCGGATATATGAGCATTTCGTCATTATATACAGATCTCTGGTTTCAGCCTCTTGCGAATTGGAAAGGAAAATTGGCGGGTGCACAGTGCACTGTTAGTAGCTGGATTCCCCTAAAGAGAATTGGTATTTCGCCAAAAGTATAGGCTATAATTACTCCTGTTTAAATAAAATCATTCAAAATACTTCACCAGGGAGCATTACTTAGCTACAGATGATCATTAGCTTCTTTAAAAATGTTTTGCTGTGAATTGATTCAAATCACAAACGTGTTGGCCTATGCCTACTTGGGAAGACCGCAATTTGGGTAGTGAGTGTGGCAATAGGTCTAACTGATTGAGTTGTGACTGTCAGGGGTGTGTGGCTAAGATATGGTGAGTCTCTCTCCGGAATGCACTCAGCTGTCTCCCGCCAATTCTTGTGCATTCATGTTTCATTGTGTGAAATGTTTACGCTTTGATTTTTTTGTTTTTGATCAATTCCCCATTACATATGCCACTAATAGTCCTAGGAAATGTACTGTTAATCCCCCGTTATTTGGTTACATTGATTTCTGTTAATGCATGTATTAATTCGTCATTTACCATTCTCATTCTCGGACTGGAAACGTTGTTTGCGGAGTTAACAACCTGCTACACTTGTAAGAAACACGTTTTGGTTTATTACATAACCATTACGAGTTTTGTAAGATTTAAAAAAATATATATAGTTTTGAGTGCTCAATGTGAGCAATGAGCATGTGCCTGGATCCAGCGCTGATTTTAGCATGTAAATCTTGGTGGGGCAAACTACCCCCCAAAAATGGGTGGATGCATGCCAGCAAAGCCACTACACAACAATAAACAAGACATTAATTGCATTCAAACGGTGCCCACAAACTGTTTGGGTCTAAATAAAACTGTCCCAACAGCAGTCCCAACACCTTACCACTGCTACACCTGGTTATCAGCTGAGGCTCGTCTGACAGTAAAACAGTTCATTCAGCCTCAGTTACTGCCTTTTTTAAAAAAAAACAGCTGATATGGCTGACTTGCTTAAACAAATGTGGTTTCTATGAATAATTTAATGTACAAACTATGGCATAAGGTCACGACGAGCGGATAAGAGGTAATTTGTAATTTCAATTAAGACATTAATGAGCGAGCTAGGACGGACATAGTCAATATAACTATTTGCTCAGCACTTTTGAAATGTACAGCGACATAATTCAGAACATGGGCCGTTCTTACAGTATTCTCCCTGTACAGCAAGTCAGAACCGTTGGATAAATAAATGGGGCATATAAGCAGACAATGAAAGCTCTTACAATAATCGAAGATTACATTTCTCTAAAATAGGCTATAGGCTACATGTGCACCACCAAGTCAGAACAGTAGGCTAAATTATGAGGGGAAAAGTGACCAAATTATTAGGGTGAGGCACATGGGTTAATAACAGCTTACTACACAACATACACTTAGTATTATTTTCTTAGCTACAGATAGTATACCCCTGGGATATTACATCATTTATGCAGCAGCATACAAGACATTTTTGGACTCACCTTGTTGTGCTGTGCTCACTTGAACAGCGCAGCAGTCCTTCGTGGGGAAATCTTGTGTTGACACTTTGTCATCAAAGTCTGGCATTCTCTGGATTTATAGTGCTTTCAAGACAACTGGGAACTCTGGAAAAACAAGGTTGAATCATGATGACATCAGTGATCTTCAGGTCAGAGCTCTAGAAAGAGGCCAGAGTTCCCGACTTGCAATTCCGAGTTGGATGACCGTTCAAAACGAATTTTCCTAGTTGGAGCTCGTTTTTTCCCGAGTCCTCAGTTGTCTTGAACTCACTGAAGTCAGATTTCCTAGTTCCGACTTTCCAGTTGTTTTGACTTGCATAAAGCTGGAAAGACTTATAAAAGTATCTCCAAAAGCCTTGATGTTCATTAGTCCACTGTAAGACAAATTGTATATAAATAGAGAAAGTTCAGCACTGTTGCTACTCTCCCTATGAGGGGCTGTCCTGCAAAGATGACTGCCAGAGCACAGCGCAGAATGCTCAATGAGGTTAAGAAGAATCCTAGAGTGTCAGCTAAAGACTTACAGAAATCTCTGGAACACGATACGTGAAACACTAAACAAGAATGGTGTTCATGGGAGAACACTACGGAAGATGCCACTGCTGTCCAAAAGAAAACATTTCTGCACGTCTGAAGTTCGCAAAAGAGCACCTGGATGTTCAGCAGTGCTACTGGCAAAAAATGAAACTAAAGTTCAGTTATTTGGAAGGAACACACAACACTATGTGTAGATAAAAAAAGGCGCAGCACTCCAACATCAAAACCTCATCCCAACTGTACAGTATGGTGGAGGGAGCATCATGGCTTGGGGCTGCTTTGCTGTCTCAGGGCCTGGAAATGTTTGCTATCATCGACGGAAAAATGAATTTCCAAGTTTATCAAGACATTTTGCAGGAGAATGTAAGGATATCTGTCCGCTAATTGAAGCTCAACATAAGTTGGGTGATGCAACAGGACAACAACCCAAAACACAGAATTAAATCAACAACAGAATGGCTTCAACAGAAGAAAATATGCCTTCTGCAGTGGCCCAGTCAGAGTCTTGTCCTCAACTCAATTGAGATGCTGTGGCATGACCTCGAGAGAGGTTCACACCAGACATCCCAAGAATATTGATGATGTGAAACAGTTTTGTAAAGAGGAATGGTCCAAAATTCCTCCTGACTGTTGTGCAGGTCTGATCCACAACTACAGAAAACGTTTGGTTGAGGTTATTGCTGCCAAAAGAGGGTCAACCAGTTAATAAATCTAAGGGATCACGTACTTTTCCCACCCTGCACTGTGAATGTTTACATAGTGTTCAATAGAGACATGAAAACGTATAATTGTTTGTGTTACTAGTTTAAGCAAACTGTGTTTGTCTGTTGTTGTGGGGCCCCACAAGGGTGCATTCTCAGCCCTCTCCTGTACTCCCTGTTCACCCATGACTGCGTGGCCATGCACGCTTCCAACTCAATCATAAAGTTTGCAGACGACACTACAGTGGTAGGCTTGATTACCAACAACGACGAGACGGCCTACAGGGAGGAAGTGAGGGCCCTCGGAGTGTGATGTCAGGAAAATAACCTCACACTCAACGTCAACAAAACAAAGGAGATGATCGTGGACTTCAGGAAACAGCAGAGAGAGCACCCCCCTATCCACATCGACGGGACAGTATTGGAGAAGGTGGAAGGTTTTAAGTTCCTCAGCGTACACATCACGGACAAACTGAAATGGTCCACCCACACAGACAGCGTAGTGAAGAAGGCGCAGTAGCGCCTCTTCAACCTCAAGAGGCTGAAGAAATTTGGCTTGTCACCAAAAACATTCACAAACCTTTACAGATGCACAACCGAGGGCATTCTGTCGGGCTGTATCACAGCCTGGTACGGCAACTGCTCCGCCCACAACCGTAAGGCTCTACAGAGGGTAGTGCGGTCTGCACAACGCATCACCAGGGGCAAACTACCTGCCCTCCAGGACGCCTACACCACCCGATGTCACAGGAAGGCCAAAAAGATCATCAAGGACAACAACCACCCTAGCCACTGCCTGTTCACCCCGCTATCATCCAGAAGGCGAGGTCAGTACAGGTGCATCAAAGCTGGGACCGAGAGACTGAAAAACAGCTTCTGTCTCAAGGCCATCAGATTGTTAAACAGCCATCACTAACATTGAGTGGCTGCTGCCAACATACAGACTCAAATCTCTAGCCACTTTAATAATTAGATGTAATAAATGTATCACTAGTCACTTTAAAGAATGCCAGTTTATGTAATGTTTACATACCCTACATTACTCATCTCATATGTATATACTGTACTCTATACCATCTACTGCATCTTGCCTATGCCGTTCGGCCATCGCTCATCCATATATTTATGTACATATTCTTATTCATCCCTTTACACTTGTGTGTATAAGGTAGTTGTTGTGAAATTGTTAGATTACTTGTTCGATATTACTGCACTGTCAGAACTAGAAGCACAAGCATTTCACTACACTCGCATTAACATTTGCTAACCATGTGTATGTGACCAATACTATTTGATTTGATTTGACTCAGATCAAATTTTATGACCAATTTATGCATAATTCCAGGTAATTCCAAAGGGTTCACATAATTTTGCTTGCCACTGTATAATGTGATTTGAGTAATTTTATCTGTGGCCATTGACCTTGAGCCTTCTTTGATGGGCACTTCTAATGTAATTCTATGGCAGCACCGAAGGGGCATGAATTTTTTAGCTCTACCCTTAGATTTTGCGGTGTCGTAGTGTCCCCATGAGTGACAGAACACTGAGCCAATCACGGCGCAACTAGAGAACATTACCAACCCCTACGCTCCATATTTTCCGCTGGCTGCCCCATCACCACAGAACTCGGAAAAAGCATTACAAGCATTTTGCTAAACCCGCAATAACATCTGCTAAACATGTGTATGTGGCCAATAAAATTTGATTTGAAAGCACAGAGCTAGGCTAAAACACCAGCATTTTGAGGTGGCTTACTCAAGGAATAAAAAAGGGACCAAGTTTGTATGCAGCTTTATTAACTTGTTTTTTTTTTTTTTTTTACATTTATTGCAAACTGATATGTGACACGTATAAATGCCAAAATAACATGCTAAAAATGTGGGGCTCAAAACCTGCCCTGAATGATGGGTCGCCACTGCCTGGAGGCTATCTCAGAGTTCTATACGCTCTTTTCTTTAGCCTCCAATTGATCACAGTTTATCCATTCCATCCGCCGGATACGTTCAGAACGAATTCGCCCAATTGGTTACTGCTGCGCATGCGCCGTATTCTGTTGACCAATCCGCTTCCCTATATGATAACATGTGATAGTAATCCACGTCTGCGAAATGATGTTTGCGTAGTCTGTCAAATTGGTGTGATGTGCTTGAATATTGTTTCCTCTTGGAATGGATTTAGAAGAGGCATTTCAACTAGTCGGAGAATTCGGATCATATCAGAAGCAGATGGTGTTGGTTCTTGTGTTGCTACAGGTTTGTTTTTATTAACTTTCCTTTTTTCCGTGGAAAACGTATGCCACCCACAGCTAGTTAGCTGTATTAGCTAGCAATCTAATACATTTACTATATTTTCTGAATGCATTATAGTATGTCGTCAAACTTAGTGTGGGGTAAGCCAGCTAGTAGTCTCGCTGTTATTGTTATCCAGCCATAGCTAAACTACTTAGCTAACGTTATTTGGCTAGATAATGAAATCACAGAAGCTTTGAAGTAGCTTGTTGAATCCTAGCTAGCTATCTCTACCGTCATTTGCATACCCATTAAAGCCACAGTCTGCAATATTTCCTGCTGTTTAATGGCCATTTTAATTAATTTTACTCAGTTCTTGAAGAATATAACTTATAAATGAAATATGACAAATGGTTTATCCTATAACCCAATATCTAAGAGCCAATTTATGCTTGATCCGAAAATGTTTTCGGAGGCGCTGTATGGGTGTGTGACGCAATTGCCAAGTCTCTGGAGGCACGCAGAGGACAAATTGAGCACCGCATCGCCATGCGCATCTCAAATTTTGTAAAAATGAGGTCTCATGTAGCTCTGCATTGACATGATTGGTGGACGGTAGGTGAGAGCGGAAGGACTTGTATAAACACAAATTCACTTACCATGACAACTTCCTTCACAACTGGTAAGTTAGCGGTTAAGACCGTTGGGCCAATAACCGAAAGGTTGCTGGTTCGAATCTCTGAGCCGGCTAGTTGGAAAATGTCTCTGCCCTTGAGCAAGGCACTTAACCCTAATTGCTCCTGTAAGTCGCTTTGGATAAGAGCATTTGCTAAATGACTGCCGGAACAGGATCTGACACCTGTGGGTGTCGTTCCGGAACCTATTTGGTTGAATACTTTACCTCTAGTGGCATAAACGATAATTGTAACTTTTTGCAATGTAAAAATTCTAATTAACGCGATCACTAATATGCCATCACCAGCGAGTGAGCTGCATATCATTGGGTGAAACTAAAGCATTTTTTGAAATATATTTTCCTCATTGTCTCCATAAATCTAGGCCTAGGAAATTGATGGATTCAAGACAAGGTCGTTTTCACTGATCTCAGTTTCGGTGTCAAAGTATCTTGTCATTTCGATCATTTGTGCGGTATAATGGTTCTTTCAAGAAAACTGGTAACTCAGGGGGAGGAAACGAGGTCGAATCATGACGTCAGTGATCCATCTTCAGGTTGTTCCCCACTTAGAATTCCGAGTTAGATAAACGTCCCAAACAAATTTTCCCAGTCGGAGCTTGTTTTTCCCTATTTCCCAGTTGACTTAAACGTACTGAAGTCGGAGATTTTCCAGCTCCGTGTTCCCAGTTTTGAACACGGCATTAAAAAAAGATTGTCATGTAAAATGACGAAGAATTGCATGAAATGCGCCTATAAAGGCCCCCCAAAAAATTTCCCCATGTGTGTAACATTTGTAAGTGGCTCTACTCTTCTGCCCTATGTCACTCGGAAAATGTGTTGATATACATTCAATGCTTTATTATAAAGGTGGGTTATTTTTTATGCGTTCCTGTACCTCCGAGCTCCCCAGCTCTGCCATGCCAATCTCCGGAATTTCAGAGGATTTGAGCAGGTCAGGCTGTTCAATTGCAGAATGTGTGAAAGGAGATAGCTAATTAAATACCATTGATGGATAGATCACTTGGGTAGCTAGGTCTTTATTACTTGCTTGGCACTCAGCTTGGTTTTGTTTTCCAGGTGTATATGGCATGCCAGTCCATGCTCATTGTGCTCATTGGCGCTATACCAGAATACCACATTGAACAAGGTGACCACTCCAACTATGAGGAGCTCATCAAACACGTTACATTTACAGAGGATGTCAACTCCATCGTGACGGAGGTGAGCGGTTACCGTTCATGATTCAATAGGAGCAAAAATGTGCCGTGTTTGAGAATGTAGCGTCATTTACACCTGTGTAAGGAATTTAACACATTTAAAAATAATCTACACAATGATAATATATGAATGCCATCTTCCTGTCTCTTTCCTTCCTTTTCTCTTAGTGGTTCCTTCTAAAGCAACAGGCTTACAAGGTCAGCTTGGCAGGCTCTTTGTTCTTCGCTGGGGTCTTGATTGGAAATGTGTTTTTTGGACCCCTCTCTGACAAGATTGGAAGGAAACCAGTCTTCCTAACAGGTGACAAATGAGGTTCACAACTTTTCATATTTTGATCTTAATCCATATCCTCAAATATTTGACTGGCTGATATGATATAGCAGCCATTAGGAAATGTTGTTCTGACCTGCTTCCTTGCAGGCTACTTTTCAGCCCAGCTAATAGTGTCACTGGTAAACATCTGAGAGCTATGGTTAGGCCTCATCATTCATAATTTAAAAAAAAAACATTTTGCTTGTGGACTGCTACATCATTGATAACATGCTCTTTTATCAACTTTCTCTTTGACAAACCAACTTTTTTGCTCTCTGTTTCTCTCTCTCTCAGCTCTGTTCTTTGAGGTGGTGTTTGGCTATGCCACAGCCTTTGCTCCCAGCTATGAGGTGTTTGCGTTGTCGCGCCTGCTGGTGGGTCTGATGAATGGGGGTATGTCCCTCGTCTGTTTTGTGCTCACCCAGGAGTATGTGGGCAAGGCCTACTGGGCCATGACAGGTACAAATAATCATTATGACAAATGTTTACCAGCTACAGTAACTAAGGAAGGTGGGACAAGGATTGGACAAAGGGTCAATTGTAGTCAGTCTGTCGACATAAGAAAGTGGTCTGACACTATTGGAAAGTGATTTTTCTAAATGATTTAAAAGTTGTCTCTGGTGTTTGTTTTTCAGGGACCTTGACTAATATGACCTTTGCTGTGGGTATTGCCCTGTTTGGTGCCCTTGGCTACTATATCAGACCATGGCGTACCCTGGCAACAGCAGCTAATTCTCCTGGTGTCCTGTTTTTTCTACTTTGTGTGTAAGTAACTTTTTTTAGGATGATTATTCCAAGAAAGCAATTGCATTAGAACCTTTACTGACACCTTTCCCAATACATTTTACCGCATGTGTGAGACTGTAGTTTGCTGATGAAACAAATAGCAAGTTGACCTTTTCGTCTCCTGTTTAAATTTCTTGTTCTTGTTTTTCTGGCTGAGGCAGGACTCTCCCGGAGTCTCCACGCTGGCTGTATTCCCGTGGTTACACGGAGAAGGCGGAGGAGGTTTTGCAGTACATAGCTGTGCGGAATGGGAACAGCAATGCTGCAGCCAAAGTAAAGCTCCGAATGTGTCCTGGCTCTGTCAAGACTGGTAACCAGGGCAACAATAGCCCTGGCTTCCTCGACCTGTTCACCCACACAGTGCTCCGCTGGAGAACCGTGGTGCTCATGTATGTCTGGTGAGTTAGCACCTCATGAGCTGAACCACTGGGAAATCAGAGGGACTCGCTTTTTGCAAGGTCATTAATAGTGCACAGATAGTATCAACAGCTCACAATGATGCTTATGTTCAGTATATGTTGTTTTAAAGACCTTTCACACTGAAGACTTTAAACATAACCAACCTTAGATTGACACTGTCTGTGGATGTGCTTTAGGTATTCCTGCAGCCTGGTGTACTATGGGCTGACCATGAATGCCAGTGAGGAAAGTGGGAACCGCTACTTCAGTGTTGCCATGTATGGACTAGTGGAGCTCCCGGCCTACCCTCTCTGTATCTATTTCATAAACAAGCAGTGGTAAGATTCTCACCACCTGTGATGATATTCTATGAATTAAAGTGTCAGTGGTGCACTGAATAAATGTCTTGATTTATGGTTAAAAATTCAGAAGTTGAATCGTAATAGTTTCACAAGACCATATATTCTCCTCAGCTGCGCTAAACAGTTGGAATTTGTGCCTGTTTGTTAGGGCTGGGAGAAGGAAAACCATGGCCAGCTTTCTGGGTTTAGCTGGCTTGTCATGTCTATGCACCATGCTGGTCCCAGTAACTGCTGGTAAGAGCATTCCATCTACAGTATATTAGATAGATTTGATTCATTATTTTGCTTATTAATCTATTTGTTTATTATTTAGGGCCGGTGTTCAATGCTACTTCTTTAGCTTTGTTAGGAAAGCTGTTGGTCAGTGCGGCTTTCAACATAGTGTATGTCTACACTACTGAACTGTACCCCACTGTTGTAAGGTGAGTGCAGTGCAAACAGATCCCACTAAATTACTTCTATAAAGTACAGTAGAGGGTGCCGTTCTCCCATTTTTGAGTGTCAATTCTCACAATGCAATATGGTTTTGTACGGTATGTTGGAGAGGTGTTTAAATAATGTTAAGTGCTTTGTCTTGATGTCAGGAACGCTGGTCTTGGGGTCTGCTCAATGTCTTGCAGAGTCGGAGGGATCCTGGCCCCTTTTGTGCCCTCTATGGTACGTCAGCAGAATATCATTAATATGACGAGGGATAAAATTCATCAGTCTTTTTTTGTTGTCACAATTGTAATCAAATCAAATGTAGTTATATAGCCCTTCTTACATCAGCTGATATCTCAAAGTGCTGTACAGAAACCCAGCCTAAAACCCCAAACAGCAAGCAATGCAGGTGTAGAAGCACAGTGGCTAGGAAAGGCCAAAACCTAGGAAGAAACCTAGAGGAACCAGGCTATGAGGGGTGGCCAGTCCTCTTCTGGCTGCCAGGTGGAGATTATAACAGAACATGGCCAAGATAGTCAAATGTTCATAAATGACAAGCATGGTCAAATAATAATGATCACAGTAGTTGTCGAGGGTGCAGCAAGTTAGCACCTCAGGAGTAAATGTCAGTTGGATTTTCATAGCCAATCATTAAGAGTATCTCTACTGCTCCTGCGGTCTCTAGAGAGTTGAAAACAGCAGGGTTGGGACAGGTAGCACTTCCGGTGAACAGGTCAGGGTTCCATAGCCGCAGGCAGTACAGTTGAACGGTATTCATTTGAACCCCTCAAGCTTAAGCTGTGTTTTGTTTGCTATGTGTTTCAGAGAGACTTACACACCTCTATGCCCTTCCTGGTGTTCTGTCTCAGTGGAATCTCTGCTGGCTGCCTGGGTCTCCTTCTCCCTGAGACGCTTAACAAACCCATCTCAGAGACACTAGAGGAGCTCAGCAGCCCTGCTTACCACCGCATTGTAGAGACCAAGGTAGGATCATAACTCGGTTCATTATATTGGGTAAGTTACCCCCTAGCTTCGGACGTCGAGCTTCTCACATGCAGTACCAGTCAAAAGTTTGGACACAGCTACTCATTCAAGGGTTTTTCTTTGACTATTTTCTACATTGTAGACTAATAGTGAAGACATCAAAACTATGGCAGAACACATGGAATCATGTAGTAACCAAACAAAATTGTTAAACATATCTAAATATATTTGAGATTCTTCCAGGGAGCCACCCGTTGCTTTGACAGCTTTGCACACTCTTGGCATTCTCTCAATCAGCTTCACCTGGAATGCTTTTCCAACAGTCTTGAAGGAGTTCCCACATATGCTGAGGGCTTGTTGGCTGCTTTTCCTCCACTCTGGTGGGAACTATCCATTCAGAGATCATCCGTTTACCTACTCTGCGTCTCACAAAGATACAGCGGTTGGAACCAAAAATCTAAAATTTGGACTCATCAGACCAAAGGAAAGATTTCCACCGGTCTAATGTCCATTGCTCGTGTTTCTTGGCCCGAGCAAGTCTCTTATTGGTGTCCTTTTAGTAGTGGTTTCTTTGCAGCAATTTGACCAGGAAGGCCTGATTTCATGCAGTCTCCTCTGAACAGTTGCTGTTACTTCAACTCTGTGAATCATTTATTTGGGCAGCCATTTCTGAGGCTGGTAACTAATGAACTTATCCTCTGCAACAGAGGTAACTCGGGGTCTTCCTTTCCTGTGGCGGTCCTTATGAGAGCCAGTTTCATCATAGCGCTTGACGTTTTTTACGACTGCACTTGAAGAAACGTTTAAAAGTTCTTGACATTTGGGTGGGGACTTTGAAGAATCTCAAATATAAAATGTATTTTAATTTAATACTTTTTTTTGGTTACTACATGATTCCATGTTTCATAGTTTTCATGTCTTCACTATTATTCTACAATGTAGAAAATGTTAAAAATAAAAACCCTTGAATGAGTGGGTGTGTCAAATTTTACTTGTACTGTAGTTCGAAAGCCTGGTGACGTTCTCCTCAGGAAGAAAATATAAAGGGGTGGAATATAACTAGTGAATGGTTTGATTGTGGCAACCCATCACATGTTTTGCATCGGTGGTGCTCCAAACGGAGTTTGTGACTGATTTTTAAAACAAGCTAGCAAGCCTATGTCTGACACTGTAGGAAAATATAAAAAAATTAAAATAAATGAAAAACAAGGAAATGTCTCTCCTGAGGGCAAATTCAAGTTCTGAATGCCAGCGCTCCCATTCAAATGAAAATCCAGTATTGATGTTCTCCAGACTTCCAATAGTTGAGACGGGATTGAGAAGGATGGTCAGGTGAGACTAGTTACGCCCCCTATCCAAATGCAAGTTTACAATGATCTTAAATGTAATTCCTGCTTTACATTCTGTATCTTGGGTTGATTGGTTTGTGTTCCGTTATACAGACACACTTGTTTGAAGAGGACCAATCGAAAACCAACCACAATCAGTGACTCACTCTTTGAACAAGAGAAGTCAGAGGCAATCCGACAGGAGAGACTCTCGAAGCCTGTCCACACACAAGTGCTTTCTCACAAGGGACCCGATGTGCTCTGTTTCCATGGTGAAGCAAGGACGGGTCATGCCGTGATGGATGGTGGTCCATTTCTACAGGGAACGGCATATGTTTACAATGTTTTCGTGTTATTTTGTTTCTCTCTTTGTATGTGTGATACTTTTTGTACTTTACAGTGAAAATCGCAGTTTATCCGCAGTGAATTGATCAAGTAATCATGTGGTATCAAATGGAAGAGAACTACAATTACTGCCAAAGTTTTCAGCTTCTACATTGCCAAGTAGTCATTGGGGCCTAATTTATAATTGTTGCGTACATTTAACACTAAATAGCCGCATGCGCCATTTCTGAAAACTGCACGCACAAAAATATTGAGGTTTATTAACTTGGCACACGCCATTCATATGCAGGTTTCCCATTGTAAATCAGACCTGTCATAAAACTGAACGAGCATTTTCTCCACCTGAAAACGCCCATCATTCACCTTTTGTGAGGACAATAACGCCCTTATTTTCTGTATAGTTTGGAAGTATTGGAATTAGGCCAAGACGATATCTAAAGGAAATACATTTACATTTAAGTCATTTAGCAGACGCTCTTATCCAGAGCGACTTACAAATTGGTAATGGTGACCTTGATCACATGTCTTTGGAGGGATTGGCCAAATGTTTGTATTGCTATTTCTTTTAGATATCGTCTTGGCCTAATTCCAATACTTCCAAACTATACAGACAAGGGCGTTAAAAGGTAAATGATGGGTGTTTTTCAGGTGGAGTAAATTTGGGGTATTTGACATTTTCTGAAAGACAAAAACAATTGCATGTTTTTGTGGACCTGTAAACGGATCGTTTAATTATCCTTTTCCCGAACCTAAATTTCCTGCACTGCCCGCGAATTCTGATACATTGTTTACTCTGTCAAATGTAAACAGTGACCTTAGTGGCAGCTTACACACGTCAACGCAAAAATATCAACTGTCTGTTCACCTGTCAAATTCTACTGTATGTTATAAACCGCGCACCCTGTCGGATACATAAGCTATTAAAATGTTGCTCTACCTAATAATCCCAGTTAAATGAGAGAAGCGTGTGGTAATTTGTTGTATGTCTACTGCAAGAATATAAACTCATCATGGCCAGAGAAGGTGAGGAATTTATTCTGCAATGGTTGATATGTATTATGTTTTATAAATTAAATATCTACACTACACATTTCACATTACAGTACTCGGACGTAGCCTGTGAACCGTCTGTTAAACTGCGCTTCTTATCGCATAGAGCAAAATAGGCAGCTTGAAATAGCTTATCTATTTACTACTGGGAAGTGGGTACAATTTTAAATGAGTGATAGACTACCATTCGTCCCATCTTAACTTGTCGGCCTGTAGGCTATTTCGAAACCATCAAAGGTGAAATGATTGTGGAAATTAAATAAATAATAGAAAATATATATGCCTTATTTCAAATTATTTTAGAATGTGATGATGCATTGATATATATTTTCTTCTTTTATCACTAATGGAAAATGATAGAATCTTATTTAGCCAGGCCTACCTGTTTTTTGTTATGAATAGGTGTCGTCATATTTTCACATAGGCTACTACTAGGCTACTTTTGCTTTCTTGCAATGCAGGACTTCAACCACTAGAAACTGTATGCATGGTCTAAAGTTTGCGGGAGGATAGCACTTTCTCATGTTAAGTTCAGTTTGTATAAATACCAACTTTTGTGTGAAAACGGGCATGCATATTTTGTGTGTACGCAACGTTTATAAATCAAGTCCCTGAAGTTTAAATGGTTTGTTTCAGTTTCCATATAAATATAATTTCTATGTGTTCTGCTGGACAGATCATACGCTAGTTACAATGTGAATACAGATTATGTATAAATATCTATATTGGACAGTGTTGACGATTTGTACAGTATTCAAGGTAATTGGTTTATATTGTGTTGATTCTGGAGTTATTAATAGTTAATGACGGCAAGTAACACCAATTGTGAATGGTAGCTTGCATAATTATATTGTGATGTATAATATGAGAATGACAGTGGAACATGGAATTACTGCACGTGTCATGTTTGGTAATAGTGGTGTCTGGTGTGTCTCCCCCCCCCCCCCAGAACAGGGTGCATTGTAATGTTCATCGACATTTTAATGTTTTATATCTTAATACTGTTATAAGTAATTATAGTGGTCACTGCCTTAACTCAGGTCACGTTTGGCCTTTTACCCTAGTGAGGTGATTGTCACCATTGACGCAGACAGGAGAGGCCCAGATCAACCATATCGTCCAGAAGCTCTCATCAAAGACTGAGAAGTAACCGCATAATGTTGTTTTTTTCCCCCATCACTTATAATTATGGCAGTTGGCCTGTACCAACGGTTCAACAAACAGTTGGAGTGAGTTAACCGTAATCATTGTTTTGATTTATATTCCTCTGACACTATGCTTGCCAGAACAGAAATCCCCTGTTGAAGTAAATAAACAATCTCCAACAAAAGTTTGTGGAAATGAGGTGTTGAATTGAAATTAAAATGTCTTGAATTAATGTATGTATAATTATACAGTATGTGGGTTAGCTTAATATCAAGCTCAAAACATAGCTTGGATGCACATCAATTTTGTAACTCTACGTCCTAATGCGAGCTGAAGTGCTTATGCTACTTAAAGTAATTATCGGCAGGTAGTCTAGTGGTTAGAGCGATCGAACCCCCAAGCTGACGAGGTAAACATGACGTGCTGCCCATGAACAAGGCAGTTAACTCACTGTTCCCCGGTAGGCCGTCATTGTTAGTAAGAATTTGGTCATAACTTACTTGCCTAGTTTAAATCAAATTTTGTGGTCTGCTACCATCAGTATTGTATTTTTGAGCTGTAGGTTTTCACCCACCATTGATTTGAGGTCCTGGAATTGCTAATTCTTCACTCTGAACAGCAAGCTTGCCAGATTATATTTCAGCATGCAGTAGATTTGTCACACAAGCTCTTGCTGCAGAATATTTTGTGGATGGGTGATTGAAGGCAATGCACCTGAGGTAGATAAGATGTGTAACATGGGGCTGGGTGAGGTTACTTCCATTCTCTGTCTAATTAGAAGCCAATTGAAAGGCATGTCAGATGACTCAGTTGAATGGTTGTATAAACTAAATAACAAAAAGGAAAGTCTGAAGCCTCAAGGTGACCTCATTTGCTTATTAAGACTGGCACTGGAGACCGGGGAAACACAGAATATTGTTCACACACCCTCCAATACACACTCAAATCAAAAGTTCAGGATCTGGCCAGCTAACCCCACCCTCCAATTCCTCACTTAACACTCCCAAAAAAACATTTTCCAACGGCACTGATATCTTGATATTTATAGTTACCTCCAGTCAAGTTGATGAGGCATGAGGGAAATGAGAGTGTGGTTATGTTTGAGTGGGTGTGTGAGCACTGAGCCTGTGAGTGTGTGGGGGAGGCCAGGAGAGTAATGTCCACACTGACCCACTGCTGAACTTTCAAGGAACAACTCTGTCACATCTCTAGAGGAGAGAGTGCGTGATTGGGGCAGTGTGCGTGAGTGAGAGTGTGTGCCAGGGAACGTGTGTGTATTTGTACTTGTGGTAGCCTATTGGGTGGATTGCTAGCAGTAAATGTGCTCTCAGTCCAGATTTATGTGTTTACTTAAGATTTTATCACAGTGTTAAAAGTTTGATTTATGTTAATAGATTAATAGTCTTATTCAGACAATTATTCAAGTAAAACGCTATTAGAAGCACACAGATTTTTTGTTTGCTTTATGGTCAACTGAACTATCTAGCACCCAGTATAATCCAGTATGGACTTTCTGCTGGTTCCTTGCTATCTTTTCTCAGGCAACAGGTTAAAGGGCAAATACATAATTACAGTAGATTCCCAGGTACACGTGTATAACAGTTCTGACTCATAACTGTTGTGACATCAGTGAGTAAGTGTCAGAAGTGGACATTTTAAGGATTTGTGGTGTCTAAACAAACAGTTCCCCTTCACAGTGATGGGCCATAAATCCAGAAGTCTGACAGGGAACAGTGCAGGGTCACTGCTCTCCATAGCCGTCGTTTCTCCCAACCTTTTTCAACCTCCAACCACCTAGGGGGACAGACGACAATTGGGGTTGAGCATTACCAGAGAGGACAAGTTTAAGTTATTTTGAATTTGTCAGAGTTCTGCAAATAGATACAGACCTACTATACTAGACAGTGTGGATGTGCGCGTGGTTGCGTATGTGCGTGTCCGGCTGTGTTCTTATCTTACAATGAACATAAATCTCTATCCCCAAATCCTTGAACATTTTCTTTGTCTATGTATGACATTGCAATCTGTGACTAACGTTTCTAACCCTACACCATGCTGCTCCCTGCTGCTGCATCACAGTGGGTGTGGGCAGTGAATGGGAATGTAGCGTAGGGCTGGACCAGGCTGGAGCAGTTAAAATACGGAGCCATAACTCAGCTGCTGCCACTCCACTGGGCTCTGTGTGAACTCCTGCACGCTGGGTGACCTGATGTTATCTGCTGCTTTCACACTCGCCGCTGCTTCTGGTTGTAATTACACTGTGTATAGAGCATCCTGCCGGTGAGTCTCTCAGAGGCCGAGGCCTTTCCGCTCTTGAGAGAGGGGGAGGAAAGGAAGGAGGGACATGTGCAGGTGGGGGTTGGAAAGAAGGGAATGGGGTTGGGGAACTTTCCACAGATGGAGAGAGCAATGATGAGAGTAAGTCAAGTCTGACCTGTGAGAAAAGGCTTCTTTCATATTCTTAAATACCATATTTTCAGTTTTGTTATGTGTTGGGAATGTATTGCCAAGATTCTTTTCTGTTATGCATCCCCTGCTTCTCATTTCGACCCTGAGAAACTTATTGGACTTTGCTCTGTTTTTGTGATTAATCAACTTCACCAGTTTCAGCTCACACCACCCTGCTTGCAAACATATTGTGCCATCATGACATTTCTGATAACATTTCTCATTAAATGTATAATTCATCTATCAGATTCAGTAAAGATAAGAAACACCTGTATGACACTGACTGTCGATTCACACCTAAATGAGATTTGTACCGACAAGGCCAAAGCCAAGTGCAATGCCTGCTGTGACATGACCTGTTCAACATTGTGCATTCTCCTGATTTTTGGCAAGAGCCTCAAAAGGGTCTGGAACGTACTGCTACTCCTTTCTGACAGATGATAATGGAAGGTAGCTCACTATTCACTGAGCTGCTGGTTTCTCTTTCTCTCTCAGCTTTACAGCATGCTAGATGTTTTCTGAGGGTGAAAAGGAGAGATGGGTGATAATGAAACAAGCACATGGCAATGATGGATGACTTGCTGCTTGGCCTTGGAACAAGTGAAATCAGATGATGAATGTGTGGCCAGAATCTGGAGGAGATGGGGGTTCCCTCTAATGGATTGTGGTGATGCGTATTAACCTAGATTTAGGTGCAATGAGAAACAGAAGAAGCTGGAAAACAGTGCAGTGGATGTACCAAACCACTGGAGTGAATGCTTTTAGTCTCCAGCTTTTTGGAATGTCAATGTATGAATAAAAAAGACACTGCACGTAGTGACCTATAAATCATTGAAATATTTAAGGTACGTTATATCTATCATAGCAGCCCACAACAAACCCTACAAAGCGTATGTGTGCATGGCTGTCCATGGTTTCCCCCTGTGCATTAACACGTGTATGTGTGCCAGAGACTGTCTGTCTGTATTTACAGTATGTGAATGAAGCGTCGCTGCAGTGTCCCAGGCGTATCCCCGTGCCCGCTGTGTGACCTGGTCATCCTCCCTCCCTTTGCAGCTCTGCTGCTGCGTGCTGCAGTTCAATTCCCACCATGGCAGCTGTCTGAGGGAAACAGACTGTTTAAAATACCCCTCTTGCTGTTATATCAGGCTGCCTACGCCTGCCAGGAAAAGCAAATGAACCTTTTCACAGAGAGGAGTTTTTGGAAGCACTCTTCATAGACACAGATTCACATACCACAACGGCTAAATATAACTGTCCATCATACTGTGTACCTGATGGATGAGGCAGGCTTCTTAAAGAGTCTACCTGCCAGTCAAATACACCACCTTTTCTTAAAAGCTCTGAGTAGAGATCTCTCCAGAAAGCAATGCAGCTTTCAAGGCACTTGTTCCTAATAGAGGGATATTTATCCTAACAGCGAACATGCAGGGGCAGTTTCAGGTCATTGCACTTAGACCATCAGTGGTATCTACTAAATGCTTTCAAAGGCAAGCAGTCTGGGTTTTCTTTCAAAATATACAAAAACAATTGGTAGACTAAGACTTCTGGTAAAAAGTTGATCAAAGCTTAAGTAACCCCTGCCTGAACTAAGAATAGACAACTTCACTTATGTGGCCCCTCCTCTCTCTCTAGAGCTTATGTGAAAGGCAATAAACCATAAACCCTCTTAAAAACCATAACAATTTTAAGCAAATGAAAAGGCCTATTAAAACGTTATAGGACGAGGTCAGCAATGAACAACATGTTATGTGAAAACCTGTAGGGTACACTGATCGAGTTAAACACTCTGTATTCTTTGATAAGCCGGTATAAACATTAGCAAATTAGCTGTAACAACAGCAAAGGGTTTGTTTTCATTCCAGAACCAGTTATGCCTGCCGCTGGTTTGCACTGCTAGGCTGCGTTTTGGGCCCGGAGGTGACACAAATCTCATCTTTAAACAAATACATATGGGTCATAACCCCTCTGTTTTGATTCCCTGGCCCATCCTAGACAGACACACACCACACAGACGCACATATGAACACAACCTAGGAAAGAATGTGTGTCCCTCACCATAGCGTAGTCCTAGACCCTCTTCTCCTAAAGCACACACACGCCACACAACTGAATGGACTGATCAAACAGCCACGCTTGAGTTTCATTCACAGTGACTGTATTTTTGCTCCTAAAGGGGGCATGAGGGGCGTCAGAGGGTCATAAAGTGAACCAATGAGGGGGGATGGACAGGACAGGAGGGAGGAAGGAAGGGGGCAGGAGTTGTGACACCTCTCACCTGTCATTGCCCTTGAATGTGGCGTGCAGCACTTTCCGGGTTGTTTTATGCTGCTTCGAGCCTCTCTGTCTCTCTTTTATTTGACTCATGGGTGGAACTGCCTGCTGTGCCCTGACAGAGTTCATGGTTTAGATTAACTTTTGAACCTCTGCTGGTATGTGGCACATGGTAGTACAGTGTATATCAACCCTACACAGGATTTCATAGCATAAACATCCCCGTCCGAGACACAAGGTGTTTATTTGCTCTGATGGATATGAAAGTTCATGGGGGCTCTTGCAGTTCATCCTCCCACTCTGCTTCTGCTTTGTCAAAGAGGGTTCACAGCTCTTATTTTGTCCTCCATGTGCAAAACTTTAGGAAACAAAAACAGTAACCCTCAGATAGTTGATTTAGCTTGGATTGTTTTTACTTTTCAACGAACTCTGCCTGACCTTGAGGCACAGGCTGCCACGAAACAAGTTTTTGCAGTTATTTGGCGATGAAATGCATGCTTCCTATCTCATTTTACCATGCTTCAGGGCTGGGAGTTCACTCTGACTGTAAGCAACAAATCCCAAAAGTTTACAGGGTGAGTCTTTATGGGTAAACTGCTAACATGAAAATGTTGAAAACTGTAGCTCATTAACTTTCGCCATTTCACAAGTAAACAACATATACTCCTTCCAAATATGTACAAGAGCATAAGATATGCTAACACACACCACACCACAGGAGGCTGGGGAAGGGAGGACAACTAATAATAATGTCTGGAATGGAGTGAATGGAATGGTATCAAACACATGGAAACCATGCATTCGATGTGCTTGATACCATTCTATTGATGCTGTTCCAGCCTTTACTATGAGCCCGTCCTCCCTATACCAACCGCTATACCAGGGGTGTCGAACTCATTCCACGGAGGGCCGAGAGTCTCCAGGTTTTCTTTTTTCCTTTCAATTAAGACCTAGACAACCAGGTGAGGGGAGTTCCTTACTAATGAGTGACCTTAATTCATCAATCAAGTACAAGGGTGGAGCGAAAACCTGCAGACACTCAGCCCTCTGTGGAATGAGTTTGACACGTGCCCTATACGAACCCCTACACACCTGTCTGATACACCCTCACACACAAATACAAATGTGTGGAGTATCATCTCTTAATCTCTCCTCTCTTCCAGTATCATGCCAGATGCTCTATATTATGATGGAAATTGAGGAGGGTGATCTCCAGTGGGAACAGCCAGAGGCCTTTGTCAGTCATGAACTCTGGAGGAGGTTTCAGCTTGTCCTCAGAGAAGCTGACTTCTGGAATGCTGCAATAACAGATGTTGTCTGACATAGCCAATAATTATCTCTCACCTTGGCAGATCCCTGTTTAATTTGCGCCTTATTCCTCCTGTGTGAACAGCTTGTGTCCTTTTCTGTTTAAGGTCACAGCAGGATGCTGTCTCTCTCTCTCTTTCTCTCTCTCTCTCTCTGTGTTTCTCTCTCTCTCTCTCTCTCTCTCTCTCTTACTGTCTCTCTGTTTATCTCTATCTCCCTTTTACTGGGTCACATGATTAGAGCATTGTTTGTGGCTTGGATCATGTAGTGTGTGTGTGTGGATATAACCGCATTGTTTGAGAACCTCATCGTTTTCATACATATGAAACAACATGGTCTTTATAACATTTTGAAATCTGAACAACATTTGCTTACGTCCTTAAGATGTTTGTCCTTCTGAAAGTTGTTCCTGGTAGAGCTTGTTATTCTGAAGGTATTTCCTGTCAGCTTCTTGTAAAGTTTAGTAAACTTTGTTACAGTAACGTTTCTATTTCCTCTGAATGATTGGTTTATTTTTTTGAGAACCTTTGACTCTTGAACGCTGTAAAAGAAAGTCTCAAACACAAAGTCAAATCCCAAGCCCTGACATCTCCAAAAGAGGCAACAAGCGAGTGGATTTGTGTAATCCGTCTGTGGGCGGGTAAATTTCTCTCTAAAGACTGCTCTCTTACCTCATTATTGTAATTAACTGTTAACTCTCAATGACCTGGAACGGCTATATAAAGAAATCATTATTGATGTCTATCTTTTGTACCATACTAGAATACAAGTGACATGATTTCAGAGGGAGGTTACAGTGTCAGTTATAATTTCCTTTGGGACTAAAAGGTGGCATTACCTAACTTTGGGCTTGATGTTTTAGGAGCCCTATCATATCCTCTGGCTACCTCCAGAGATGGCCTATTATATTGACGAAATAGTCAAGAGACAGCTCTAACAATGGAAAGACACGTCCTCAAAAATGGAAGGCAGGCAGGAGTAGGCGAAATCAGGTGGGACCATTCTAGACAATGAGAGGGCAAATACGCATGTGAACAACAGGCCATTGAGATAAATAGAGGACTCATCTTTGTATCTGTGCATTATAGCGTCTGTGACAGCATGGGCAGCGCCATTGAGGCTATCTCAATATTCTTCTGCATTGGCTGATTGCACCCAACTCATAGGAATTCCCACCCAATTGACTACTTTAAAATGGTGGAAGCCCTCAATTGTAATATCCATGCTAAAATGGGTGATACAAACTCAGCAAAAAAAGAAACATCCTCTCACTGTCAACTGCAATTATTTTCAGCAAACTACTTCATCACAATCCCGGATCCGGGAGCACCCCCATCAGTAAAAAAGCTGACTAGCATAGCGTCACAAGTAAATACTAGCATCTAAATATCATTAAATCACAAGTCCAAGACACCAGATGAAAGATACACATCTTGTGAATCCAGCCATCATTTCTGATTTTTAAAATGTTTTACAGGGAAGACACAATATGTAAATCTATTAGCTAACCACGATAGCAAAAGACACAACTTTTTTTTCCCACCATTTTTTTCCTGCATAGGTAGCTATCACAATTTCAACCAAATAAAGATATAAATAGCCACTAACCAAGAAACAACTTCATCAGATGACAGTCTGATAACATATTTATTGTGTAACATATGTTTTGTTAGAAAAATGTGCATATTTCAGGTATAAATCATAGTTTACCATTGCAGCCACCATCACAACTCTCACCAAAGCAACTAGAATAACTACAGAGACCATTGTGTATTACCTAAATACTCATCATAAAACATTTATGAAAAATACACAGCGTACAGCAAATGAAAGACAAAGATCTTGTGAATCCAGCCAATATTTCAGATTTTTTAAGTGTTTTACAGCGAAAACACAATATAGTATTATATTAGCTTACTACAATAGCCAACCACACAACAGCATTGATTCAGGCCAAAAATAGCGATAACGAATAAACCAGCAAAAGATATTAAGTTTTTCACTAACCTTCTCAAACTTCTTCAGATGACAGTCCTATAACATCATATTACACAATACATATAGAGTTTGTTCGAAAATGTGCATATTTAGCGGCACAAATCGTGGTTATACAATGAGAAAAGTAGCCAAGCTGCCAACAATATGTCGGGAGAAATCTTGGGAGAGGCACCTAATCTAATCAGTAACTAATCCTAAACTTGGCTAAAAAATACAGGTTGGACAGCAAAGGAAAGATACATTAGTTCTTAATGCAATCGCTGTGTTAGATTTTTAAAATTAACGTTACTACGACATACAGCGTGCGTTAAAGCGAGACCGCACCGAAATTAATGGCGGAATATGAGTTTAACATTTTTCAACAGAACAACGAATTAACATCATAAATAGTTCTTACTTTTTGATGAGCTCCCATCAGAATCTTGGGCAAGTTGTCCTTTTTCCAAAATAATCGTTGCTCGGTTGTAGATTGTCGCCTTCAACGTTGGAATTAGCAGTAAACATTAGCCATGTGGGCCAGACGTGCCCAAGTCCCTAGAACGCAGCACAAATAAATACCCGAAAATCGCAATATACTGATATAAACTGATATAACTCGGTTTAAAATAACAACATTATGATGTCTTTAACACCTATATCGAATAAAAACAGAGCCGGATATATCTAAGGGCTATAACGTGAGCTTTCTAGAACGACATCCTGAGGTCCTTTTTGCGTCATGGCGAAAAGAAGAAAGGGAGAACCCCACATTGCCAGCCCATTTATAAGCTCTCAGATCTGCCTAACAAATCCATTTAAATTCTCACTATTCACTGACATCCAGGGGAAGGCGTATGCAGTGCATCTCAACCAATAGAAGACTTGCAAATTAATAAACCGACCTCAGAACAGCCTGGCATATTTCAGATTTCTCACTTGCTGACAGGAAGATTGCTCCAACTCGAGTTCTGTTTTACTCACAGATATAATTCAAACGGTTTTAGAAACTAGAGAGTGTTTTCTATCCAATAGTAATAACAATATGCATATTGTACGAGCAAGAATTGAGTACGAGGCAGTTTAATTTGGGAACGAAATTATTACAAAGTGCAAACAGCACGCCCTATTGAGAAAAGGTTGTGTAAATATTTGTATGAATATGAACATAACAAGATTCAACAACTGAGACATAAATTGAACAAATTACACAGACATGTGACTACCAGAAATTGAATAATGTGTCCCTGAACAAAGGGGGGGGGGGTCAAAACAAAAAGTAACAGTCAGTATCTGGTGTGGCCACCAGCTGCATTAAGTACTGCAGTGCACCTCCTCCTCATGGACTGCACCAGATTTGCCAGCTCTTGCTGGCAAAGAGATGTTACCCCGCTCTTCCACCAAGGCACTTGCAAGTTCCCGACATTTATGGGGTAAATGGCCCTAGCCCTCACCCTACGATCCAACAGGTCCCAGACGTGCTCAATGGGATTGAGATCTGGGCTCTTAGATGGCCATGGCAGAACACTGACATTCCTGTCTTGCAGAAAATCGTGCACAGAACGAGCAGTATGGCTGGTGGCATTGTCATGCTGGAAGGTCATGTGAGGATGAGCCTGCAGGAAGGGCACCACATGAGGGAGGAGGATGTCTTCCCTGTAACACACAGCGTTGAGATTGCCTGCAATGACGATAAACGCGAATCTGACCATCACCCCTGGTGAGACAAAACGGCGACTCGTCAGAGAAGAACACTTTTTGACAGTTCTGTCTGGTCCGTAGGCGACGTTGTTGCCGGTGATGTCTGGTGAGGACCTGCCTTACAACAGGCCTACAAGCCCTCAGTCCAGCCTCTCTCAGCCTATTGCGGACAGTCTGAGCACTGATGGAGGGATTGTGCATTCCTGGTGTAACTCGGGCAGTTGTTGTTGCCATCCTGTACCTGTCCCGCAGGTGTGATGTTCGGATGTACCGATCCTGTGCGGGTGTTGTTACACGTGGTCTGCCACTGCGAGGACGATCAGCTGTCCGTCCTGTCTCCCTGTAGTGCTGTCTTAGGCGTCTCACAGTACGGATATTGCAATATATTGCCCTGGCCACATCTGCAGTCCTCATGCCTCTTTGCAGCATGCCTTGCCTAAGGCACATTCATGCAGATGAGCAGGGACCCTGGGCATCTTTATTTTGGTGTTTTTCAGAGTCAGTAGAAAGGCCTCTTTAGTGTCCTAAGTTTTCATAACTGTGACCTTAATTGCCTACCGTCTGTAAGCTGTTAGTGTCTTAACGACCGTTCCACAGGTGCATGTTCATTAATTGTTTATGGTTCATTGAACAAGCATGGGAAACAGTGTTTAAACCCTTTACAATGAAGATCTGTGAAGTTATTTGGATTTTTACGAATTATCTTTGAAAGACAGGGTTCTGAAAAAGGGACGTTTCTTTTTTTGCTGAGTTTACATGATGAGTCCTCTATCTATCTCTGTGACAACAGGCACAACTCCGATATTTAATGTTCTATATAAATTTGACGAAATTACACATGCGTCCACTTATATCAGTGAATTTGTAAGAAGCTAACCACTAAGAAACTTCTATTCAATCAAATAAGCCTCATGTAGCAAATTAGCAATTACAATTTTTGTTAACCAAATTTAAACTCATTGACCATACAAAAATTCCTCACTTCGTGGGCTTATTTTAGTGGACAGATTTTAGGCAGAGTAAAACCTCTCGCCTTTTCCTCTCTGCTACCACTCATTTCACAAATCGTTGTCCCTTATTGCTTTCAAAGTGTCTTTGAACCGAAGCCCACACGAATGGAGAGCAAGAGTTCTAAGAGAGCATGAACATACTTGTTTTCCGGTGTGACTTTTATTGGCCAATAAAGCCTTTTACAGAAGATGAAATTCAAATGGGAAATGCATGAAATATCGCTATTAACCTTCTTGCTGACAATTGTTTTCTTTTTCTTTACTGATCAGCAAACTATTTGAACAGGCAGATGAAAGGCCACCCCCAACCTCATCATTATAACCTCAGGGCCCTTTTCTTATCACTGAACTCTCCTTGACCCTGAGCCGTCCTCTGAAAAGCCTTTCCCTCTTGATTATAAATAATACCAATGGGCTGCTAATAGGTAATCTGATTGAGAGTTAGGTGGACTGATATGGTTCAATGAGGGGGCAAGAGTGCACCAGACATGCAAATTACATTATAAGTGTTTTCATCCACCCTGGTACAAAGTGAAAAGTCACATTTTTACCCACACGAGGAGAAGCAAGCGGGGGAAGGTATCTGTTTAAGTGATATTTACCTTTTCCTTGTCTTTTCATTCCCACTATTTTGCCACACTTGCCCTATTTACAGCCTGGTTCAGCCTATTAGCTATGTGTGTGTGTGTGTGTGTGTGTGTGTGTGTGTGTGTGTGTGTGTGTGTGTGTGTGTGTGTGTGTGTGTGTGTGTGTGTGTGTGTGTGTGCGTGTGCGTGTGTGCGCGTGTGCGTGCTGGCTTGACTACAGTGCATTCGGCTTGACTGTGCAGCCTCGCAGGGTAGTTATGATGGTCTAATCATGGTCAGAGAGGAACAAATCAATAAATCAAGTATATGCAAACCATTTAAAGAACATCTTGAGATCACAAAAATACTTTAAATAAACGTTGAGGGATAAATATTTACTAGTATTTTAAGACTCACCATTCAGGCTTCCCATGAAGTCCCATGACTATCCTCTCCACACTCATCTGGAGGGTCTAACATCCTGTCCCTCTGTGTCGCCTTTGGATTCCAATTCATCACCGTTGACATTGTCTAACGTCATTTGGGGTCTTATTATGCGTAAGTGTAATAGTTATTGTACCATGGAGTGAATGTACACTGACGTGTGCTAGAAGAATGGGCATACAACTAGATCCATAGTGTGATACAATAACAGGAAGTGGTGCCAATAACTGCACATGTATATTTCTTCAAGCAATTGAACCAACAATGATTTATTTGGGGATGGAGGAACATTTGACATGAAAACATTGAGCTCTGACATTGCCATGTCAGAGAATGTGGAAAAATTGAAATGGTTTTGATTTAGACAGATTTAAAAGTGAAAAATCCACTATTCATAATAATAGTACATTTATTTTATTGAAAACATTCCAAATGCAACAACACAGTTAAGCTGCATGAAAATTATCAAGTACAGATGAAAAACAATTACATTTCAAAATATACATAAAATTATGTCTCAAAACTATCGAAGTGCATCAACCTGAAGTGCTTCTAAAAATGTTGCTTTTACAATGCTAGTGGGGTTTACATAAATATCTCTATTACAAAATATATGTAATATACATGATACGTCTATCTTAAATATTAACAAGTGTATTTACATAAATGTGAATTTTTCACTATCAGTTGTTCTGGATACATTTGTCACCATATCTGCTGAACTTTGTGGGCAGATTGTCCACTGGATAAACGGTTGGGCCTGTTTTCATTGTCGGGGGTCCGTTTAACAGAGTCCAGTCACATCTGGTGACCACCTCGACCAGGAACACCTTTAGTACAACTTTAGCAAACTCTTTACCCACACACGTCCTCGCACCACCCCCAAATGGGATGTAACCGAACCGGGAGGAGTCATCTGGTGACTTGTCCAAGAACCTCTCTGGCTGAAACTCCTCCTTGTTCATAAGTGTGTCCAGCACATCGTGTGTGTCACAGATGCTGTAGATGACTTTCCAACCCTTGGGAATCTGGTATCCCTGAGGAAACACACTTTAGGTTGTTAGGTGGGGTGGGTATGGCGATGACTTCCAACAATTTTCTTCCAATCATTATACATAGAGCTGCTACCATGTTGTGATGATATATTTGTAGAAAAATGCATATACTATAACAGTACATGGTTTCCATTTTGTGGCTCTCAAAACACAATCAATTATGCCTCCTTTAAACTTTTAGCCTAAAATATTGTGTAAATTTAATTTCAGATGCTACAACATAGGTTTACTTACATTGAGCTCAAATGTCTTCAGTGCCACACGGAAGCCACCAGGGACAGGAGGGTTTATACGGAGGGTTTCTTTGATGACACAGCTGGTGTACTTCAACTGTTCCAACAACTCAATACTCAGTGGTTTGTCCTCAGATTGGGCTCCCAACAAATGCTGCAAAAATATGTATATATTATAAACACATAGATAGGGGGACATAAATCTCGCAGGTGAGATGTACAGCAAATTCAATCAATTAAATATAGCCCTAGATTTGGAAGAATATAATTTATAAATACTTTAATGAGAGTTGTGTCTAATCTTAATCTCATCATAACCAAAAAAAGATGGGCCTCCATTGACTATTCTTTTGTTGTCATGGAAGACTTTGTAAACAAATGATTTATGGTTTCAAATCATGTTAAATAAATGTTGTGCAATGTCATTGGCACAACAAGAATCAAGTGCCATATACAATGTTGTCGTGTTGTCTTCTGATGATAGAGTGATACCAACCTTCTCCTGAAGCTCATGGCGCATTTTACGCATGACATGTGCATGCAGCCCGAGAAACATCACCAGAGAGGTCGCAGTGCTCGCTGTCGTCTCGTGGCCACCGAATAGCAATTCTGTGGCAGACTCTTTTATCTCCTGAGGGAAACAAATAAAGAACGGTTCATGGAGTAATTGACAGTGTATAGAATCAAATTGCTAAATGAAAGGCATCTGGTTACCTCCATGCTTAGTCGCTCCTCGTTCCTCTCTCCATTCTCAATCAATAACTGCAGAGCATCTTTATAGTTATTGTTGTTATCAATATTGGACAGCTTATTTTTGATGTTTTGCTCTATCTTTGAGTGGATGATGTTGCGTGCTCTCAGACCCTAAATTGAATGGTGAAAAATATCGGTCAAAAATGTTGCGCGCACACTGGAGCCCCATGTGATGCAGGCCAGGGCTGTTTTAATCAATCAATCTTATCATTTGACAGACAACTTACCCGGTACAAGCCACTGAAAGGAACATCGATTGGTAGGGAGAAAAGGTTATTTATCATTTCTTTGAACGCTTCCAATAATTCCAGCTCGTCGGTCTTTGTTTGCTCGGGCTCGAAGCCAAGCAGGATCCTCATTGCGATGCGGAACATGAGGCGCTTCATCTCTGGGTACACTAGCACACAAGAGTCGCTTTGCAGCCAGCTATGCACTGCGCATCTCACCTCCTCCCGGATCACAGGAATATACTCTTTCAGGGCTTCTCCAGAAAAGGCTTTCATGATCGCCTGTAGGCAAACAGGAGAGAGCGCTTTAAGGGCACGTTATAAGGACACCGCTGTGAAAAGGCAAGGTAAATTACAATTTTGTTTTTCACCGTAAGCATAAACCATGAGCTTCCTACACAGACATGTAGGTTACTCTACGTATTTCCTACCTTTTTCTTGCTCTTGTGGAGCGCGCCATGCGCATTGGAGAGGGCGTGCGACCCGAGAATGAGTCGCACTGATGCTGGCCACTGAGCCGCGACCAATTTGTGTTCCGACATCAGAATCTGTTTCACATGTTCTGAACCCATTACCCGCACCGTGGGACTCCCAAAGAGATGCGTCTTATAAATATATCCATATTTCTGCCGTTTTATTTTTAGGAATTTTCTTCTCTAGAAATATAAATAAGAAGAATAATGGATGAATTGATACTGTAAATGTCATTCATATAAATGGCTTGAATTAGGCTACATAACAATCTTTCAATTTATTCAATAGCATACTGTTTTCTGGTAGGACATTTGAGCCTGATGCATAACCCTAACAATAACTAATCAATAGCAGCCTGATGCACACTGCAAATATAGGGAGGAACTGCGTTTTCAGTTTGTTTCCATCATCAGTTACCTGTAGGACCATCTGAAGCGTCTCGCCAAGGAAGGGCAGTCCCATGGTACCCGGAGGAAGAGGACTCTGACAGGTTGGATCACTTCCACTAATGATGTACATTTCCCACAGTTTCATCGCAGTCACGATCAGGAGGAGTGGGAGCAGGAGAGTGCAAAGACATGTTACGAATAACGTGTAGAAACTCATCTCGAGGAGAAGTGTACGGATGGACTGCAGGAGTGGACTGGTATGTCTCACCCTCCATTCTGCGCTTTTATACGGCCGTTTCCCCCCAACTATTTGCCCCATCTTACCTTGGGTCAGACAAATTAGTTCACTCAGAGTTCATATTTAATTGTGCAGCTCTTGCTCGCGCGCCCCGTGCTCCGCCCACAGCGGACAGGCCCGAATGTTTAACCATTTCTTGGGTGCGCATAGGCTACCACCTATACAGTAGCCCCACAACAGAATGCAAGCCTTTGGCTTTGAAAATGACCTCTTCGGTTACCCAATATATCGTGTTCTTAATTTACAGCGTGCACGCATCACTGTAGTTGTGTTAGGGTCTACATAGTATGAGACTAATCGGGCTTGATTACTTTAGAAAATGTATTATACTTCCCATGAAGAGGACACCCAGGCTTGACGCATGCGTCAGTAGGCTATGAGAAGCGTTGCTTCTGTGTTCACTGCGTATGCATATCAATGCATTGTGTTATATTTTTCAAACGGCAATGAATTAATGTTTTGTATTTAGTTTAGACTACACAATGGGCTTACAGTTAATTAATATATTACTTTGAAATGGTGATG
Organism: Salvelinus fontinalis; assembly: GCF_029448725.1. Taxonomy (NCBI): domain Eukaryota; kingdom Metazoa; phylum Chordata; class Actinopteri; order Salmoniformes; family Salmonidae; genus Salvelinus; species Salvelinus fontinalis. The sequence goes on from NC_074665.1 coordinate 56,326,514, forward strand.
CCATCTAACACTTTACAAATCACCATCCTCTTTGGACCCTCTGTTTAAAACCCATGACCGCAGCGCGATTCCAACAGAGGTGGGGGCAGTGACGCTCTATCCCATTCCCATGCGCTGACCTGCATGTGACCTACAACACGGACGGTGACATCCGTGTGAACTCCGGTGCCAAAATGTCGCCAAGTTCACTGTCCATCAAATAACGAGTTACAGGGCCCTATAGCACACATAATTAGAGAGGGGTTCGCGTCATTACAGTCTTACAGTCATCTATTCTGTCTATCATGACAATCAAATTGAGGTCATAATTATACCATCTCTCAATCTAGGCCAAATGAGATCAGGATTTCATACAGGTTTTCCAATGTCTGAATTAACCCATAGGGAATATAGCCTACAATTTAGCATAATTTAAACCTTTTTGAAGATAATTTAAAAAGGGTAATTTTACTCTGTTGGTTTTAACTTGGTAAGATTGTGTGTGTGTGTGTGTGTGTGTGGGGGGGGGGGGGGGGGGTTAAATAATTTCCGTAATCTATAGAGGAAATTCAGATAGTGAGCTATTGGCTTACCATTCTTTGCTGTGAAAATGATGCTGTGAAATAGCATTGGTGTTGTGATCACAGCCTGTGAAGTGCAGCTAACAAAGCCGTCAACTAAATTGAGGGTCAATAGGGCAAAGTTAACTGGTTCACTAAAGGGTCACACTGCCATCCGAGTTCACTCTGAAGGTGTAATCTCTTGCAGGTTCAGTTCATCTTTGGGGGCGGAGCCTGTCAGATGATATGCAAATCTTCCTTTTGGTTATGGAATTTATTGTTATGAGTTGGTGAACGAAAACAGACCCAATTAAGAATAAGACTTTACACTTTACGCTAACAATTGACTATATTTCGGCATATCCAATTAAAAACATACAATATTTCATGAAAGATTGAATAGGTTATACTGTGGTAATACTGGCACACTTTCAAATGTCATATGATTAGAACCTTAACCATTTTATCTATGAACAAGTTCATATTTTTCTTTTAATAGAACGGGAATCTATTAATTGTGGTTAACATGATGGCAACAATTGCACATTTTGTCATGGTGGAATTTCCTATCCAATGGCAAAAATACACCTTTTTGCAATTTAATCTTTACATCGTTCTATAGATAATACGAGCAATACACAAAACAATACACATATTGAATCAATAGGACAAATACTGTATATACACACTCCGTAAAGGAGAAAAAGTGCTATCTCCTTCCATGAATCCATCTTAATTAACTGAGTCATTTCACAGCGCTTCCATTATGCTTCAAAATCAACAAGCGATTATTTATAAAGATGACACATGTAATAATAATTGGTTATATTCTCTAGGTAACGTTATATAATTGCATTTTGATGTATAGCCTCTAAATAATCGAATAAAAGCTTCAGGCCTATATGGTTTGTTTTAGCGGTCTATGCTTTACATTAGTTAATGTCTTATGATATCTAAATAACTAGGTCTATTCATAATTATTCCATCTTAACACAGACTTAGCCGAAATGTTCTATAAATAAAGCTTATTTGTACTACTTCATTTTATACACACATAACATAGCCTACTGTTGGCCTATATCTCATTTATATCTACTCACATAGGCCTACTGCACATAAACACATACATTTTGAAGGTATTTCTAAATGTTTTTCGTGGAGACCAAGTGCAAGATCTGTAAGACAGTTTCGCATTATAGACGGACATTATAGACGCACATCCTGAGCACAGATAATGTTTGTTCTGAGAAGAAAGCCCTACTCGTCCATTATATATTGCATTAGGGTCATTAAAAATGATATATAATCTTTCGATTTGCTATGTTATAAAGTGAGCGCCCGGATGTCCGTGAACAATAGCAAAAGTTTCCCGTAACCTTTTACAGTGGGTGAAAAAAGGCGATCTTGGCGATAAGCAGGTCATCGAAGGTCACTGGCACCATGCCTTGCTTCCACTCTTCAATGACCACCATGTTTCTACCATTTCCACGATATTCGGAACGAAGAGGAAAGGTTTCTTGACTATGTATTCTGATTTAATAACTTAATATTGCAATTGCGAAAAGTTCATGAGCTTAATGTCTTTAATAACACAATTACTTATCAAAACTCTATCGGAGTAGGCTATCGTAATTGAAATGCACATGCAGTCCATTGACGGGGTGGACTATTGGCACCGTCTGCATCTTGGGGAATGTATCCGTGGCGAGGGTCCATTTGCACGTGCCAATCACTTCAACGGCCAGGGTTTTTAATATCATTTGGGCAAGTTCCTTTCCGACACAACTCCTTATTCCGCCACCAAATGGAACGTAATTAAAGCGCCCAGTCTTGCTCTCTTCACGCTCGGAACCGAAGCGGTCTGGGTCGAAGATCTCAGGGCTCTGGAACACTGCAGCTGTCTCATGTGTGTCTCGGATGCTGTACATCACACTCCATCCTTTAGGGATCTGGTAGCCCTTGGAAGAGAGCCAAAACAAAAATTCAAACTTCAACACAATCCTGACAAGATAAAAAGTCGCTATTGGCAAGTGAAACCTCTTTACGGTCAGATTTAATGCTCGTTGACGTTCTGAAATGTTAAGGCAGTATCATCTGTATCTCACAACATATCAGATGAACGATAAACATAAATCAATTGTAAGTTAATCAGTATTAATCAAGTTTTAATAACCGACTAGAATACATCTCATTGTATCCATCCTTGGGCAAATGGCCTAATAGAGGATATCCAGACGGCTTCAAAGTTATTTCCGCTTTTAACCGAGTGATCTCAGTTCCAGTTCACTCTATCCCTCATCTCAAATCATAGCCTACGTGAATCTATTGGTAACTTTATGGAGCAATGATTGGGAGATGCACTTGAACGCACACGCATTGTGGTCAATTGAAAACTCACCCAATTAAAATACTGAAATAGCGTTGTATATGCTTTCGAATGATGGTTTATGTTCTAGCCAGTTGAGGGACTAATTTTCTGACATCACAGTAGATCGAATGTATTATAATGGTGTGTGGCCTGTTCATGGGGTTTATCTAAGGTCAGCTTCCATAGTGCGCTTCCGCCGTGCTCAAGAAGCTCGCGTATGATATACTTACGTCCAATTCGAATGTTTGCAGCACTGTCCTGTATCCTCCAGATACTGGCGGGAGAAACCGCAGCACCTCCTTGACGACACAGTCAATGTAACGGAGCTGGCTCAGTTTCTCCATAGTTAAGCAAGGAATATGAGACCGAGAACACGGTGCCTCTTCGTTTTCATCCGGTGCGCAATGAAAAGTCCCGCTCCCATTCATCAAGGGGGTGGTCTCTGCGTCCAGAGGCCGATGTTCCCCTTGTTCGACCGCAAGAGGACATTTCAGACCATTTTCTTTTCCGGAGCAGCCCTGGGCGCTGTGTGCGTCGTAGCCGAGACCCTCTGACTCCAGCTCTATCTGGGCTTTCTCCACCACAGCGGGGTGCCGCAGAAGCTGAAGAATAAGCGAAGTGGAAGCACTGGCCGTAGTTGAGTGAGCAGCAAATATTAACTCCACCGCGGTTTCCTAGACACCAGAGACAGAACACAATTAACCTTTTATTTAGGCTACAACATTGGGCATTTGCTTTGGTGATCCAAAGTAAATAATTGGTTATTTCAAAATACTAGGCTATAAACTTCCAAATAAGACTATACAATGGAAAATGTGGGATGTTGTGTATTACATTTATATAGCCAAAGCAGAATGGATAAACAGAAAAAGACTGGGCTGTTTTTTTAAACTATAATTTACCTTCAACTCCTGCATGCTCAGTTCATGTCCGTTTTCCTTGGCACTGCTCAACATGTAATCGAAAGCGTCATAGTACTCCTCAGACTGTTGTTTCTGCATTTTCTCCTCTATGATTTTCTGCATGCACGTATGAAGGATTTCCCTGGCTTTAATTCCCTGAGAAGAAAACATAAATCCGCATAGTCTTATCGATATTTAGCTGCCTTGATGGGATATTTCCATCCAGTGTTTGACATTCTATTATATGTATAATTGCCCATTCGGTTGTAATAATACATTTGGATGTGCACGTTTTTTGTTTTCCAAAGCAAAATAGTTCGTCGTGCCACACAATACAATATGACTTAGGCTACAATTGTTTTTTGATAACATGTAAAGATATTGATAATACATAAGAGTTATCATTTCGGGGTTATCATTTCTCTGCATTATCCAAACCTTTGAACAAATATTAAAACAAATAACATATGCGAATAATTTTACAGCATTATAACAGTGTTGGCTATAGGCCTACTCACTTTGCGGAGGCCACTCATAGGTGCATCAATTGGTAATGAGAAGAGGTTGTTCATGAGCTGCTCAAAGATCTTAGACAGGTATACTATGCGTTTTTCCTCCATCTTCAGTCCCAACAAGACTCTGACTGCAATGCGAAATGTGAGAGATTTGGCTGCGACGTAAACATCCACTGGGCCAGGCTCCGAGCACCACTTTGCAATTTCAGACTTGACAATATCTTGCAAGCGGGGTAGGTAAGTCTCCAAGGCCCCGCGGCTAAACACTTTTGCTAAGATCTTAAAGGAAAGGAAAGGATAATAAAAAGTTAGCACCTGGTTGGTACATGGTACTCCAGACAACAATTGAATAATACTTGAGACGAAATTAATTATGCCTATACTTATCTATTTATTACCTGTGCTCTATGTAAAAACACAATAACAACAGCAGGAAATTAAATGCATATTTTATTGCCTTGATTTCTCTCTCTGGCAAGTAAATAGGCCTATCCGGCATTTCCTTTGAAGATGCGTTCAGTTTGCAGGCCTAGAAGATGACCATGCCTCATCAAGTTGTCTCCGGTAGACTATACGCTTATGAGACATTTTGATGTAATCGATTTTACTAATCGTTTTTACTAATCTTCTTTTCATCCTTACTTTTCTCTTCTTCTTGTGCAGCTCTCCGATAGAGTTGACCAGGGTGTTTGGTCCCAGGATAATCCGGGTGCTCTGGGGCCACTGCGTACAGACCAAGTTGTGTTCTCCAAGCAAGATTTTACGGATGTTTTCTGCACCAGTTACCCGGATAACAGGCTTTCCTAAAAGGTGAGTTTTAAAAACGTTGCCATGCTTCTCTCTCCTGGAGATGTGGAAGTTGGATCCCTGTCATAAAACACAAACACACACAAAAGCTGTAAAGGGGGTGTTCATTTCACGTGTACTATAGAGGGCGCGTAGCCTTATGGCTATACCCGTGCCTCTTAGTTTACGCCCAGTCTGGAAGCAGAATGCATTCCTACAGGAAAGCGGTGTGGAAGTGAAGTCAAAACGTCTGTTTTCACCGCAAGAATGAATTACATGCGCTCATCAAGTCCACACATGTATAGTTCCATGGACACATTATCTAGGCCTACTGAACTGAGATCCAATGTTTTTTTTTAAATACGTTGTGTACTGTTTTTTTGTTTACATAATCTTTTAATTACACTAATTGCATGAGATAAAGCAACCTTTTTGAACACAAACCAAATTCTTTAGCTCAACACATGCATGGTGACATACGTCGCGTAAAGGCCTACAGCCTATCTTAGAACGCTAGTAAAAAACGCAACACTCCTCATACCTGAAACAGCCAGTGGAAGGTTTCTCCCACCAGCGGCCAGCCCATGGATCCATTGGGTAGCGGGAACTTGCACTCCTTGTCCCGCATAATGGTCCACCTGAAAGTCCACAGTTGCCTGGAGACGGCAAGCAAGATCAGGGCGGAGAGCACAGACATGAGCGCTGTGAGCAGCGCTGACAAGTGACTGAGCTCCAGAAGGAACATTTCCAAACATCCACGTGCTACTGTGCAAACTCTGACGCGTGCTTCTTTTCTCTGTCCAGGAGAGAGAAAACATTTCATTGGAAACAAACAAAAAACCGTTCATAGAGCTTTTAGGTTGAAATTGTTTCTAATGCAATTTATTTCACTTGTAAGATGTCAGACACATATTTATATGGCAAGCCTGGTTTCTGATAATTATGCAGAATAAATTGTTGAAATAAGCTTAACGAAATTAAATAGGCTAAACGATATTAAATCTACTGGAACTCTCCTTCATTCCGCCTCCATTTACTTCCCCTTGAATGAAGAGAAACGGACAAGTATTCCAAAAACTTTTACAGGTTACATGCGCCGGCTTGTCTATTTATGTGCGTTTATACAGTCCAGGGGGCTCAATAACCCCAAGGCGTCCCGCGTTTACAGTGCATGGTAGGTAATAAATCAGACAAAAGCGGGGGGATAAATTCACATTGATTGAAATACAGTACAGTTGGCCAACGCATCCAAGGCGGATGCTGACTAAGAATAATAGTTTATACCTTTAAAAAAGTAGCCTAGATTAAAAGTGTTTGAAGCGTGAGAAAACACCAAAACACCACATAAAACAACTCGAATATTGAAGAAGGGGATGTACCTCGTCTTACCTCGTCTTAAATGTAGAACCAAGTCGCTGACAGCAGCGAGAAACTCCAAACGTTTTCCTCCACAATGTATGGTTTGCACTGCGCTTTATAAATATTTGAACACTACATGATCCACCTTCGCATATGACGTATAACGTTGTTTTGAATATCTAAAGAGCTTGACACATCGCCAGGATTGGAGAAAAGTTTGTGATCATATAGCACTCGGAGATTGAGTGAGCGCGAGCGGGGCGTCTTTGAAAGAGCGTGTAGGGTATGTGGATCGAATGGCAGCGGATTGAGGAGACAGGTAACCAACCAATCGCTGAAATCCCTGAGTTTGACTGACTCTTCAGTTCACATAGACCAGTCCTCAATAGGTATGGACATGGTGCAATGCCTCTGTATTGCCTGCGTGAAAAATAATAGATTTAGGCCAACACATTAACAATAACCTGAACGAGTTGTCATACTTTCAAGATGAATTAAACCTGCAAAATCATAGAACTATTTATCCGAGAAAAAATATTGCCTATTTACATTTTCTATAACTTAATCTAACGGGAGAAATTATCCCAAATCTAGGTTTCGGGATGATTTGTCCTGTAACTTTACGCAGTTGAATTTCTTCCTATTTAATGGTCAAATCACAGACCAAACGTGTTCATTTAAAGGCACAATTGACCATTTTAGATACTATATAAAAAAAAATCTAAATAACTGTCAATATAAAACATATTACATTTCCATAAAAACTTCGGAGAACGCTTTAGGGGCGGTTGAGTTAACATTCTTCTGAATATAAATGGGTTTCCTCTCATATTCACTGTTGATGAGTGATGGCTGGGTGGAAGCGTTCCCCAGAGATGCCGATCACCCGGTTACCTCAGTTCTTCCAGGTGTGTTCCTTTTCCATTCACGGAAAAGAAGGAACACCTGTTGCACAGTTTGGATTGGAGGCCAAATTCGCCACATGAATGGTAAAACAAAGTATTTCAATACAAGAGGGTAGCCTAAAGTCTCATAATTTTAATTGCAAATATTTGTATCTAGTCAAAGAAATCGAAAAAAAAAAGGATACATGATGACATGATAAAATAGATATATGCGTTGCAAAAAATTCTGTCTTGTGTTTTTTATTGTGAGATGAAAATTGCGATTTTATCTTCAGGGGGATTTTAAGTATAATTTCAGACTTTGGCTTCACATTGTAAACAGTTAATTATCCAACGTTGTCACTCTCTACGGTAATTTGGTGTGTTATGACCCATTCTAGCTAAATCTATATGGCCGATGAACATGTTTGGACACTTTTTTGTATAGCCAACAAGGGTCACGTAATTTTCACCATTAGGACCTGTTAAGTACCAATAAACTATTAACACTTAGCCTTAATAACGGATGTTGTAACAGTTATATTAACCATTTCCCAATTTTTCTCATAAGCCTGTTATACACCCTATGTGGAGGGCACCAGTAGAAGGATGCACTATTAACACATTTTCATTGAGCCTTCTATGGCGAAAGCTATGTCGTAGTGCGTATGTGCCACTTAAAGTGGCGCTGACAACCTTTTAACTACTTTGCAGATATTCAAAAAACAGACAATCATAATATCAGTAAAAAATATCAAATTCCCAGTTTATGCAAAACACGACTTTATTACTGGTTTTACAAATAGGTTCCCTTTGACTCAAAATTCCATGACATAGAGTAAGACTAATTAATTGAAATTGGGAAATTATGGCCTGGGGTGTCATTTAAATGTTTTTATTTCCATGGAAATTTCCTGCCATCTACTATAGGGCAACGCTAGCACCTTTTACCATCTATTTGTCTCAAGGTTGGGGTTGAGGGTGCTATGGCTCTGATGATCGCAGGTTTAATCCCAAATGCCAGGCACTTGTTTTAACCCTATCCTAAACCTTAACCCTTACCTTAACAATTTTCAAGTAGTACCCAACCTTAACCGTTAGTTAAATTCGGTTCTTTTTGTTTTAACTGTTGCACGGTTTGACTGACAGCTAACATATGGGAAAATAATGTATGGCGTAATTAAAACTGCAACACAGTCCATAATCTACACTGTAAAAAGGCAAATTTAACCAATTGCTTAATCAGCGTTGTTCTGTGAGTTGAGTGGCCTCATTATCATATTTCCCAGTATGCTATATTGCTGGTTTATTTTTTTGAATTGTTTGTTTCAATACCTGTGTTTTTGCATGTATATTGATTGGTTGTATAATCTTATCCTACACAAACATAAATTACATTTTTCTAAACTAATCCAATTTGTTAGTAGTTGGACTTTTTACAGTTTATATGATTTGGGTGTTCTCAATAATCAATCTTCCCTACCCCAGCAGTCATCAAAGCAGGTTGTGAGTGATTAAAAGTTCAAATTGTTGGATATCCTTTCACATCACTTTGCAAGCCAGCACAATGTGATTTGCAGGCTTGATGTTGCCTGTAAACCAGGAGTTTCAGACCACTGCCTTAGGTGTAACTAAGCCCTCCAAGAAAGGCCTGATGATACATGTAATGTATTGTTATAAAGAGTTACATTTTACACTGGGAAATATGCAAATAAGGTAGAATCAATTCTCAAGTTGAATTGTATGTTCACTCAACCTAAAATTCTAAGTTTAGCGGACGTACATTTCAACTTAATAACATATGTTTGTTCAGTTATATACCCAAATGCTGAGCAAACTCACAATCCTATTGTAGCTGGTTGCTTTACAATTGTACATTGAATCAACATATATCTTTTTTACAGTGTACAGACAGCACCACAGAAGGCTCCACCCGCAGTAATTAAAACGGCCAGCCATGTCATATCTCTGTTGCTGCAGTTACTGTGACGGCAGACGATTCTTCGGAGCTTGTGATGGACTCGGCTTGGACTTCTCCTCCTTTCATCTCTCAGTGGAGATTTTACTACCACTGCTTCGTACCCTCTCTTCCCTCAGTGGGCGTTTGGTCATGGATCAGCTTGTGTTTGAAATGCTGCAGAGGATTCACACATATTATAGCCTTCCTCATCATGTTGGGTTGTAGTGAATACCTGCCCATAACCTAGCCCACACCCTCCTCCTGCTCTGATGTTGATGAAACTCCTGCAAGTCTGCACGCAATGTCACAACAGGGATGTCATTATGCTGTGTGTGATCATAGGTCTTCACAGAGAAGGGGGTCAGTGAAGTGACAACAGGCTTGTCATGGTAATAACAGCATGATGAGGTCATGGCTACTGTGTAATGTAATCAGCATGCTAAGCCACACAGTGCCGTTTGACATATGATTCATACTTCCAGCTTAATGCCACTTCTACATGGAAAGTCCCAAAGTGATTGAGAGGCGAGTCCCATCCCTATGCTCCCTGGTGCCCTGTGCACTACAGTGGGCTACTGCTCTATCAGAGAGATATGTGGAGGAGCCCCCCCCCCCCCCCCCCCCACAGAGTGGGAGGCAGCAGGTAAACAGACAGGGCTTGCCAGTAGTTATTTGGATTTAGACTAATCTCTCCCATGGGGCAGAATACTTGCCTGAGACGCAGCAGCAGTTCCCCTCCCCTCCTCTCCTCTCACTGCCACTATAACCGAGCTGTCATACGACTCCACTACTAAAGCCAGGTCAGAGGTCTGTTCACTGATTGATTTGATAACTAAGTCAATCTTTACATAATGATGGCATCACATACCAACTTATTGGGATGGAAACCACTTCCCATGATTGACTTAGTTATCAAATCAATCAGTGAACAGACCTCGGCCCTGGCTTTATTAGGAGTCAAAATGGTGAAACAAATAAAATAGTGAGGCAAGGTGGACCTGCTAGACAAGCACATCTCTGCAGTGTCTTGGGAGAAAGCTATAACAGCGATCAGTGTAGTCACTGTGACCCAGTCTCACTTTGAAGTGTGAGAGACAACAACTCAGGCAACTCAGGGGAAGGGAGGGTAAGGGAGAGAGAGTGGGGGTAGAGACATTCCCTTGTCTAGATATTTACCAAATGCCATTATTAATTTTAACAGCCGAGACAGGGAATACCAAAGCAGAAGCTGTCAGCTATGGCTGTGGGAGACAAGTAGGAACTTGTTAGACATGTGGAGGGAGCTTTTCATCCAGACAAGAACACAACGCTCAATATTAGGATGACAAATGAATGTGTAAAATAAATGCTTCACCACCAGCATCATCTCAAAAGGGGATTTATAAAACAATATTTGATTCCTTACCGTAGTTTATAAGGCTATTACAATGATTGATAAACCTTATTGTTATTTTTTTTTCATCTAATGATGATTATGCCCCAACACAAAAGGATGTCAATAATAAATTATACTTTATATTATTTCTACCAACATAACATCAGAGTATGGTTAATAAATGACATTTATGTGTTTTTTGTTATGGAAAAGAGTTGAAGAAGCAGCTAAATGAAAAGTGATGCAAGGGCAATCCACAGAGAGGAAGACAGTGCAATGTAAACACCGAGGGAAAGAAAGTGAACTATGCCACTATGCCACCTATTACCCTGGAGGTATTGTGGTATGGGTCTGCAACCTCCACTTTGACATGAGAACAGCTACAGTGCCTCTTACTGGAGTGCTGTGTACTTCACTGTCATGGATGCATAGTTAGAGATCATCAGATTTTTTTTTAACAACTGTAAAACACATTTGTGACCCAGAGGATGCCTGTGGTAGCAAAAGTACTTCTAAAACGCCTTGAATTAATTTGCTAAACACCGTGCTGAAAACTCTGGGTCAAGAGGGGGAGTATTTGATAGAAATGTTATTTGGAAGAACTCTAATCTTTTGGTCAATTCGTCCAGAAATTGGAGTTGTAGGGGAGTTGAGGTAAATGTCCAATCCCCTTTGAGCATTGCAAAATTGGAGGTTATGATTCGTGGTGTAAACCTTAATAGACTATATGATGAATAAAAAAGGCAGCTATTTCTGTCAAAAATATAATTAACAGTGCAAAAGAAAACAGTTGACCCCATCCTTTTGTTGTTTCTATATTCTTCTGTTGCTATATTAAACATGCTCTGGGACACATGTCAAGCTTATTCCACGGAGGTCCAAGTTTCTGTGGTTTTTGCTCCTCCCTTGTACTTGATTGATGAATAAGATCACTGATTAGTTAGGAACTCCCCTCACCTGGTTGTTTAGGTCTTATTAATTGGACACAAATTGAAAGGAGAATCCAATAACCAGCAGACACTCAGCCCTCCATGGAATGAGTTTGACACCCCTGCCCTAGTACCGTCAAATTGTTATCTGGACCTTGAAGCCAGTTCCACTTTTTTTTTTTCATTCTTCCCCTCTAATTAGGGACTGATTTAGACCTGGGACACCTGGTGGGTGCAATTAGTTAACAGGTAGAACAGAAAACAAGCACTACTCTGGACCACGTAGGGTTAGATTTGAATACTCCTGCTCTAGGATATGTAATTCAAATTTCGAGGCTTATTACCAAAACTTATTTGATTGTTAATTACACCCCCCCCCCCCATGGACAAGTTCTCTCGAATGGAGCTTTTTAATTAAAATTTGTTCATCAAGTTAGACAGAGTGAGAATAAGTTCAAAGGGGGTGAGATGTCCTGTGATCGCACAGAGAGGTAGAATAAGGGGAATGTGCTTTCATTTGGAGGATTGTGTATGTCTGTCATGTCACATAAGTTCACATGATAAATGCCATTTCACAGATGCTTTTACCCTAATCAACTGACAGTCATTTGTTATATGGGTGGCCCCAGCAGGAACCGAACCGACACACTTGTCGTTGCAAGCATCCACTCTACCGACTGAGCCACTTAGGTTGGAGTCATTAAAACTAGTTTTTCAACCACTCCACAAATTTCTTGTTAACAAACTATAGTTTTGGCAAGTCGGTTAGGACATGTACTTTGTGCATGACACAAGTCATTTTTCCAACAATTGTTTAAAGACAGATTATTTCCCTTATAATTCACTGTATCACAATTCCAGTGGGTCAGAAGTTAACATACACTAAGTTGACTGTGCCATTAAACAGATTGGAAAATTTCAGAAAATTATGTCATGACTTTAGAAGCTTCTAATAGGCTAATTGACATCATTGGAGTCAATTGGAGGTGTACCTGTGGATGTATTTCAAGGCCTACCTTCAAACTCAGTGCCTCTTTGCTTGACATCATGGGTAAATCAAAAGAAATCAGACCCCAGGAAATAAATTGTAGACCTCCACAAGTCTGGTTCATCCTTGGGAGCAATTTCCAAATGCCTGAAGGTACCAAGTTCATCTGTACAAACAATAGTACGCAAATATAAACACCATGGGACCACGCAGCCGTCATACTCCAAAACCGCCATGAAAAAGCCAGACTACGATTTGCAACTGCACATGGGGTCAAAGATTGTACTTTTTGAAAAATGTCCTCTGGTCTGATGAAACAAAAAATAGAACTGTTTGGCCATAATGACCATCGTTATGTTTGGAGGAAAAAGGGGGAGGCTTGCAAGCCGAAGAACACCATCCCAACCGTGAAGCACGGGGGTGGTAGCATCATGTTGTGGGGGTGCATCGCTGCAGGAGGGACTGGTGCATGTCACAAAATAGATGGCATCATGAGGGTAAATTATGTGGATATATTGAAGCAACATCTCAAGACATCCGTCAGGAAGTTAAAGCTTGGTCGCAAATGGGTCTTCCAAATAGATAATGACCCCAAGCATTCTTCCAAAGTTGTGGCAAAATGGCCTAAGAACAACAAAGTCAAGGTATTGGAGTGGCCATCACAAAGAACTGACCTCAATCCTATAGAACATTTGTGGGCAGAACTGAAAAAGCGTGTGCGAGCAAGGAGGCCTACAAACCTGACTCAGTTACACCAGCTCTATCAGGAGGAATGGGCCAAAATTCACCCAACTTATTGTGAGAAGCTTGTGGAAAGCTACTCAAAACGTTTGACCCAAGTTAAACATTTTAAAGGCAATGCTGCCAAATACTAATTGAGTGTATGTAAACTTCTGACCCACTGGGAATGTGATGAGAGAAATAAAAGCTGAAATAAATCATTCTCTCTACTATTATTCTGACATTTCACATGCTTAAAATAAAGTGGTGATCCTAACTGACCTAAGACAGGGAGTTTTTACTAAGATTAAATGTTAGGAATGTTGTGGCCTGCTGGAGGTCATTTTGCAGGGCGCTGGCAGTGCACCTCCTTGCACAAAGGCGGAGGTAGCGGTCCTGCTGCTGGGTTGTTGCCCTCCTACGGCCTCCTCCACGTCTCCTGATGTACTGGCCTGTGTCCTGGTAGCGCCTCCATGCTCTGGACACTACGCTGACAGACACAGCAAACCTTTTTGCCAGAGCTCGCATTGATGTGCCATCCTGGATGAACTGCACTACCTGAGCCACTTGTGTGGGTTGTAGACTCCGTCTCATGCTACCACTAGAGTGAGAGCACCGCCAGCATTCAAAAGTGACCATAACATCAGCCAGTAAGCATAGGAACTGAGAAGTGGTCTGTGGTCACCACCTGCAGAATCACTCCTTTTTTGGGGGTGTCTTGTTAATTGCCTATAATTTCCACCTTTTGTCTAATCCATTTGCATAACAGCATGTGAAATTTATTGTCAATCAGTGTTGCTTCCTAAGTGGACAGTTTGATTTCACAGAAGTGTGATTGACTTGGAGTTACATTGTGTTGTTTAAGTGTTCCCTTTATTTTTTTGAACAGTGTATATGTATATGTGTGTATATATATATATATATATATATATATATATATATATATATATATATATATGTATATTGTTGGTTATGTATTTGTATATATATATATATGTGTTGGTTATGTATTTGTATGTTGTATATATGTATATGTTGGTTATGTATTTGTGGTAACACTAAATTATGATAGACATTATGTTTGTGTTATGGGATGCTTGGCAACCATGGCAACCTTTGTGTTAGCGTATGGTTACGACATAGGGGCTTGAGTTGGCTATCTGCTGCCAATTGGTTTTCAGTCAATATGGCCTAAAAAGCAGGTACAATATGGCCTAAATATGAGGTACAATATAGCCTAAAAAACATTTAGGTGGATATCTCCTGTAATCCAGTGTAAAAGGTCAGAACAGATTGTTTTGTAAATATAAGTTCTAAAGTAACATATGATAAGGAATTGCCTACTGCAGTTGTTATACAGTAGCCTATGTGAGTATCAAATTCTCCCTTTTAAACAGTAGTCTGGTTTTCTGTGAGCTTTACTTTCCACGTTTGTTCTTCTTCTTCTGCAAATGTAATGGGATTTGTTATCTAAATAATGAAGTGTCCATTGAATCCAATCCAATCCAAAGACATATTTTTGGTGTTACTATAAGATAATTTCGACCTAGTGAACTCGCAGTAAATTTAGTGGTCCTGCAGTCAGTTTGAAGAGGAAACAGTGGAGGTTATTCTATAGCACTCTGTCCTGAAATCTAACACTTCTCAATCAACATCCGCAAGCTGTCGATCAGGGAAACTTCTAGCTAGAGAAAAAGAAAGTTGTCGACATTCCAAAAACAACCACCCTGAGTGAGAAAAGAGCTGCAAGTCAGAGTTGACAGGATACAATACATATCCTAAAAAAGGTTAAAAGGCTTCCACATGTCAACATTGATTTAAATGTTAGTTCCAGAATTAAACATTTAAAGTTTATGAGGTGCAGATGAAGAAGATTGACAATATGTTCAGCTTGGTCAGATGGACTAAATGTAACATAGTAAACGTACATCCTAGACACTAAAATGAGTATGATACGTTACGTGTGGTATGGTTACATAAGACAGAAGGTTATTTAAGACAACCATGACAAGAGGTTGGATGGGTTGGTGTATAACGCGAACGCCTAGCAAGCCAAAGCTTGTGTTCGCATCACATCATGGACAAGTTTAGCATTTTAGCAACTACTTACTACTTTTTTTTAATCTACATTGCAACTACTTAGCATGTTAGCAAATCCTAACCTTAACTCTTTAACCTAGCTCATAACCCTAACCTTAACCCCTAACCCTAACCCCTAGCCTAGCTAACATTAGCCACCTAGCTAATGTTAGCCACCTAGCCACCTAGCTAACATTAGTGACAACAAATTGGAATTCGTAATATATCATACATTTTCCAAATTCGTAACATATTGTACGAATTGCAATTCGTAACGTGTTATACAAATTGCAATTCTTAAAATGTATTATATGAATTGTAATTCATAGCATATCATATGAAATGGATGATGGATGATGGGCATTCACAAATTAATAGCATACGAAATATAACATTGCATACTAATTGGAGTGTCCTAGATTTACATTTACTATGTTACATCTACCCCTCTACCCCATGTAGATGTTACATCTACCCCATGTCCAGGTTGACATGTTTCACAATAAGTTCTGTTAGTGGCTCAGATTCTCAAACATAAGGGATTGTCACAGGCTCAAAACAAACTGAAAGAGAATGTTCAGCATAACACATTGGCCAAAACAGCAGGGAAATGCAACAATTTGAAACTTGAGACATTATTGACCAAATATCCTGGCCTCATTAGGTCAATTACAAATAATAAAGGAGACTCCATTTGACAGACATGTGTTAGGGATCATTGGGAGGGGAGCCATATTCTTGATAAGATAACGGTTGTAGAGATAAGCGGTCTCTGTTTTTAACCAGGCTTAGTCTCCATCTCACTGATCCTGTCTGTTAGGTACCGTCTCTCATCGCACACAGTGCTCCCCCTCCTTCCTCCCTGTGTCTCCCCACCACATCTCTTTGATTTGCAGACCCTTTCCCCTCGTCTGAGCAGCTACCTGTCATCAGCTCGTCCCTGGGGGAGTAGTGGAAAGGGATGGGTGTGTGGCTGACCCCCAGGGCAGAGCCAGGGTTAGGGGGTAACGCCTGACTACCGGACCCCATTTCCTTATCTTTCATGGACCCGCGTAGTGAGCAGACCAGGGTATCGAATTTGGGCCGAGGTGCAGTGTCATGACCTCAGCGGAGGTGCTCCTTGAACAAGGGCCACTGTTCCTCCTTTAGAAAGGGGGCCTGTTTCTGACAAACGGTGGTAAAAGTTCAAAATTAAAGACCTTTCCTCCACTTTCCTCCACTCGCACAATACTTTTTGTTCAGCCCTGATGAACATATTGCATCATTGAGGACAGATGTCTGACAACATTAGAAAATATCAACCTCCCATTGAAAAAATTAAGATCAATCTCCCACAAAAACAAATACCACATTGTCTAATAATCCATTCATAGTTAGCTATAGCTATTGAAGTTGAACAAACAGGTATCAGTTGAATTTAAGTCACATTCTCTCTTGACAACTGGAGGATTGACAATACACAGTTTCAACATTGTATGCACATATCATTAATAATCGGCACCTATGAGGGCAGTTCAGAGAGAGTTGATAGTCAGTTGTCTGGGCTGTTTGAGGAATGTTCCACAGACAGGTCTCTCTCACAGAGCAGGAAATGCAGATGACATCTGTCAGACAGGCCAGCTAACTATGTCGTTTGAGAAGCTGCAACCGGATCCCCTCCCTTGTTTTTGGCACTTTTAATCAAGAGTCTTGTATGACACATCAGACAGTGTCACAGAGTGTGGCTGTTTGAGCAGGATAATTCTCTTCCAGACATGGTCTATCAACGTTATTATATGCTTTTAGATCTTTATAGATCTTATAATGCTAGAATTACTGCCTGAATTATTATATTAGTAATGAATAACTCTCTGGCATTTATAATGTGTTTTAATGTTTGCAATTGTGCATATATTTTGTTGGAATTTCATTGCCTCGGATGACAATGGTGTCTGATAACGACTGAACACAAAGAAGAGGAGAAGGGTGGCGTGGCGTTTTAAGTGTGATGCAGCGGCAGGCTTTCTTTCCTGAGGGTTCAAACTCTCGGGAGGAAAGGTTGGTTCCCAACCTTGGTGACAATGAGTGTTGGAAGATGTGTAATGTTTACGTTTTAAGTGAATCAACAATAAGAAGGAAGTCCTTTTATTAAAAGGAAGAGTGGGCATTAGGCTCAGAAGCTGCTGTCTGTGAAACCCATTACCTGTGAAAAGTCCACCTGAGGCAGCGATTAAGAGGTCAGTCGTGGCTCAGCACAAAACAGACACACACATAGGAGAGGAAAGAGGAGGACAATGGCAGAAAAGGTATCTTCAATTGATGAGTCTCTTTCAAAAGGGGTCTTCCCTTTTGAAAAAAGTCTCTCTCTCTCTCTCTCTCTCTCTCTCTCTCTCTCTCTCTCTCTCTCTCTCTCTCTCTCTCTCTCTCTCTCTCTCTCTCTCTCTCTCTCTCTCTCTCTCTCTCTCTCTCTCTCTCTCTCTCTCTCTCTCTCTCTCTCTCTCTCTCACACACACACAAAGGCAGATAAAGGACAGAGACTGGTGGGAGTGGCCTGCAGTGTGTCAAGTTGTGGTGTCATTGTTGATGGGAATTGATCCTTGTCACAGGTCCTGTTCTGGCAGGTCAGTACAATCACTTCTACAAAGAAAGGGGAGAGAGATATGAAGGAATGAGATGGTGTTGTTGGCCATGAGATCTTTCATTTGGGTTTGAATCTTTAGTTTTATCATGCCTGTTTGTAGTTTCCTTTTTGTATACATTTATTTTCATCACTCTGAACACATAACGATCCGCTTGGACTGGCCGACCAAGAGGTAATGATGGAGCTGGCCCTGGACTCAGTAAATTGCTGTCTCCTGGGCACATGTGCATTCAACATGGTCCTCAAACACTCAATTATCACATAAATGTCCACATTCATTCATTTTATAGACCATGTAACTAGGCTTAGGACACTTAGACTAAGCGAGTGCAACAATATCCGTAGGCTAGTTAATGGTTTCGTAACACTAAGGTCTATTTGTAAGTTGTCCTAATAGGCCAACTTAACCTGCATTTCCTCTGAGCAGATAAGCTTTGATGTAGTTTACTGTGTTTTTATATGGCTTATGCTGTGTTTAAATAAATTTAAAACCTTGGAGGTTTGAGCCCCTTGGCACATGCCCTGCATGCCCGGTTGATAATCCAGCCATTATCATTACAAGGTTTAGATATCTGGTTAGCCTAAGTTACCTAGCTAGCTATCTTAAAACATTATCTGACAATAGGAAAATTGCTGATGCACTGCCAAATTTTGAAATTGAAGCATGTGTATTCTACTATTCAAACCCCCAACAGAGTTTGGTCTGGGACCCCCTAACGGCCACAGGGCCCCAAGCGGTGGATAGTGTTGCTTTGTGGGCTGGCCGGATCTGCCCATCATGGTGTTATTGCTAGTCTTCCAGCTGATACAGAGAGGCGGAGCTCCCACTCCAAAACAGTGCAATCAGAATGTCTACTCATTTCCCACCACACACCCTAAGCCATAAACATCTCAGACATCTCCAGATTAATTACGCACAATCTTCATTACACAAACTTGGTGGAGTTTACCTGTATAAAGTTTACAATTTGCGAGACATGACATTCATAGGGAGAATTAAGGGAGGGAGTTTTGACTGTGGTTTGTGTGTTTATGTATGTTTTTATGTGTGAGTTTGTGTTTACAGTGTGTGTGTTTACAGTGTGTGTGAGAGACAGAGAGAGAGAGCGACAGAGAGGGAGAGATTGTGTGTGTGTTTACAGTGTCTTTGTTTGTGTGTTTTCATAACCTGGGGGTAGGATTATTACAGAAATATTCAGAGTGAAGGACACAGGTTCCATCTCTGTCAGCGTGCTTCAAACATCTGCTTTTGTCCCAGCATCTGCTCAATAAAACCCCCTTAACGTTACCTCTAGCCAAACAGCAATTACAGATGGGCCTCAGGGCAGAGGGGTAAGGGGGCGGGGGGTCGGGGATTCTGCAAACTCGCAGAAGAGGAGCGGAATGCCCACACACCCCCGACAATAACAAAAGTGAGGGCACAGGTATGGAAAAGGGCCTGGCCATTACTGTATGTGAGCTGATTTCTCCAAACTGAGGATCTTCTTTGCGAATCTGAGTGTACAGGTGCTTAAAATATCTGTCATCTTAAATTTACTTAATTCCAAAGCCCCTCTCCGGCAGTTTCACCTCAATTGCTGAACAAGAAAATATGTTTCGCTTGACCACTGCTTCACCACTACATCCATCAAGTCAAGTCGTATTTTATTTAACAAGTCTCAATACACTTTACAAAAAATAAAACAGAGAAACAGCACATATACAGTGTATATGTGTGATGTGTTAAGGCCTTTTGGTTCCTGTTAGGAATTGTGTGGCAGCAGCATTTTGTACGAGTTGGAGATTGTTTTCATTGGTAGCGGTACAGCCAATACACCTGCATTGCTTGCTGTTTGGGGTTTTAGGCTGGGTTTCTGTACAGCACTTTGAGATATCAGCTGATGTACGAAGGGCTATATAAATACATTTGATTTGAAATTTGATTTGATAGAAGGGTGTTGCAGTAGTCAAGAGGGATTTAATGAAGGTATGGATTAATTTTAATCAGTGTCTCTTTTGCAGCCAAGCCCAACATCCTCTCAAAACGACAACAACAACAACAACAACAAGTATGGGAGCACTGTGCGACAGTTATGCCAAACCAAAATTGCTCATTGAGTTCGGACCTGAAGAGCACACTTCCCTTCCTACTCTTAGCGGCCTTTGAAACTCAAGAGTTGTCTGTGCATGTTAGAGAAAATATATGCATGAGTCTTCCCCCTGGGATTGCTTGCATATGCGTACTGCACCAATAACACTGCATGAATCAAACACTAAAATACCCTCTCAAACCGTCCATCCTGCTTCTCCACTGACAGAGACACAGGGAGAAAACTCCACACCTACCTCAGCAGTCAGAGCCCTCCCCTTTCCTCCTCATCCCTCCCTAATCCATTTATCATTTACAGTAGGAAGCTACCTGCCACTCCTGAGTTATCTACACCCCAGCCCCCAACCTCCACAAACCCATACTAATGGAAATGTCTCAGCAGAGAGCATCAATCCTGAGGTGGCGTGGAGGAAGGCCGGAGGAGGGACACTGGGCTGGGGAAATAAATCACAACTTACATCTTCCCCCTCCGAACTCAACTGAAAAAGGCCTGGTATCTAGAATGTATGTCTGATACAGGGTTTTTAAGTGAATGTATCACCCCCACCACCACCACCACCATAACCACTACCCCACCTCCCTCCACCCTTGCGTACCAGAGCCAATCTCAATGCACTGCCAGCTTAATTCATCACACAGGTTCTCTCTACCCTTGGGCACTTTGTCGACACACTCGGCACCGGCTTGTGTGTCTGTAAGAGTGTGTGTGTGTGTGTGTGTCAACCCAATTATCTTTAATTTCAACCTAAGAGTCACCCAAAGTGCAATGTAGAAAAAATACCGGGCTCACATTGTTGCAGCTTTGTACTGTGTATGCTGTATGCCATTCGTCTATTGCGGGGGACACAATATCAGAAGTCTCTTGTTGGCAGTCAGCAGACCAGAATGTATGCAAGATTCTTTCTGAGCAGAATGTCCAAAGAGCACCTCAAGGTCAGGCCTAAATAAATTTCTCAGTTTCCCTCTGCGTCAAGGTCCAGCGCGACCTTCCCCAAATAAGAGAAGAAAGAATCCCACTTCTGAAGCTCCCCATGGATCTCACTGTATCACCTGCCTCAGATGTGCATCAGATCACTCTGTATTGTTGAAAGGTGTAATTACATTGTCTGGTGGAAACCCGCTAATAGTAAACCTGCTATTTGAAATTGTACACTGCATGGTGATGAATAAGGGGTCTCCACCTACTCAGTCTTTTGAACCTACTATGGGGTGGTAAACCACAACGGCACCTACAGTGTCTTCAGAAAGTATTCAAAATCCCTAGTCCTTGCCGATGACAAGCATACCCATAACATGATGCAGCCACCACCATGCTTGAAAATATGAAGAGTGGTACTCAGTGATGTGTTGAGTTGGATTTTCCCCAAACATAACTCTTTGTTTTCAGGACATAAAGTACATTTCTTTGCCACATTTTTAGCAGTTTTACTTTACTTTATTGCAAATGCATGATTGGAATATTTTGGTGATGTCACAATGCAAGTCAGAGCTCTGGCAAACAGTTGTGGCAAACCTTTGGCCAATTTGCCGCAAATTTGCAGCAAGCTCACTTTTTCACATGCAAATTATACTGAACGAAAATATAAATGCAACATGTAAAGTGTTGGTCCCATGTTTCCTGAGCTGAAATAAAAAATACCCAAAATGTTTCATACACACATAAAGCTTATTTCTCTAAAATGTTGTTCACAAATTTGTTTTCATCCCTTTTAGTGAGCATTTCTCCTTTGCCAAGATAATCCATCCACCTGACAGGTGTCATATCAAGAAGCTGTTTAAACAGCATGATCATTACACAGGTGCACCTTGCGCTGGGGACAATAAAAGGCCACTCTAAAATCTGCAGTTTTGTCACACAACACCACAGATGTCTAAAGTTTTGAGGGAGCGTGCAATTGGCATGCTGACTGAAGGAATGTCCAACAGAGCTGTTGCCAGAGAATTCAATGTTCATTTCTCTACCATAAGTCACCCCAACATCGTTTTAGAGAATTTGACAGTATTCTGTTGCAAACTCAGTATGAATAATGCAAATTTCATCAGGTTTTTGGTTATTGTATATTGAAATGTATCTATATAAACCAAATCACATAACTTTAAATTAACTTACTACAGAGAAAAAACGAAGCATATAAAATGTAGTAAATATACTAAGCAACATGTATTCAATGTCTTTAACAGATACAAATAAATCCAGCATGGTAATGAAGAAACTAGCAAAAACTGGATATTTCCCAAATAAATTGTTTATTATTTTTATGTAGCCACAGCATTTACATGAGAGAAATGTGAACACTATGGGGATTTTGACCTTAGGATGTTTAAAGGGATAAATACATGTAACGATTGTCATTGTGGAAGGAGAAGAGGACCAAAGTGTAGCGTGGTATGATATATATAATATAATAATAATAATATAATAATAATAAGATATATGTCAGTGTCATCCTAATTTCAATTTAACTTGCATATTTTTGCCTTCTCTACCATTCCACCCCCTCCCTTTTCTACACTCACAATCAAGGTACACTGTTGAATTTAAAATAATTAATTTCTATTGCCTGCATTTCAGAACATCAGAGAATGTACAAGAATATATTTTTAAATAGCACATTAGCACATTTTAAATAGCACATTGAAACAAAGTCCTATTGTCTAAATACGTATTATTTCACAAGATAAGATTTCATAAAATAGAACTGATTATTAGAATTGATTTATATTATTTCATGAACCAAACAGTCCATACATGATGGTTAAATGCGGACACATTTCAGTTGAAGGCATTCATTTGTACAACTGACTAGGTATCCCCCTTTCCCTTTCAGTTGAACTTCATGTGCACACTCAGATTGCAATTGGAGAAAAACTAAACATGTGTGCGTTGGTGTGTCTGTATTAACACAGATCTGTCTACCAGACAGTGCCAGAGTTAATCATTAGATATTCACATTCACTGGCACACTTCAGCTATCTTAGGTGACAGCACACATACACATCATGCTGTTTTGCCATACAATAATGGTCTACATTTGGGTCGAGTTAAAACATTGTTATACAGAACAAGTGTAAAATATTACATTTGAAGGTCACTACTAAGGACATGGATTAATAACTCATTACTTAATAACTGTATTTCATTCATAAAGCACTTTTCACAATCCCCAAAATGTAGCATTTGTAACAATGCTATTTCTAATGCTTGTGAGACTCTGCCCCATATGACTTCAAATTGTGTTATGCTGTAGCCAGACAGACAATTACTTTTCAATTGCAGTTAATCACTAGTCTACCTATCACCTAACTATTGATGTCCTCCTGACTTCAGAGTCTGAAATGTGTCAATAATTAAGGGGGCTGTGCTTTTACTGGTTGGCTCTCTGTGTCTTTCTCACTCAAACAGGCACAGCCACACACAGCCCCTGAGCGCCGCCCCCTTCTATAAAATGGTTAGGTTTTCAAATCCGAACAATGAGAGGTCTCAACCCAAGGGGAAAAAAAGATTTGAGAGAACCCCGTCGCACAATTTCTTTGCGAATATTGCATTAACAAAAAGCCTCCTTTCCAGACCAGTGTGGTCACAGCTCTCCCTGCGCTGTGAGTCACGTGGGTCGCGTCAGCCAGGCTAGTTAATCACAGCAAACAGAAATCAAGTCTAATGTTTTTGTTAAAGAAATTTACCCACCACGCCTGGAGTATCCAACAGATGTGGATACTCTTGGACTATCTCAACTGTCTTGGCCCCATTCTGTTTGGTCCACTGAACCCACTGGATCGCGGTATCCTTCATGTACTCCGCAACCTGGTTTGCTGGCCAGATGTTGTTCAGCCACTTGGTCACCTGGGCTGCCCTCTTGACTCTGTTGTGAGCACAAAGTATTCAATGAATTATAAATTCCTTCTAACAATCAGTTTTCAAAATACACAACAAATCTTTAAACAGATTTGGACCTCCCCTCGTGTATAAAAGAATACAGAATGCTCCCCGTGTTAAGGCTTTTATGTTCTTCTTTAGATGAGTCGTTCAAAAGCAAGAGCGTTTCCTGGTCCATCTCTTCCGCTGCAAAAGAGACGGTAAAACGGGTACCCAATCAGTTGCACAACTGAATGCACTAAAAACCTAAATGTGTCATATTTTTCCACATGGCTCTGGGATTTGTACCAGCGACCTATCAGTTACTGGCCCAACACTCTTAACTGCTAGGCTTAACCGCTAGGGGTGAGATATTAAGGGATAGTTTCACCCACATTTCTAAGTTAAATACTTTGAGGGAAGGGTTGCTAAGCCAAGTCAAATGGTTGAACAAAGCCAAGGGAGTGAGAACAGAGCAAAATTAATAGGAGCGGCAGTAGCTTCGAGGTTAGAAAGGCAGGCCAATATTCGAACTCCCGAGCTGCCTTTGGGGAAATCTGCAGGGAGTGATCCGTCAGCCAGAGGATTACCAGCTACAATATCCCTGCATACTATCTACTGCTTTACCCCTAAGTGCCCATGATGCTCCCAGTCTGTGATGTTTGTGTTGTATGTCAGCTTGGTCACTGTGACAGAATATCTGTGCAAATGACCAATAAAGAAAGTATGGTAAATGAAGGCCAGACTACTATCTATGGTAGCTGTGCATATAATGTAGTGTATCTAGTCCAAATGTGGCTGCATGGTTGTAAGAGGCTCTGGTGAAGTTAAGTCTTTCAAGTTTCCATTAAGCTTGTACTATTGGTTATTGATGACAATGTGGAAGACCCAGGGGTGTGAAGGTGAACGGCAAGGTACTGGAATGACGAACCGCCCTTGCTGCCTCTGCCTGGCCGGCTCCTCTCTCTCGAATGGGATTCTCTGCCTCTGACCCTATTATGGGGTCACTGGCTTACTAGTGCTCTTCCATGCCATCCCTAGTAGGGGTGCGTCAAGTCGTGCCAGGATTTTTTGATCTATACTCGACCTGAGTTGGTTGAGTCCCTGACGTGATATTCCTGTCCGGTCTTGCGCCCCCTCAGGCTTGTGCGGTGGAGGAGATCTTCGTTGCCCATTTACATTTTTTTATTTCACCTTTATTTAACCAGGTAGGCCATTTGAGAACAAGTTCTCATTTAGAACTACGACCTGGCCAAGATAAAGCAAAGCAGTGCGACAAAAACAACAACACAGAGTTACACATGGGATAAACAAACGTACAGTCAATAACACAATAGAACATCTGTATACAGTGTGTGCAGATGAAGTAAGGAGGTAAGGCAATAAATAGGCCATAGTGGCGAAGTAATTACAATTTAGCAATTAACACTGGAGTGATAGATGTGCAGATGAGGATGTGCAAGTAGAAATACTGATATGCAAAAGAGCAGAAAAAAAACAAAAAACAAATATGGGGATGGGGTAGATAGTTGGTTGGATGGGCTATTTACAGATAGGCTGTGTACAGCTGCAGCGATCGGTAAACTGCTCTGACAGCCGATGCTTGAAGTTAGTAAGGGAGATATAAGTCTCTAGCTTCAGTGATTTTTGCAATTCGTTCCAATCATTGGCAGCAGATAACTGGAAGGAAAGGTGGCCAAAGGAGGTGTTGGCTTTGGGGATGACCAGTGAGACTGAGAGGCTACACTCAGCTTTGTCTCAGGTTAGTAAGTTGGTGCTCTGTTGATATCCCTCTAGTGGGTTGGGGACTGTGCTTTCGCAAAGTGGGTGGGGTTATGTCCATCATGGTTGGCCTTGTCTGTGGGTATCGTCGGACGGGCCACAATGTCCCCCAAAACCCCCTGTCTCAGCCTTCAGTATCTATGCTGCAATAGTCTTTGTGCTGGGGGGCTAGGGTCAGTTTGTCCTATCTGGTGAAATTTTCTTGTCTTATCTGGTGTCCTGTGTGAACTTAAGTATACTCCCTCTAATTATCTCTCTCTCTCTCTCTCTCTCTTGCTCGCTCTCTCGCTCTCTCCTTCCCTCCCTCTCTCCCTCCCCTCCCGGAGTCCTAGGACTACCTAGCTTGATGACTCCTGGCTTTCCCCAGTCCACCTGGTCGTGCTGCTGCTCCAGTTTCAACTGTTCTACTTGCAGCTATGGAACCCTGACCTGTTCACCAGATGTGCTACCTCGTCCCGGACTTGCTGTCTTCGACTCCCCCTCTCCACTCCCCCTTCCTCTCTGTACCGCACCTGCTGTCTCGACCTCTGAATGCTTGGCTATGAATAGCCAACTGACATTTACAGTACTCCTGAGGTGCTGACCTGTTGCACACTCTACAACCACTGTGATTATTATTTGATCCTTCTGGTCATCTAAGAATCTTTGAAAAGCTTGAAGAACGATCTGGCCTTAATGACCATGTACTCTTTTAATCTCCACCCGGCACAACCAGAAGAGGACTGGCCACCCCTCAGAGCCTGGTTCCTCGTTAGGTTTCTTCCTAGGTTCCTGCCTTGCTAGAGAGGTATTCCTAGCCACCGTGCTTCTATATCTGCATTGCTTGCTGTTTGGGGTTTTAGACTGGGTTTCTGTATAAGCACTTTGTGGCATCTGCTGATATAAAGGGCTTTATAAATACATTTGATTTGATTTGCATTGGGGTCTGACTTACATGGACCAGAGGCATCTATTTGTTAACAGATAGCTCTGACATGGACCATTGTGATACATTCTTGGAGCTCACCACAGCAGGCTACATTGGTAGACTCCATAGACACACCTGCTTATGAAAAGTCTGGGACTTCCCATTCATTACCAGGCATGTTCTCACACACTACCCCATTGCCCTGTCAATCATTCTAAGGCCATGCACATGAACCCTGGTCCCTCTCTAATTAACGAGCGAGGGATGTTTAACTTTATTCCTGAATGCCATTAGACTTAACAAGGTCTTAACGACCCTCCATTCATGACCATGTTGTATGGCGTCTAAGCCCATACAATTAAAATTGGTCCTCTGTAGCTCAGTTGTTAGCGCATGGCACTTGCAACACCAGGATAGTGGGTTTGATTTCTGGGACCACCCACACATAAAATGTGTGCATGCATGACTGTAAGTCGCTTTGGATAAAATCGTCTGCTAAATGGTAAATATTATATTATTATTATGTGATGTTGACTGACCATATACCCCAGTTCTCAACTTATTAAATCGTTTATATCTGGTGCTAACATGCATCCAACATCCAACATTTTGAGACCAGTGTACAGATTAAAATACACATTTTGATCTGATTGTGATCAAATCTTCCTGACCACATCCAGAAGCAGTCAGGCACACGGTGTGTCGGGATGTTTTGCAAGTGTAGATGGATCCAGAAAATTAACAATTTAATCGTCATTATTCAGCCTTCTAAAATCATTGATTGAGGGCATACATATGTGTTTAAAAATAAATAAATACATATTATTTTGAAAGAATGTGTCTCAAGTCATTCAAATACAGGGAGGGACCAGAAAATCTTGTCAATATGTGGACACATTGGACAGATAAGAGCCACATTTTTATACCATGTGTAGACGCATGTCTGGGCACGATCAGGACAAAGGACACATTATAGCACCAGGTATAAACAGCCATGGTGATTTTAAGACATCCTCCACTATTTATTCATTTGCAACTAGAGCGACCTACATTATCCACCACTTTAGATTTGTTCTTTGCCTGGCCATTCAGCACTTGCTCCTCAACAGATCCCAGGCACAGTTGTATGTAAAATCCAGGTAACAGCAGTAAAGGCTATGGAAGGCCAGTCGTAGTCCTAACCCTTCTCCACACAACAAAGGCCAGACAGAGACAGACACTGACAAGAGAGGGCAATAACCAGAGACACCTCTAATGGAGGTGAAGATAGACAGCAGGTGTGGGTTTAGGCTACTGTGTGTATATGATGGAGGGTATGGAGTTACTACACCTACAGCAGTAGGCAAGTCATGTCAGCAACACGACCACCCGCTAAAAGGATGAGACTAAACATATCATTGATCTCATGTTTGTGTCACACCCTGGCCTTAATATCTTTGTGTTCATTATTATTTTAGTTAGGTCAGGGTGTGACATGGGGAATGTTTGTGTTTTGTCGGTTTTGGGTGGTTATATGGTAAAGGGGGTGTTGGGTGTAGTGTATGGGTTTGTGTTGAGTGAATGAGTCTAGCTGTGTCTATGTTTGTGTGTAGTTGTCTAGGAAAGTCTATGGTTGCCTGAATGGGTTCCCAATTAGAGACAGCTGGTTTCAGTTGTCTCTGATTGGGAGCCATATTTAAGGTAGCCATAGGCTTTAGTTTGTTGTGGGTAATTGTCTATGTCTAAACGTTAGTAGCTTGTGTGTGCAATTTCGTTTTGTAGCTTCACGGTCGTTTGTTGTTTTGTTAGTTTGTAAGTGTTTTGTTTCGTTTTCCCTTCTTCACAATAAAAAGAAGATGTCTTATTTTTCACATGCTGCGTTTTGGTCCGTCTCTCCCCCACACGATCGTGACAGAATTACCCACCAACATCGGATCAAGCGGCATGTAAAGCGACAACAGGACCCACCTACACAGGATTCTTGGACATGGGAGGAGATACTGGATGGTAAGGGACCTTGGGCACAACCGGGAGAATATCGCCTCCCTCGTGAAGAGCTGGAGGCAGCGAAAGCCGAGTGGAGGCGATATGAGGAGGCAGCACAGAAGCAAGGCTGGAGACCCGTGAGTAATCCCCAAAAATTTCTTGGGGAGGGGCTCATGGGGAGTGTGGCGAGTCCAGATGGGAGATCTGCGTCAACTTCCCGTGCTACCCGTGAGGACTCTAAGAGGGAACCTGAGCCAGTCGGGCTGATATTGGAGGTGAGCAATGGGAATGATACAGAGACTGTTAAGGATTTATTGGGGAGGTTGGAAGAGAGTGAAATGAGGGAGCTGCTGTGTTGGTGCGTGAGGCACAAGATCCACCCGACAGAGCGTGTGCGGGATGTGATGTTACCTGAGTCAGCTCTCCATGCTCGTCCTGATGTGCGTGCTAACCGTCTGGGAATGACAGTCCCACGAACCAGGCCTCCTGTACGCCTCCCTAGTCCTGCACCTCCTGTATTAGCCCCACGTACTAACTCTCCTGTGACAGTCCCCAGCCCAGTACCACCAGTGCCTCCTCCACGCACTAGCCCTATGGTGCGTGTCTCCAGCCCTTTACCACCAGTGCCTAAACCACGCACCAAGCCTCCTGTGTGTCCCCAGAGTCCTGTGCGTCCTGTTGCTGCTCCCCGCACTAGCCCTGAGATGCGTGTCCCCAGCCCGGGACCACCAGTTCCGGCACCACGCACTAGGCCTAATGTGCGTCCCCAGGGTCCAGTATGCCCTGTTCCTGCTCCTCGCACTAGCCCTGAGATGCGTTCCCCAGCCCGGTACCACCAGTTCCGGCACCACGCACTAGGCCTAATGTGCGTCCCCAGGGTCCAGTATGCCCTGTTCCTGCTCCCCGCACTAGCCCTGAGATGCGTGTCCCCAGCCCGGTAACACCTGCTCCGGCACCACGCACCAGGCCTACAGTGCGCCTCAGCCGGCCAGAGTCTGCCGTCTGCACAGCGATGCCTGAACTGCCCGTCTGCCAAGCGCCATCTGAGCCATCCGTCTACCCAGCGCCATCTGAGCCATCCGTCTACCCAGCGCCATCTGAGCCATCCGTCTACCCAGCGCCATCTGAGCCATCCGTCTACCCAGCGCCATCTGAGCCATCCGTCTACACAGCGCCATCTGAGGCATCCGTCTACCCAGCGCCATCTGAGCCATCCGTCTGCCCCGAGCCGTCAGAGCCGTTTGTCAGTCAGGAGCCGCTAGAGCCATTCGTCAGACAGGATCTGCCAGAGCCGCCAACCAGACAGGATCTGCCAGAGCCGCCAACCAGACAGGATCTGCCAGAGCCGCCAACCAGACAGGATCTGCCAGAGCCGCCAACCAGACAGGATCTGCCAGAGCCGCCAACCAGACAGGATCTGCCAGATCCGTCAGCCAGCCATGAGCAGCCAGATCCGTCAGCCAGCCATGAGCAGCCAGATCCGTCAGCCAGCCATGAGCAGCCAGATCCGTCAGCCAGCCATGAGCAGCCAGATCCGTCAGCCAGCCATGAGCAGCCAGATCCGTCAGCCAGCCATGAGCAGCCAGATCCGTCCCTCAGTCCGGAGCTGCCGTCCCTCAGTCCGGAGCTGCCGTCCCTCAGTCCGGAGCTGCCGTCCCTCAGTCCGGAGCTGCCGTCCCTCAGTCCGGAGCTGCCGTCCCTCAGTCCGGAGCTGCCGTCCCTCAGTCCGGAGCTGCCGTCCCTCAGTCCGGAGCTGCCGTCCCTCAGTCCGGAGCTGCCCCTTAATCCAGTGGGGTTAATGTGGAGGGTGGCCATTTGGAGGAAGCTACGGAGGCGAGTAGTGACTGTGGTGGGGTGGGGACCACGACCAGTGCCGGAGCCGCCACCGTGGACGGAGGCCCACCCAGACCCTCCCCTAGACTGTGTGCTGGTGCGCCTGGAGTTCGCACCTTAAGGGGGGGGTTATGTCACACCCTGGCCTTAATATCTTTGTGTTCATTATTATTTTAGTTAGGTCAGGGTGTGACACGGGGAATGTTTGTGTTTTGTCGGTTTTGGGTGGTTATATGGTAAAGGGGGTGTTGGGTGTAGTGTATGGGTTTGTGTTGAGTGAATGAGTCTAGCTGTGTCTATGTTTGTGTGTAGTTGTCTAGGAAAGTCTATGGTTGCCTGAATGGGTTCCCAATTAGAGACAGCTGGTTTCAGTTGTCTCTGATTGGGAGCCATATTTAAGGTAGCCATAGGCTTTAGTTTGTTGTGGGTAATTGTCTATGTCTAAACGTTAGTAGCTTGTGTGTGCAATTTCGTTTTGTAGCTTCACGGTCGTTTGTTGTTTTGTTAGTTTGTAAGTGTTTTGTTTCGTTTTCCCTTCTTCACAATAAAAAGAAGATGTCTTATTTTTCACATGCTGCGTTTTGGTCCGTCTCTCCCCCACACGATCGTGACAGTTTGATTGTAAATAGGGAGAAGACAGTAAAAGTAGATTTCAGGGATGGGGTCAATTTTGAATTTCGCAACCCATTAACTTAAATTGGACACAAATGCAAAGAATACATCAAATAATCAAATATGACAAAGTGATCTCAGAGTATTTCCAGAGTGCACTGTAATTATTTCAAACTTGTTTTAGGAGAACGAGTTTTAAAAATACTGTATTATGCATGGTATTGGTATACATGATGTCAAAATAAACATGTGTATAGTGATGTGTAGAATTAATGAGCAAGGTAAAATTCAAAAGTAAAATAAATGAAGGGCTCTATTCAATCTGTAACGCCGAAGCGTTACAGATTCCGCAATAAGCATTTTAAGGTCATTTCTGATTGAGCCGACATATGCAGCGTTTACCTTGAATGAAGTCTCCACTAAAGTGGGAACATTGCCGTATTTGTAAAAACAATACAAATAATTTCGAACAATACAAAACATACATATGCAAAAGACAACATACAGACGCACACAAACATCAACGACATCACACCTGCCCAGACCCATCTGTTCTCACCCTTATCTACAGTGTCTGCGCCACGTCCTCAAATTGCACAAGTTTCTTCCTTTCCGCTGCACACGCTCTTTCAATATTTAGATAGTGAAGCATATGATTTTTCCATTGTCTTAACAATGGAGGATTGGTGTTGATTTCCAGTTTTTAAGCATTCGTTTTTTCAAGATAATTAATGAAAAGAGTATCGTTCAACCCATCGGCTATCTCACTGCACCCTCATATGACATGTCTTGAAATATGAAGATAGACTAAAAGGAAATTTACATTGCCTTTAAATTTCAATCATGCTATGAAACTTAACTTCCGCGATGCAGGTTGAATAGAGCTCTACATTTTATTGAGTTTCATTCAATTAAATTCCACTTCCTTCAATTCAAATACAATTCAAAATCTGCTTCCTGTGGGGTGTGACCAATTCAAATTCTATTCAAATTCAAGACTTTCATTGGAATTAAAGAGCAATACACAACTCAATTTAGAATTGACCCCAACCCTGGTAGAAGTTAAACAATTTAATTCAATAAGTATTTCATCTATATCGCAACATAATTAAGAGCTGCTCTAAAACAGAAATGTAGCTAGTAAACTATTGTTTGAAGAGAAATGTCAAAGCCTTCGGATTCTTGTGACTAAGATAATTTAAGAAAGAAACAAAGACTGAGCTCATTCAAATGTGTTATAAAATGAAGATTAAACAAAGAACACTAGGGTCTCCTTGGAAACGGCATATATGGCTTGTCAATACATTAAAGGGGCAATCAGCAGTTGAAACAGTAACAAAGCATTTCCCTGCCCCTGTTTCGGTAAAAGGTGAGGTATGTGGCTGGATAAATGTAACCACTCTCAAATGTATAGACAGAGCTATGGATGCAAGGACTAACCATCCATTATATCAAAATGATAGTTTTAACCATGTTTTGAAGCTATATAGTGTTTGTTTACATTTACTTTGTCTAAAGACAAATGAGTAAAACAAACTTATATTTTGCTTTCTGATGGAGTACGACAGTTAAACTAAGGTCATGAGGCATTCAATTATTCAAGAATCAATGGGTACGTAACATTACTTCATAAGTCCAAAAATGGATGTAGCAACTGGTCATTTCCCTGTCAAAGGACCAATCAGCACCAACATGTGAAGTTTATAGGAGCATATACATTTTTTTGTGTCAAATGAAAGCTTAGAGTCTATATTTTTTGGAAATGAAGGCATATGCTTTTCAACCATTTTCCACCCCCAAAAAGTTGGAATAAGCAAAGGCTTTGATTTCAAGTTACACAGATGGAAAAGGGCATCTTAAAAAACAGCTACTACGTCAAATTCTTAAAAGATGTTTGAAATGCATCAAAACACAATGATGTTGAAGTAAAGACCACTCCATATGTACCCAGTCCCAGTCATTTATTGGGTAAAAAACACCAACGTTTCGGCATCACTGTGCCTTCTTTACCAAAGGCACTGTGATGCCGAAACATTGGTGGAGTGTGCGACTCTCTTTGTTTTTATAGCTTCCAGTTTATTCTCCATTAGTCAGCACCTCTACACTAAATCATTTTCTCTGGGTGTGCACCAGCTCATACTTTTCATTGAAGTAAAGACCACTGACAACTAATAATCAATATTTACTGTATATTTAGTTAAGCAGAAATGATTTGCCATCTTTAAGTCTAAGAAATATTGCCTGGTGTCTTGTCATTATATTACCAAAAACCCACATATCTTTAAGATATTTTCAAATTTCTCTCCCTCATGAAGAGGGAGGATTAGGAAAGTTCACAGAAGTAATAAGTAAAGGTAGACCTACCAATTAGTTACAGTGTTTTTACTGATAACAATTTTGTTTATGAATTATAAAATGTTTAAAATGTGTCACTCTGTTACCAAATCGGTAACAGAAAATCAGTAACAGAATGACTGCAATTGAATTCGCCACGATGGGAAATCATAGCAGTCACAAACCACAGTTTCAGTAGAGCACAGTACAGTACAGAAGAGCACAGTAGAGTACAATACAGTGAAGTAAAGAAAAGTAGACTAGAGTATAGTTCAGTACAGTAGAGTAGAGCACACGTGAGTAGAGTACAGTATAATGTAATATAAATTGTGTGGTTCGAGCGCTGAATGCTGATTGGCTGACACCACGGGTATGACAAAACATTTATTTTTACTGCTCTAAGTTGGTAACCAGTTTATAATAGCAACAAGGCACCTCAGGGTTTGTGGTTTATGGCCAATATACCACGGCTAAGGGCTGTATCCAGGCACTCTGAGTTGCCTTGTGCATAAGAACAGCCCTTAGCTGTGGTATATTGGCCATATACCACACCCCCTTGGGCCTTATTGCTTAAATATACTCTACACTACTCTACTGGACTGGACTCTACTGTATTGACCTATACTCTACATTTCTTTACTTTGCTGTACTCTACTGTGCTCTACTGTACTGTGCTGTGCTGCACTGTGCTATGCTGTATTGAACTATACTCTACATTTCTTTACTTTGCTGTACTCTACTGTGCTCTACTGTACTGTGCTGTGCTGCACTGAACTATACTCTACTTTTCTTTATTTTACTGTACTGTTCTGAACTCTACTTTACTGTGCTGTGCTGTGATGTACAGTGCTGTATTGAACTATACACTACTATACTTTACTGTACTGTATTCTACTCTACTATACTGAACTGAACTTTACTCTACTGTGCTGTACTCTACTGTTCTCTACTGTGCTGTACTGTGATGTCCAAACTTGTGAAACATAGACGTCTATGATTGGTACAGATTTGATCTGGTCTGGACCAACCAAATTTGGTCTTGTTTGGGGGCGGAGCTCATTCTATTAATACCCATTGTGTTGAATAATAGCCAAACATGCAAAGGAGGATATTACATTTTTATACCTTTGTGCCTTTCAGGATACATCACCACGAAGAGAATGATTATGCATAATAATACATTTTTGTATAGTACAGATCAAGGACCCATGATGTCATTCTGTTACCATTATTATGTTTCCGGGTGTTGATCCACTTCACTTACTTCAATAACTAAAAGAGAGTTTTTCAAACTCAAGGTGTCTTGTCATTG
Source organism: Salvelinus fontinalis (assembly GCF_029448725.1). NCBI lineage: Eukaryota > Metazoa > Chordata > Actinopteri > Salmoniformes > Salmonidae > Salvelinus > Salvelinus fontinalis. The sequence goes on from NC_074665.1 coordinate 56,361,225, forward strand.
CTGACACCCAGTTCTTTCTGCAGACATCTTTGAATCATAATTTGGTGTAGATATCTAACACAGTATTTGGAATTCGTGGTCACATAAAAAACAGAGGGAGATTTTACTGTCAATCTGTTACCAGACTTTGCATCTGCACTGTTCCTCAAGTAAATGTTTTTTAGTAAAATGTTCAGTGGCAATTGTTAAAAGTAGACTTTTGCATAATAGGTTTGTTAAACTTTGCAATCAATAGTTTTTGATTGGCATACATTTTAAAGTGAAAAAGTGAGTCTCAGCATCACTGTTCCTGTGGAATTGCCCAACTGCTGATTGCCCCTTAACTGAATACTGCGGAGTAAGGAAAGGGGTGGTCCAAACTAAATTGACAGGAACAGATGAGCTGCTAAAAAGAAATGCCTAGAACAATGCAGGGCCAGCATGCATGGAGGGCCCTGGTCCCCCTTGGCTCTCCTTAGAATCCCCTCCCATGGTAATTATATTGGGAGAGCCATGCCAGCCCGCCACCCAAGAGGGCCTCCATCAATATGAAAGGAGAGAGGAAGGAAGTTTGGCCAGAGAAATAATGGTTGATTAAATGAGGGAGTAATAGGTCGGAGATACTTAATTAGCCAATGTTGTCTTAATCTAATGGATGGCATAGGAGTGCTCTTCTCTCTCTGTTCGGATTCATTCTGCCTCTCTGTAATGCAATAAGAGCACAGCCAGATTAATCGTCTGTCAAGGAGAGTTCAAACAACCATTACATCTGGGTGCATACACGCATAGGGTGTGCTTTAAATGGATTGCTTGAAGTGGCCATGGGTGGTCAGTGTGTGTGTATGTGTGTGTTTCTTTGTGTGTGTGTGTGTTTGTTTGTTTTTCTGTACCGAGTGGAAGACACAAATTCCATCTATCTGAATATATACGGTAAATAAGAAATTAATACCTAAAATGACTTGATATTCATGAGATTGGTCACAGAAACCTTAAAGAAAGAATCCCTACCTTTGAGGTGACCTTTGATTGAATGGATTCTGCAAGTCATAGGTATTAGATCTGGTGGGACTGGGACACTGACCACTAAGCATTTCCAGGGAATTCCAAGTCTTGACATACCAGGGTCTATACTCAAGACTTCACACTTTGCCATCATCCATGTGCACGTTAACCCTTCGACAGAGGCAGGCTAAGTGAAGAAGAGAACCTCTTAGCAAACAACTTATATTTCAAAAGGAGATCTGCTGACACAGTCAATCCTTTCTTGGGCCTCTTGAAAAGCTTTTTAAAATGGAAGGACAATTGCAACAAAGATACATTTTGCTCTTGGAGAACATTCCCGAAGGGGCCAATCATACACTTCCATTCAATGCATTCTTTCCCTTTTTTGGTTGCTTGAGAAAACAAAGACGAAAGAGCAGAAGAAAGAGAGAGGAGGGAGAGAGGGAGAAAAAGAATGCACAGATTTCTTAACTGCCACAAGTTGAGCCTGACAGGGAGCTTTCATCATTGAGGGCAACGTCAGTCAGTATGATTTATGTCTTGCATTGGGAGAAGTGGGAGCTCCCTGAATGAGAAATATGACTACTATCTGCTAATTTGTTTTGCATTGATCCACTTAGGGCGAAAAGAACGGCGGCTCTGGGGCCTTGAAGCAACGGCACCATTACCAAGCCCCTGTGACAGCTCCATCCATCCTCCCTGCTCCGGCCGTGCCAATCAAACTCAGCGTGAGGTGACATCAGCCTGGGTTGGCCACTGGGCCCATTCTCCCAGCCCCAGGCCCCTGATTGACATCCTTTCAATCTCGCTGGTGGGGGACAGGACAGGGGATAGTGGAGGGGGATGCTGTGTGTGTGTCTGTGTGTGTGAAGCTAGGGGTTATGGTGTGGGGAGACTCTCCTACCATGGCTACTTCAGTGCCAGCTGGTGTCCCGAACTGCCAATCACACCAACAATGAACAACAGGGTGCCTCCTGCCTTACCCCCCACACCTAACCCTCCAGCTGAGTAATGGTCACTCCTCCTCCTGCTTCACACACACACTCACACAGATGTGCGCACACACACACATGCACACACGCACTCTTGCATGCATGCACACAGTTAAAGGGGCAATCACAAGTTGCTGCATACATTATAATTTACAAATGCCTCATGCGCTTAGTTCAACTGTGGTACCCCATCAGTACACAAAATATAAGCTTGTTTTATGACAACGTTCGTAAACAAAGTCACTGTTAACAAACACTATAGCCTCAAAACATAGTTAAATCTGTAATTTTGATATCATGGATGGTCAGTCCTTGCATCCATACCCCTGTCTATGAATTTGAGAGTAGTTACATTTCTCCAGCCCCATCCCTCAGCTTTATACCAAAATAGGGACTGGGAAAACACTTTGTTATTGTTTCACCTGCTGATTGCCGCTTTAACTTTCCCCTACAATCAAGTCAAAACGACATAAAACATCTAAGAGAGAAATGCTTCTGCATCACTCTGAGAAGTGAGGAGTATGTGATAAGTGCGTAACATTTGTGAAGGATTCAATTTTGTTCACAGTATACTTTTAAATCAATTAAAATATCCTGCTGATTTCTGGAGACAGTTGACAAAACACATATTCAAGTACTCAGATCCCAAATAGTTGAATGTAAAAAAAATAGCTATCAAGCCGGCAAACAAATGAAGTGTTGTGAAGACAGAGGAGTAGAATCATATGATGAGAAACCAAACCCCTTGAAGACAATTTGTGATTAGCTGTGTTTGGTTCTTTAAGCCCTGTCTCTATCCTGTTTGGGCACTTACATCTGCTGCAGAAGCAGACCTGAGAAGTGAACCAGTCTAAATAAGTGTAATTATCTCTTCCCTGAATTCAGTAATAGGATTAAATGCCACCTAGGAGGGTCATGCAACCGTTCAGTGAACCGTTATGGTACCTGCAGCAACTATAATCATATCAAACAGCAACGCTTCCTGTACTGACAAATGCTATTCAAATCAAACAGCAAACTGTCTTTCCGGTATAAGTCTAAAATAATATTCTTATACATGTTTCATAACAAGCTCTTTGTGGAGTTTATTTTTGCCTGACTGTAAAAACATTGGATGGCACATAAACCGAAACGTGTACTCTTACAGTGCAAGAAGTTGTTTTTGACTCATCCCAGAAACATGGTTAGTGAGTATGATGGGACTGAGTGTGACAAAAGTATTTGGTTTCAGCCAATAGGCCTACATCTAATGGACATCTCTCATTACTTAAGTGGTAATGAGTTCAGCTCAGACACAATAATTCTGAACTTGATATGATAATAGCATACATCCATAATAACCCTATTGAATTATGTTGTAAGTTAAAGAGGTGATGAATGAGGCATGAATCATGATGACCTAGTAGGACAGGTAAACATACCATTTTCTTCTGTAAGGGTATTAGATCTCCTCATGGTTCTTCGAGAACAGCCAGAGAATGCCTTAGGCAACATATTTCCACTGAAGACCACAGACATTCACAACTACTAGGAGTTCAAAAACACACCCTACGCACTCACTCCACCATACTGGAAAGTTCTTTCTACCTTTTTGTTCAACTTCCCGCTGCACCATTTAATTGCAGAAATTACAAGCAATTACATGACATATATTTACTCCCTGAGTCTTCAGCAGCAGTTGATTCAAAGATTCCTTGATGAGACACGGCCATGTCATTTAATGAACACTATCCCTAAAAACCCCTGTCTTCTTCTTCTTCACCTTCACCAGCACATCACTTCCAATATGCACATTTCTTTGACGTAAGATCATGCTCATCATTATTCCTGTCTGTGTGGTTGTAATAACATTATCCATCGTAAATCTAATACAAACATTACCATGACCAAGTTCAGTTGTGTGAAAATCCAAGAGTACAGATTTGTCCGGTTCATTCGAAGGTTAAATCACAAACAGACACCCACCCTCTATTAACACATCTATTAATGATTCAAATGTGCTGCTAAATCACTTGAAATAAACTAAACCATTAAAAGTTGTCTACTGACTTAATCTAATTAGTTTGTTTGTACTTGCAGTGGTTTAAACAAACACCAATTACCTGGCTAATGACCTGACTGTTAGAGTGCTGCCAGTGTTTGCTCTCTCCAGCTCAGTTTGTTGACTCCTCTCACAGCCAGAGCCACTAAGCACCTTCTACTGAGCTGTGGGTGTGGGCAGACATTTGCGAATCAGCCTGGTCGTGATCAAATGTTAACATAACAAACTTTTCAATTAGCAACAGGCGACGAAAGGCTTATTTTCATTCATTGTCACTATGGGTGTTTGCGCAAGGATGTTCAGTTGATTAATAAAACAATTATGCTCAAACCAAATATTTGAGTGCTTGGTCAATATTTGTGCTTCTATAAAAGGGAAGTTATTTGTACTTTTTGTAAGCCAGTAATAGGAACATGAGGTGATGTAATGTACTGAGAATCCTTCTCATAACAAGATAACCAATTTCCTGGTCTCTCCCTGTATGCACATTATTTTACATATTCTTTCAAAATAATATGTATCTATTTAAAACACATCATGATGCCATAAGTTATTTGTTCTGATCTTGTCCATATTCTGATTGTGCCCAATTTATTTGACAGGTGTAAACGATTAAAATGTGCATTATGATCTGTTTGTGATCAGATCTTCCTGACTGACTGTGGAGGTAGTCAGGGACTCGTTGTATCTGGATATCAATCAACTGCAAACAGATCTGGATAGTCAAACCATTTACAGTGCCTTGCAAAAGTATTCATCCCATGTCACGGACGTTGAAAGATGAGGACCAAGGTGTAGCGTGGTGAGCGTACATTTTCCTTTATTAATAAAAATGACGCCGAACAAAACAATAAACACTACAAAAACAAACCGTGAAGCTAAAGGCTATGTGCCCAAAACAAAGTCAACTTCCCACCAAGACAGGTGGAAAAAAGGGCTACCTAAGTATGGTTCTCAATCAGAGACAACGATAGACAGCTGCCTCTGATTGAGAACCACACCCGGCCAAACACAAAGAAATAGAAATGAAGAAACTAGAATGCCCACCCTAGTCACACCCTGGCCTAACCAAAATAGAGAATAAAAGCCACTCTATGGCCAGGGCGTGACATCCAACTTGCCGTCTTTCCTAGTTTGCTGCATTACAGCCTGTAACTTAAGTAAATTTTTATTTGGATTTCATGTAATGGACATACACAAAATAGTCCAAATTGGGGAAATGAAAAAAAAAAAAAAAAACTCAAAATTGGTGGTTGCATGTGTATTCACCCCTTTGCTATGAAGCCCCTAAATAAGATCTGGTGCAACCAATTACTTTTAGAAGTCACATAATTAGTTAAATAAAGTCAACCTGTGTGACACAACCTGTGTAAGTGTCACAGGATCTGTCACATGATCTTTTACACCTGTTCTGAAAGGCCCCAGAGTCTGCAACACCACTAAGCAAGGGGCACCACCAAGCAAGCGGCACCATGAAGACCAAGGACCTCTCCAAACATGCAAGGGACCAAGTTGTGGAGAAGTACAGATCAGGGTTGGGTTATAAAAAATATCCCAAACTTTGAACATCCCACGGAGTGCCATTAAATCCATTATTAAAAAATGGAAAGAATATGGCATCACAACAAACCTCCCAAGAGAGGGCCGCCCACCAAAACTCATGGACCAGGCAAGGAGGGTATTAATCAGTGAGGCAACAAAGAGACCAAAGATAACCCTGAAGGAGCTGCAAAGCTCTATAGCGGCGATTGGAGTATCTGTTTATAGGTCCACTTTAAGTCATACACTCCACAGAGCTGGGCTTTATGGAAGAGTGGCCAGAAAAAAAGCAATTTCTTAGAGAAAAAAATAAGCAAACACATTTGGTGTTCACCAAAAGGCATGTGGGAGACTCCCCAAACATATGGAAGAAAGTATTCTGGTCAGATGAGACTAAAATTGAGCTTTTTGGCCATCAACGAAAACGTTATGTCAGGCGCAAACACAACACCTCTCATCACCTCGAGAACACCATCCCCACAGTGAAGCATGGTGGTGGCAGCATCATGCTGTGGGGATGTTTTTCATCGGCAGGGACTGGGAAACTGGTCAGAATTGAAGGAATGATGGATGGCGCTAAATACAGGGAAATTCTTGAGGGAAGGATGCATTTCTTTTTTTTCTTTTCTTTTTTTATTACAAAAAAAATGTTACCCCCTTTTCTCCCCAATTTTCGTGGTATCCAATCGCTAGTAATTACTATCTTGTCTCATCGCTACAACTCCCGTACGGGCTCGGGAGAGACGAAGGTCAAAAGCCATGCGTCCTCCGAAGCACAACCCAACCAAGCCGCACTGCTTCTTAACACAGCGCGCCTCCAACCCGGAAGCCAGCCGCACCAATGTGTCGGAGGAAACACCGTGCACCTGGCCCCCTTGGTTAGCGTGCACTGCGCCCGGCCCCCCACAGGAGTCGCTGGAGCGCGATGAGACAAGGATATCCCTACCGGCCAAACCCTCCCTAACCCGGACGACGCTAGGCCAATTGTGTGTCGCCCCACGGACCTTCCGGTCGCGGCCGGCTGCGACAGAGCCTGGGCGCAAACCCAGAGACTCTGGTGGCGCAGCTGGCGCTGCGATGCAGTGCCCTAGACCACTGCGCCACCCGGGAGGCTCCTGTAAGGATGCATTTCTAACGTATTGGGCCAGGAACCAAGACTCAGTCTGTCCCAAAACCCAACCTACCATGCACTCAGGGAATGGTAAGCTTGCTTAAACCTGTCCAATCCCTTTTAGATAACTAGGTGGAAATTAATTGAAGGATCCATGTCATGTGGTTATTGGTGAGAGTGGAGAAGGGCTCTATCTGAGGGATTGGGACGGGGTGGCAGGGAGGGTGTGTCTGGGGCCTCCACTCATCTCACTCCAGTCTCTTGGTGGAAGCACTCTCCCCAAGTGGACCCCCACCAGCCACTATATTTTTATTTAATTTACAAGGTCATACAAATTGACCAAAATGCTTAATTGGCAGTTCTTCTCCAATGTATGTACAATGACATAATCCACAGAATTTTGTTACATTAGGAGAGTACTTTGCACTATGTTTTGGTGTGTTTTCTGTTAAAAGTCTGCTCAGCCCACATGCTCAAAAACACTCAATACTACATGTAATGTAAACAATAACTACATATTCATACTATGACTCTCCAATTCCATGGAAAGCCCACCGCCCTCATATGACATGTCTGCTAAAATGTTTTATCTGGTTCTTCAATGACAGACAAGGTTAACTTTTATACAAGTAAAGTAAAAAAAAATCCATCTTATTACATGGAATGTGCACGGGCTCCATGATGGGGGAAAACATATTGTTCTTGAACATTTATAGAGAGATGTGGTTTTCCAGCAAGAGTTACATTTAAAAAAGGATACATTTCATATTTAAAGAGGAGCTGGGTTGGAGAGGCCCATGCTGCCACTTACTGTAATAACATCAGAGGTGTAGACATACTGATAAATAAGAATACACCCCTTCCCCTTAGATCCCAGCGCACAAACCCAGAAGGACATTTTCTAATGTTGAATTGTACCTTACATGATGAAAAATACACATCGATTTCACTGTATATCCCTCCAGGGGCAAATCTGGTGTGTTTAGATAGAATTCAAACTATATTACATCAAATCTAAGCAGGACCTATTATTTTAGCATGCAACCTAAATCATACATTCGATAAGATTGACAGACGTAGAAATAAAAAAGTCACATTCAATGAACCTCCAAAGAGGCTAAAAATGTAATCTCTACAAGTCATTTACAGGATACCTGGAGGTTACTATTCCCAACTAGAAAATACTACAGGATACCTGGAGGTTACTATTCCCAACTAGAAAATACTACAGGATACCTGGAGGTTACTATTCCCAACTAGAAAATACTACTCTTTTTTTTTCTTAAAGTAAGAAAAGCTATTGAAGAATTGACTACATTTTCATTTTACTGGGTTCACAAATCCATGACATGAAAATCTATATAAATCAGAATTATACAACAGTTGGACTGATCCTACAGCTTTCTTAAACTCAGCAACCCTGAAGCAATTATCAGCAGGCAAAAAGAATCACTAAAAACAAAGATCACCTAAAAATAAACATTAGACACTGTTAAAACATCTGAGCGGAGAAAATCACCAGGAATGGACGGCTTTCTCATATACTTTTTTACACAAATGACAACACACTTCACTCAATTCAGTACTTCCTAGTTCCATGTATGAAACTGTTATTTCAGTTATATTAAAACCAGGAACATTTGGAGAGTTCTTGCTGATTACAGATACATAAGTTTAATAAATTGTGACAGTAAAATATTAACAAAGCCCATAAGCAATATAATGGTTAAAGTATTACCTGTCTTGATACATATAGTGCATTCAGAAAGTATTCAGACCCCTTGACTTTTTCCACATTTTGTTACATTACAGCCTTATTCTAAAATTGATAAAAAAGTACTTTCCCCCTAATCAATCTACACACAGTACCCCATAATTGCAAAGCAAAAACAGGTTGAATAAATGTATAATAAAAAAAAAAAAAAATATCGCATTTACGTAAGTATTCAGACCCTTTACTCAGTACTTTGTTGAAGCACCTTTGGCAGCGATTACAGCCTCAAGTCTTATTGGGAATGACGCTACAAGCTCGGCACACCTGTACTTGAGGAGTTTTTCCCATTCTTCTCTGCTGATCCTCTCAAGCTCTGTCAGGTTGGATGGTGAGTGTCGCTCACAGCTGCAAAGCTATTTTCAGGTATCTCCAGAGATGTTTGATTAGGTTCAAGTCCGAGCTCTGGCTGGGCCACTGAAGGACATTCAGAGATTTGTCCCAAAGCCATTCCTGTGTTGTCTTGGCTGTGAGGTTAGGGTCGTGTTCTGTTGGAAGGTGAAATTTCGTTCCGGTCTGAGGTCCTGAGGGCTTTGGAGCAAGTTTTCATGAAGGATTGCGCAGCGGTCTAAGGCACTGCATCTCAGTGCAAGAGGCATCACTACAGTCCCTGGTTCGAATCCAGGCTGAATCACATCCGGCCGTGATTGGGAGTCCCATAGTGCAGCGCACAATTGGCCCAGCGTCGTCTGGGTTTGGCAGGGGTAGGTCGTCATTGTAAATAAGAATTTGTTCTTATCTGACTTCATTGTTAAATAAAGGTTAAATATATATATATTTTTAAAGGATCTCTCTGTACTTTGCGCCGTTCATCTTTCCCTCAATCCTGACTAGTGTCCCAGTCCCTGCCGCTGGAAAACATCCCCACAGCATGATGCTGCCACCACCATGCTTTACCGTAGGGAAGGTGTCAGATTTTGTCCAGACGTGACGCTTCGCATTCAGGCCAAAGAGTTCAATCTTGGTTTCATCAGACCAGAGAATCTTATTTCTCATGGTCTGAGAGTCCTTTAGGTGCCTTTTGGCAAACTCTTTAGGTGCCTTTTGGCAAACTCCAAGCAGGAAGTCCTGTACCTTTTAATGAGGAGTGACTTCCGTCTGGCCACTGTACCACAAAGGCCTGATTGGTGGAGTACTGCAGAGATGGTTGTCCTTCTGGAGTTCTGTAAGAGTGACCATCGAGTGACCATCCCCCGATTGCTCAGTTTGGCCGGGCGGCCAGCTGTAGGAAGAGTCTTGGTGGTTACAAACATCTTCCATTAAAGAATGATGGAGGCCACTATGTTATTGAGGACTTACAATGCTGCGTGCATTTTTTGGTACCCTTCCCCAGATCTGGGCCTCGACACAATCCTATCTCGGATCTCTACGTACAATTTCTTCGACCTCATGGCTTGGTGTGTGCCTTTCCAAATCATTTCAATTAATTTAATTTACCAAAAGTGGACTCCAAACAAGTTGTAAAAACAGCTCAAGGATGAACGAAAACACGATGCACCTGAGCTCCATATCGAGTCTCATAGCAAAGGGTCTGAATACTTATGTAAATAAGGTACATTTCTAAAAACCTGTTTTCACTTTGTCATTATGGGGTATTGTGTGTAGATTGATGAGGAAACAAATAACATAATCCATTTTAGAATAAGTATGTAACGCAACAAAATGTGTAAAAAGTCAAGTGGTCTGAATACTTTCTGAATGCACTGTATCAATCAAATAGGTTTTATTAAAATTAGACACATTAAAAAAACAAATACAAGAACCTGTTTCAGTTCAATACAATGCACTAAAATACTAGATATAGATTTATCAATAATGGGTGTTGATGCCAAAAAGGCTTTGGATAGTCTTGAATGGCCTTTGCTATTCAAAACTTTGGAAGCTTTCCAGCTGAAATAATACATGCAATACAAATATTATATAAATGTCCTAAAGCAAAAATATACACAAATAGTACATTATCTGATGAAATTGATTTACAAATCTCCTTTCTCCCCCCTTCTGTTTGCACTGACAATTGAATTGATTGCAGAAAGAATTAGACAGGACCCAAACGTAACAGGTACCAGTATTGGTAAACCTGAATATAAGCTAAACTTATTTGCAGATGATCTCCTGGTATACTTGACCAATATTGAAAACTCAATGCCCCACTTGCTAAAAATGGATATGATCGTGGAAAAAAACTAAATAATGGCAATAGGAAAAATAAAAATAATAACTGTCACATGTACTCCCTCTCCGGCCTCTAGGTCATCAGGCTGCTGATTACCCCACACACCTGTCACCATCGTCTCACGCACCTGCGCCTCATGAAACTCACCTGGACTCCATCACCTCCTTGATTATCTTATCTATATCTGTCACTCCCCTTGGTTCTTTCCTCAGGTGTTATTAACTCTGTTTTCATGTCGGTGTGTTTGTGTTTCGTCTTTATGTTATTTATTCAAACACTCACTCCCTGAACTTCCCTTAGGTGAGGTGTTATTCTGTAATGAGTGCGCTGAGAGTCGGGAAGCAAGTTCAGGGAGTGAGTGTTTTAATAAATAAAATAAACACGAAACACAAATGCACTTAAATTGTCACACGTGACATTGTGCCCCCTCAGTCCATCTGTCACATCAAGCACAACCCGCATGCCCTGGTTCTTCTCCGAGCCTCCACTGTTTGGCTTCCCTGTGTAGACTTGCATCTTCCAAGCGTAGCTGGATTGTGCGTCACAGGCCACCCATATCTTGATGCCATACTTTGCTGCCTTGCTGGGTATATACTGCTGGAAAGGACAGCAACCTTTTGACAAAAGAGATTACTATCAGTAATTAGTATCAGTGTCACAGAAAACAATCACATAAATCAATGATATTACAATACATAATAAAATTAACAGTGAAAATCACTTATATGACAGATATGAAAATACAAATGTACCTCTGAATGGAATCAGTTGCTCATCCACTGTTACTTCAGGCCCAGGGTTGTAGAGGTATGGCAGACGCTCCACCCACTTCTCCAAGACCTCTCTAATGGCCACCAGTTTGTCTCTCATACGTCTTGCAGGTCTTGACTCACGGTTATCAAGTCGTAGCATCCTTGAGAAAGTGTGAAAGACTTTCAGTGGCACGGAAAATCGCCCTTCCACTCTCTGCATCCCAGAGACTACATGTAGCCTCACCTCGGGACCTATACACACCTGCTAAGATTAGCAGCCCTATGTAGACACGCAGGTCAATCTCATCCATCCTTTTCCAGGTGTCTCCGTATTTACGGAAACCTTCCAAATTTGTCATCTCCAGGATGATTTTTTCGATGGCTGGTGTGATGAACATGTAGAACGCTGAGGCGATGTCCTGGGCATGGGCAACTGCATGTCTTGTGGGCCCTGGGGTCATCCTTATGACATTTTGTGCTGCCATCCTGCCCTGGTTGTCATAGGGTGACAAGGACCATGTTATTTTGTTGTTCTTTGACAAAAATGTTTATTTTTCAGCTTGGGGGATTTCTTCTTCATCTGAAGATAATTCATCGTGCTCTGGGTTGTATTCTTCACCATCTTCTTCTTCAGATACCTCCTCCTCTTCTAAATCATTGTTCTCTTGTTCCTCCTGGACATCTGAAAAAAATCTGATTTATGACCGTTTCCACATTTTCTTACATTACAGCCGTATTCTAAAATGTATTAATCTACACACACACTACCCAATAAGTAAAAACCACAAAGGCCTGATTGGTGGAGTACTGCAGAGATGGTTGTCCTTCTGGAGTTCTGTAAGAGTGACCATCGAGTGACCATCCCCCGATTGCTCAGTTTGGCCGGGCGGCCTCAGGAGGCTGAAGAAATTTGGCTTGTCACCAAAAAGACTCACAAACTTTTACAGATATCGAGATTTTACACAATTCGAGAGCAATCTGTCGGGCTGTATCACCATTTGGTACGGCAACTGCTCTGCCCACAACCGTAAGGCTCTCCAGAGGGTAGTGAGGTCTGCACAACGCATCACCGAATGCAAACTACCTGCCCTCCAGGACACCTACATCACCCAATGTCACAGGAAGGCCACAAAGATCATCAAGGACAACAACCACCCGAGCCACTGCCTGTTCACCCCGCTATCATCTAGAAGGCGAGGTCAGTACAGGTGCATCAAAGCTGGGACCGAGAGACTGAAAAACAGCTTCTATCTCAAGGCCATCAGACTGTTAAACAGCCATCACTAACATTGAGTGGCTGCTGCCAACATACTGACTCAAATCTCTAGCCACTTTAATAATAAAAAATTGGATGTAATAAATTTATCACTAGTCACTTTAAACAATGCCACTTTATATAATGTTTACATAGCCTAAATTACCCATCTCATATGTACAGTCGTATGAAAAAGTTTGGGCACCCCTCTGAGGCAGCATATCAATTTACTCTGTCGTCACAGAAAATGATCACAGTGGCATGCCATTCATTTTCTAATAAAAGCTGAGTACTGGGGTATTGTCCAGACAAAGATGTTTAGTGTAGCAATATTAAGTTGTATGAAATTAAATCAGATGTGAAAAATAGGATATGCAAAAATGTGGGCACCCTTGTCATTCTGTTGATTTGAATACCTGTAACTACTTAGCACTGATTAATTGGAACACACAATTGGTTTGGTGAGCTCATTCAGCCTTGAACTTCATAGACAAGTTCATCCAATCATGAGAAAAGGTATTTAAGGTGGCCAATTGCAAGTTGTTGTTCTCTTTGACTCTCCTCTGAAGAGTGGCAACATCGGGGCCTCAAAACAACTCTCACATGACCTGAAAACAAAGATTGTTCAACATTATGGTTTAGAGGAAGGCTACAAAAAGCTATCGCAGAGATTTAAGCTGTCAGTGTCCACTGTGAGGAACATAGTGAGGAAATGGAAGACCACAGGCACAGTTCTTGTTAAGGCCAGAAGTGGCAGGCCAAGTAAAATATCGGAGAGGCAAAGGCGAAGGATGGTGAGAACGGTCAAAAACAGCCCACAGACCACCTCCAAAGACCTACAACATCATCTTGCTGCAGATGGTGTCACTGTGCATCGTTCAACAATTCAGCGCACTTTGCACAAGGAGAAGCTGTTTGGGAGAGTGATGCAGAAGAAGCCTTTTCTGCACACGCCACAAACAGAGTCGCTTGAGGTATGCAAACGCACATTTGGACAAGCCAGCTTCATTTTGGAATAAGGTGCTGTGGACTGATGAAACAAAGATTGAGTTATTTGGTCATAACAAGGGACGTTATGCATGGCGGCAAAAGAACACAGCGTTCCAAGAAAAACACTTGCTACCCACAGTCAAATTTGGTGGGGGTTCCAACATGCTGTGGGGCTGTGTGGCCAGTGCCGGTACTGGGAATCTTGTTAAAGTTGAGGGTCGCATGGATTCCACTCAATATCAGCAGATTCTTGGGAATAATGTTGAAGAATCAGTCACAAAGTTGAAGTTACGCCGGCGCTGGATATTTCAACAAGACAACGACCCAAAACACTGCTCAAAATCTACCCGGGCATTTATGCAGAGGAACAAGTACAATGTTCTGGAAAGGCCATCCCAGTCTCCAGACCTGAATATCATTGAGAATCTGTGGGATGATTTGAAGCGGGCTGTCCATGCTCGGCAACCATCAAACCTAACTGAACTGGAGATGTTTTGTAAGGAGGAATGTTCCGAAATACCTTCATCCAGAATCCAGACACTCATTAGAGGCTATGGGAAGCATCTAGAGGCTGTTATTTTAGCAAAAGGAGGCTGTAACAAATATTGATGTGATTTTTTTTATTGGGGTGCCCAAATTTATGCACATGTCTAATTTTGTTTTGATGCATATTGCACATTTTCTGTTAATCCAATAAACCTAATTTCACTACTGAAATATTACTGTGTCCATCAGTTATTTGATAGATCAAAATGAAATTGCTGATCCAAACACCCAATTATTTATAAAGGGAAAACATGGAAATTGTCAGGGGTGCCCAAACTTTTTCATACGACTGTATATACTGTACTCTATACCATCTACTGCATCTTGCCTATGCCGTTCGGCCATCGCTAATCCATTTATTTATATGTACATAGTCTTATTCATTCCTTTACACTTGTGTGTATAAGGTAGTTGTTGTGAAATTGTTAGATTACTTGTTAGATATTACTACATGGTCGGAACTAGAAGCACAAGCATTTCGCTACACTCACATTAACATCTACTAACCATGTGTATGTAACCAATACAATTTGATTTGATTTATAGGGAAGGCAATCAAAACGTGAAGGAGTCGAGGTGAGTCCAATGAGCGCTGATGCGTGTAATGATGGTGACAGGTGTGCATAATGAAAGGCAGAGGGAGAGCAGGAGCAGGCTTGTGTTGATTGTGTACTGTGGAATGTTGACCCACTCCTCTTCAATGACTTTGAGAAGGTGCTGGATTTGGCGGGAACTGCCTGCCCATAACATAAAAACCAGCGCCACCATGGGGCACTCTGTTTCACAATGTTGACATCAGCAATTTGTTCGCCCACACGATGCCATACATCTGCCATCTGCCCGGTACAGTTGAAACCGGGATTCATCTGTGAAGAGCACACTTCTCCAGAGTGCCAGTGGCCATCGAAGGTGAGTATTTGCCCACTGAACTCAGTTTGCAGTCAGGTCAAGACCCTGGTGAAGATGACAAGCGGATGAGCTTCCCTGAGACGGTTTCTGACAGTTTGGGCAGAAATTCTCCGGGTAAGCAAACTGACAGTTTGATCAGTTGTCTGGGTGGCTGGTCTCAGATGATCCCGCAGGTGAGAAGCCTGATGTGGAGGTTCTGGGCTGGCGTGGTTACACATGGTCTGCGGTTGTGAGGCTGGTTGGACGTACTGCCAAATTCTCTAAAACGATGTTGGAGGCGGCTTATGGTAGAGAAATTAACATTAAATTCTCCGGAAACAGTTCTGGTTAACATTCCTGCAGTCAGAATTCCAATCGCATGCTCAATGAAAACTTGATACATCTGTGGTATTGTGTTGTGTGACAAAACTGCACATTTTAGAGTGTCCTTTTATTGCCCCCAGCACAGGGTGCACTTGTGTAATGATCATGTTTTTTAATCAGCTTCTTGATATGCCACAACTGTCAGGTGGATGAATTATCTTGGCAAAGGAGAAATGCTCATTAACAGGGATGTAAAGCTTTTTGTGCATAAGAAACACTTCTAGGATCTTTTATTTCAGCTCATGAAACATGGGACCAACACTTTACATTTTGCCATTATATTTTCGTTCAGTGTAGTTAAACGACCACAAAGCTACTGAAACATTTAGTTAAATGACTAGTTGAATAACATGTAGTGGAACTACTCCCCAACACTGGGTTAGGTTTAGGGTTATGGCTAGTGTAAGTGTTGAGCCTGGGTGTGCATATGAAGCTGGGGTTGGGGTTGAGAAAGGGTTTGCACATAAGGCTACGGTCAGCTTCAACACAGATCTAGGCAAAACCCTAATCTTAGCATGAGACTAACCCTAATCTTATGTTCAACCCTTGCTTGACCCTAATCCTAACCATCCCCAATAGGGGTACTCCACCCTCTAGATGGTACCTGATATTATCATCCGCGAGAGTCTAGATTCTGAATATAACCCCAGGGTCTCATGCTTATATGGGCAGAGAATGTTGAAATGTGTATGGCATGGAAAAAAACTATTGTTTGTAAATCTGAAGGGATGTGTTTATGGACTAGAGGTTGTTTTTGGATGGAATTTAAGTAAACTGCATACATACTTTCAGATAATGAACCAATGGAGGTGAAGGTCCTAATGTCTCTGTACCCAGTATAAACAACCTGGCAATGTTGCATTGCCATCAGCAGTTTTTTCTTAGCAATATATAATTAGCGTAGTGGTCAAAGGTTAGACTTAAACCTGAGCCTTACTAGTCACTCAACAGATCCTTCCAATCCCCTGGATTATGGAATGGAAACCCACTGATGACGGATTTAACCCCCCCACCCCCCCACACCCTTCCCCACTTGTCGTCGTCCCTCTCCTCAGGGTCCAGACTGCTGCAGTGTCATATCTTGTGTCGTCTCTCTGTGTCTCCATCTGTCCTCTCCTACATGTAAAACACAAACAAACGTCCACTTCCTGTCACTCTGCCGGATATTATGCAATGACCGAGTGCCTCAGTTCAGGCCAAACGATTACCTGGTGCTGAAAGGCACACAACAACTGCCTTGGATCTGACAAAACAAACACTGGCCACACAGATCCCAACATAAAAGCTCCCTGTGCCACATGTCAGGCTCACAAACATAAAAGGCTATAATTTGATTGTCATAAAAAAGAGTGCACCTTGAGTTCAGCTCAGCACAGTTCAACAACACACCTTCCCTGCCTTCAAATCATTTTTAATACCTGACATAGTTCACTCAGGGGGCTTGATCTGTGCATGAAACTAGGGAGTGAACCTGGGTCCATGAAGTTGAGGCGGCAGCCACCAAAAATTAAGTGTGTGATGGGTCAAGTCCCACGCAGGGTGTCCTAATAAGAAAGGCCCCATGAGCGGAGCAGACTGCAGAGAGGGAGAATGTACTGCCAGTTAGTTAGATTCTCCCTTCAACTTTTCCGCACTAGTAATCTCCTGCATTAATATATATTGGCTGGGTTCTGGGGCCACGTAACTGTAGAAACATGGCCCAGTGACTGTTTAATGCCCTCCCGGGGTCCTTGGTGTCAGGCAGTGTTTTGGAAGCTACTCTGAAATTATAGTTCACCAAACTACCAATTACTTCACACTAGAAGAAGTTAAGCTACACTAAAGCTACCCTTAAGAAAAATGGTGTAAGATGTCTAATGGGGTGGATTGTGGGGTGTTTGGGACCTAAAGTTCAAGGAGGAGGCCCCACTACAGGGCTGGGGCCATGCCCCATATACCTGGGTCATGGGGTGGAATTAAAAGTAGGGAAAGGGGGAATACCATAGAAGAAGGGTTAAGAGGAAATGGCTGGACTTATGGAGGTAGAGGGGAGGCCTTTTTGTCTGCAAATCCTATACCCAAAGAGTATGAAAGCAAATCTGACATCAAACAGACAACATCATAAGTAGAGTCTATGAATTTCGGTTGTTTGGGTATGTGACCAGTGATGATGACTCATTATAACAGGGCATGGAAAATGAACAAAAATTACAACAAAATACTATTTTAGTGAGATAATTGCATGTCTTTTCAGGCCAATTTATTCCTCAGAAAGATGTTTTTTTGTGTTGTCCTCCTGTTTAGAGAACACTTGTAATGATGATCCTCCTCACAGAATTAAAAAAAATAACTTTTATTATGGCAATGTAACTATTTATAGTAGAAGAAGTAATCTACCTGACAATATTATTAAAAATAGTCATTAAAAATATTCAGACTGAATACTGCAGCACAAATGTAGAGTACATAGCACAGGTCTTAGAAATTAAACTTCAGACCTGAGTGTGTGTTTGAGGTTCTCAAATTAATCTCCAAAGTAAGTTTATTGTCTGAACCAGTGGCGTTAAGATGACCTATTATCCCTAAGAAAATAAGTCAGGGAGCGAAAGCCTGCTATACACTCTACGCAAATGGAGCAACTGACCGTTGTTTACGGTCTTTTCCAAAAATTCAGCAGCACAAAAGTACGTAGAACTAAGCTCCGTCGCTTCGTTTGCGTAGAGTGTGTAGTAGGGTTAAGCCTCCAAAGTCTACCGATCCTCAAAGTGATCACTCTTAATAGAGAAAAATCCTCACAGGAGCAAGGGTAAACCAAGGGGGAGAGTGAAAGAGAGAGAGAGAGATAAAGAAAAAGAGATTCTGGGTTGAGGGACACCAACTGCTGTCCTTTCCACTAGATGCAGCCAACCCACATCAATGCTGCACCCCGCACTGCAACTCCCTACAAGATGCATACAAGCCACATAGTTATTAATCAACGTGGAGTAAAAAAATATGTGGAAAAAACTTTCCAAAACTCCTAACATGATATCGTCATCAAGCCAGTATTTCTCCCAATGTCTCTGACAATGCTCCGTGATAGCCTCCCTTTACCACAGATACGTCTGCGGGTTGATTTGCGACTGTGGGGCCTCTGTGTTTGTCTTGTTAAACATTGACACCCAGACCTGCCTGCTGCCCCCAACACCCTGCCTGGGAGGCAGACAGTGTGGGAGAGTGTGTAAATCACTGGGCTGAATAGGGAATGGTCTGGATGTGACATGTTGCAGCAGCTCTGGGTGCAGGTCTCTCCACTGACCGCAATCACTCCCACTGTTAACAGTCCACATGCTGAGAACAAGACCTAAGTACACACTAACACAGTAGAGACTAGATTGGTATTCCATATCCTGGAATTGAGCTATGGCTGGGGCCAGGGCAAAGACATTGTGCAGCTTCCACACCTTGGTGACATGTACAACTGACTGATATTTTTATGTGATTAAATGTTTTTTTAAATTTAAACATTTAGTTTTAAGACATAGTTCTTTTTATAATTGCAATCAAGTCTCAGCACATTCTCCATTCATATTCTCTTAATTCTTTAAGTTGTATAAAATGACTTCTTACTTTAAAAACCATGAAACCATATGTTAATTCAAACATACCAAAACATGCTATAATGAAGAAAATAAACTAACAGCAAAATAAGTGATCAGCCTAAGAGGCAAGTGGCAATTTTCTCTCCAGTTTCCAAGGGCCTTTTATCAATTGGTTTCATTGCCTCCTCACCTCCTCATCTCACTTCCTCGCCTCCTTTTTGAAAAAGTCAGAGGGAAGCGAGGAGAGGAGATGAGAAGAGGAAACATGGAAACAATTGAGTTTGTAAGAAATGTGTACATGTGTAAGGTGGTAAAAATATATGTAGAATTGGCAACAGTATAGGGTTGCCAACAGGGGGAGGCATTTTGTGGTCGAGTTTATTTTGTAAACAATGTGTTTGGAGAGCTAATGAGGATCCACTTCCTGATGAGGCTTCTACAGCCAGCAGTGATCCATCCACAGACCCTCATGAACACTGACTGCAACAATTATGTGTGTGTGTGTGTGTGTGTGTCCACAAGAATAGTAAACAAACAAACATCTGACCAACTGGGGACACAAGGTCAAATGCTATTTCTAGGGGGTTTAGGGAGTGTTAGGGTAAGAATTAGGTTCAGCTTTAGGAGCTAGGTTTAGGGTTAAAGTTAGGTTTTGGGGTTAAGGTTAGGGTAAGGGTTAGAGTTAGGTTTAGGGTTAGAGATTAGTGAAAATAGGATTTTGAATGGGAGTGAATTATGTGTTCCCATAAGGTTAGTTGTACAAGACTGTGTGTGTGTGTCTCAAGGTTGGGGTCAATTGAATTTCAATTTATTCATGACAGACGTGCTTAAAGAAGATGACCCCCATCCACTTATCACCAATTCCTTGTTTGCTAAGTGTTGTTTGCTAAGTTCACTGTATTGTAGCTTGTTCTTAGTTATTTTTGTTTGTATCTGCATTAGCACAGTATACACCAGGGGTGGGCAACTTTGATGGGGGTGGGGGCCACAAAAAAATATGAATTCATCTTGAGGGGTCGCAGTTGCTCGATATGTCACCCATTGAGCATGTTTGGGATGCTCTGACTCAACGTGTACGACAGTGCGTTCCAGTTCCCGCTAATATCCAGCAACTTCACACAGCCATTGAAGAGTAGTGGGACAACATTCAACAGGTCACAATCAACAGCCTGATCAACTCTACGCGAAGGTGATGTGTCGCGCTGCATGAGACAAATGGTGTTCATACCAGATACTGACTGTTTTTTCATCCACTCCCTTACCTTTTTTTTAAGGTATCTGTGACCAACAAATGCATATCTGTATTCCCAGTCATGTGAAATCCATAGATAAGGGCCTAAGGAATTTATTTCAATTCAATGATATCCTTATATGAACTGTAGCTCAGTAAAATCTTTGAAATTGTTGCATGTCGCATTTTGTGTTCAGTGTAGCCCCCAGCAGCAATTTGAAAAAGGACATTTGATTTATGAGCCATTGAACAATGTTGCATGCTTTAGTTAAAAAAAAACTCAGTGTGTAGTTCAAAAACAATGACGACATATCTGTATTCACCATTGAATTTAAAAAAGAGTTGACCCAAAACTAGTATACACTCCCTTACGTATTTAGACAGTGTAGCTAAAACTTTTAATTTGGCTCTATACTTCTGAGATGATACATTTTATATGAGGCGACAGTACAGAATTTCACCTTTTATTTAAGAGTATTTTCATACATATCTGTTTTACCGTTTAGAAATGAAAGCACTTTTTATGCATCTAGTCTCCCCATTTGAATGTGTCATAAGAATTTCGACAAATTCAATTCATGTGTATAACATTTGATCAAAAGTGTATTATTTGGTCCCATATTCCTAGAATGCAATGACTACATCAAGGTTGTGCCTCTACTTGTTGGATGCATTTTCAGTTTATTTTGGTTGTGTTTCAGATTATGTTTTCCTCAATAGAAATGAATGGTAAATAATGTATCGTGTCATTTTGGAGTCACTTTTATTGTAAATAACAATAGAATATGTTTCTAAACACTTCTACCTTAATGTGGATGCTAACACGATTACGGATAAACATGAATGAATTGTGAATAATGACGAGTGAGAAAGTTATAGAGGTAAAAATGTTATACTGGGGCTGTGATCCTGGGGCATCCTGGGGCTGTGATTAAACTTATCTTAATACCATAGATCTAACTACAACACTGTAGGTTTACACCAAGACCATATGGAGCTCTGAATTACTTGCTGAATAGCTTTAGCAGAGCTAGCAAAAGCTCAAAAGAAGCTTGGGGAGGTTACACAAAATAAGAAATACTTCCTTGCTAACGATTTACTTTGACTACAACTCAATAATGCATTCATTACACTTCTATAAGCATTTCGTGAACGTGTTATAGCAGGTCCAACCACATTATTCAAGGTTAATTAAATGTATCCAAAACATATCTATAGTGCATTCATTACATGCTATGCATGCGCTCATACAGGTATCTTAACAGATGCATCATTACAATGACACTGTGGTGCCGCTGAACTCACAAGCTTCTTAGCTAGCTAGTTAGCTAGCTAGCTCTGGTACAACGTTAAGCCAAATCTCTGAAGTTCAAAGACATTCAAATTTCCTTCATAGAAGCCACTTTCCCATAGGTATAATTCTGTGGGCCTAATTCAGAAAATGCATAACAAGATGCCCAGCGCTTCAAGCCAAGCCTCCTCCTCCACCCTCTCTCGCTCTCTCCTCACCGACAAAATGCCAGTCGCATCTCGCTCCCTACAGTTGTCTGTCCAATGCATGTAAACAACTATTATAGCTTGCCCGCTCCAGCAAGCTGAGCTAAATGTAAAAAATAAATAAATTACCGATGTTTAAAAAGGAACAGAAAGGACAACTTTTTTGGCTTTCGAATCAGTTCAGTTTTAATAATCGTTCTTTTCAGAACGGAAGGATTGGAAAATAATTTTGGTTCCAACCCCTGGTTAGAACTCAATGGTTCAGTTAGGCAATAAGGTAAGGGTTAAGGTTTGGGATAGGGTAAACATTATTCTTTTTTAAATGAGTGCCTAGCACTGGGATTGAAAATGTGACCCTCGGAGCCAGGGCTCGTGTCTTACGCCCATCCGCTATCCCCCATCCACAACACCCTAGCAAGCTGCAAGCCTACTTGATGGTAATAGCGCTCACTGTTGCCCCTAGCTCCCCCTTTGAAGGCATCTCCCAATGTCCTGGGGACCTGGATGAACTTTGAATATCGCCTTGGATCTCGAGTTATCTGGCTGGTATAGAGGGAATAACTGGCCATTTAGGTCATCATTGTCCTTCATAGAGGTATAGGTCTTTTGCCGTTCACTGCAACTCCACTATCTGTGCTTTGTTTGATTGTTGTCTGTTTGTCTGTCTGTCTGTTTGTTTGTCTGTCTGTCTGTTTTCCTGTCTGTTTGTTTGTTTGTCTGTCTGTGTTTGCTTGTTTGTGTTTGATCAACAGTCAGGCCAATCTCAATGTAAATCTTTCCAGGCATTGACCTGATCAGTGATACTGTGTGCAGTGGTGGCTGTAACAGGGAAAACTCAGGTCCCAAAAAAAGGGCAACAGCTGGTACAATAATTCAGGTGTAATACAACACGATTTGCAGCAAGGGAACAACAATCCACATCAGAGCAGAAAGACTGTTCAACTTCCAAAAGGTCAGAGTAAGCTTACAGTATATACCCAAAGTGTGATGGTTATGTGTGTGTGTGTGTGTGTGTCCATTAAGTACTATCAATACAGATCCTAACAAACAGTTACAAATGTTCAGAGAACTGTTCAGCTTGAGTAAACTTGTATAAGGAACAATCAAGTTCATACACTTAGTCAAACAAAACCATTCAGTGTTCATGTCATTAAACTGCTCTGCTGGTCTCTGTCCCCCTACACTGGTTTCCCTCCTCTTCTTCAATCTCAGCAAAACTAGCAGTCACAGCATTGTGCTGCCCTCTAGATGCTTGCCATTTGATCTGAAGAGTTCATCCTGCTTTCTTTGGAAGTAGGCCTACAGTTGGCCTGAGTGGGCTGCTTTAACCTTGCTTTGCTCTAGAAATCTCAGGGTTATACATATACATTATTGGATACAGTATCAGCTATGTCAGAAAAGGTCACATGTAATTGGATACAGAGTGAGTGAAGCCCTTTATCATGGTTCTTAACCACATCAGCCTCTCTTTGAGGTAATCTGACCAGTTTTCCTTCTCCTCTGCTGAAACAGATGACTGAGTACTGGATAAGAGAAATACGTCGTTGAGCAGTATGTCCATGTTAGATTGAGTGGAAGGAAATGTTACTATGCTGATTATTTCTAATGGTAAATCTATCAAGTAAACTATCAATCTTTCTTTATTTTCACCAAAGGCCTATTTACCCTTACAAATACCCAGCTCTATCCAGTTCTTGCTTAGTAGCACATAACTCATATGTTAGCTACTAAGCAACAAATGGAGCTGGGTATTGTACAGAAACCAAACCTTTCCTCCTCCTGCCTAGTGCTCTTATTCCATGGAAGCGTAATTCACTATTTGTCGACTTTGGGGTGAAAAGTTCCCAGACCATGTTAGGCTTGGAACAGAGCCTGCTAATCGACAGGAAGTTTCACTTTTTACCATAGAGAGGGAGTGAGACAGAGAGAGAGAAAATTAAAGGGACTGGAGAGAGAGAGAAAGAGAGCGAGAAAAAGAGAGGAAGCCTTGAGGAGAAGGTCAGGAGTTGAGATCTGTCCTAGGTGGCTGAAATATAAAACCCAGTGCCGGACCACACCACACAGACTTTAAGGAAAGTCATGAGGCCTCTGTCAGGCCATGATGTCTCTGACAGATGTCTGGAGCTCCGTGTCTACCTTCAGGAGCCCTCAGCCATCAACAGAGTGAGGACAGACACACAGACAGAAATGGGGCCTACAAGTAAAATTTCACCTTGGTAGGAATGTATTTTTTCCCTCTACCATAAATCCTTATGGTTTATTAAAATGGATAAGGAGAAATACTTATTTTCTGTTTTATCTAAGTGCTCAGATGTTGGCGATAAAAGACATAGCCATAAAGTTCAGAGAGAGAACAGAGTTCAGGAAATATTTTGTTTTAATTTAACCTTTATTTTGACAGGGAGTCAATGCACAGAGCTACCTTACGAAGCTTAACGCCCAGAGTGCATGTCTGCTGTTTCTATTTGAGAAACAACTCTCTAAACCACAAGAAAAACAGTTTGCCACCTTGTAGATGCATGTCCAATATTTATTTGATTGGTTTCTTGATTAGGGCCCAGTTTCCCAAAAGCCTCTTAAGGCTAAGTTCATCTTAGAACCATCGGATCATATGGTTCTAACAATGAACTTAACCTTAAGATGCTTTTGGGAAACTGGGACCAGTCTAGTAAATGCAGTTTAACTCTCAGTAGGGGTGCCAGGGTTTTGGGTGTGGTGGCCTCTAGTGGTTAAAAACAAAGAGCTAACTCTGACCAGCAGTGAACTTCATAAAGTCACGTGAAAAGTTTTTTTTGTTGCAAACCACAATGGCTCAGCCTCGCTCAAATGTAGCACTAACAACAGGTATTTCTTTCTTTGTTTTTAGTAGTGGGTTGTGAACTGCCACACCCTTCAGGATCATGTTCCTGACAAACTTTTTAAATAAACAAGATTTATTAAGCTTCAAACAAAAACAGACAGGGGTCATCACATCCTGCCCCTGTTTTGAGCATAGTTACACCTTAGTGCCACTTGAAATGATATAAAAAATGTGATGTAACTTGTGATCTCCTTCCTCTTATTCACATTTTCTACCTCAGTGGTTTGTCCCAGACATTCTCCTGTTCTTTCTGTCTCTCTCACTGTCTCCCCCTCTGTCTCCTATCTAAGTTGCTCTCACATGCATTCTACTCGTCTCTTGCACTCTTTCCCTCTCTCGCTCTGTATTCTCATTAATGGCTCTATTGAGGGGAGCCCCCCCTCCCCCTATTACCCCCTTTTTCACTGAAGCACAACACTGACTCATCTGCCGCACAGTGCAGTTCGTGCACAAGATGAATACAGAAGCTTAGTTTTTTTTTTCATGCTTTATTTTTACTGCCAGAGGTTACTGACTGGTCAAACCTATTAGACTCTGAACTGTTTGTAGTCTTAAAACACACAGGATTTAATTCACACCAGATACTGGGCTTAGAGGATGGCATGAAAAAAAAAGAGTAAAGTCCACCACTGAATCATTGTTTTAATTCAGCATTACAGCACAATAAGGATGCTGAGACTTCTGTCAAAACAGTGTAAAGCCACAGTTTATGTAACCTAATGACCTTACACAATGTGCAAATAAAAAGGGGTCTTCTAAATGATGACTGCACGGCTGGTGTTTATATTGAACGGGGAGAGTAAGGGGTCAATGGATATAGAAAATGTTCCATTCCTATTTGAGAGTGTGAGAGTGTAATTACTTTTGGTAGAACAATGAACTAGCTTGCCATGAAAGGTCTTGATTCCCATAAATGGTATTGAATACTGTACGTGTTTTCAAAGGTATTAAAAACATGTTTTACCTATATGATTTATTTAAACAGCTACAGAAACTATTCTCTCCATACCTAGCAACACCTCTGAAGATGTTATAGCTACTTTAAGCCAGGTTAAACTGTATAAAAAATATGGGCAATGAAAAACACTGCATTGCACTTACAATGTCTTTAGATTGTAAATGTCATATACATTTCCATTCTAATTTTTGCTGCTGACATACCTGACAACAAAGAAAAGGGGGAAATTGGAAACACGAGACAAAAATGTACCACTTTCTCTTGAAAGCTTGTCAGTGCTTTCCCATACAGGGCCTAAACCTTAAACCCACTTAGAAAAAAAAAGAAAGAAAAAAGAAAATTAATGTTCCCTCTGAACTAGAGGAGGATTTGATTCTGGTTGAACTGAAAGACTCTTTCATCCCTCACCAATGTAGGATGTAATACACCCCCCCCCCCCCCCCCCCTCCCACACGCCCACCCCAATCCCACCGCCCTCAGCCCCCGACCCAGACGCCCCCACAGATTTGTTTCAGTAATACCACGGGCATATGGCTCTGCAGATAGGTTGCGCCCTTATCGCTTCTCACAAAGGCACACAGCCCAATGAGTACCACAAGAGGAACTCTAAATCCGTAAGAAGGCATCAAAAATAATATCAATATCAAAGGTTTTAATTTGAATGATACGGATGGGCTTATCTATGTGAGTTGTGTCGAGTAGGCTGATCAGTATTACTATAATCCAGCTCAGACTCACAGTAATTATATCTATCTGAAGGCCGGGTACTTGCCCTCACCCACAATATGGGGCCTTGTTCAAGGTCAGCGACAGGTCAGGATTTAAACAGTCTAAATTTTGCAAAATGCTTTCTTGGCTAGGAATTCAAATTCTTAGTAAATCGGATTATTCAATTAAAGTAGACTGTTAATATGTTGTGAAAATATAAACTATGAATTAATAAATGCAATTAAAGACAAAAAAGTGCCTGAAAACATTACAGCTGTTCATTCCTTTGAGGTTGATCTTGCGTGGCTAAAATAATTATTTTGCTTAAAGGAGAATCTTGAAGGAGTTTTATAACTCTGTGAAACAAAATGTAGCTTTCTTGAGTCACAACACTGAATATGCAATATTACAATATTTACAGCAAGTGAGGAATGTACAATACCTGTATTCAGAATACATCAAAATACCGCATTGTGATATTTAAGGACGAGAGTCCTCATCATAAAGCCATGTGAATCAAAATGTATCATAATAGTTTTCTGTTTCCCCACTACACCAGATATAGACTATGGCAACTAATAATCAAATTCCAGTAAGAGGGACATGACTTGATTCACTGAGGTCAGTCCCTTATTCTCCCAGCCAGGTTTACCAGTGTTTATCTCTAAAGGGTGGAGTCGGATACGGAGTTGTATCATGGTTGTTGTTAACCCCTACTCCTTCAGATATGCAGGAGACAGTGGCAATCTTACCCAGCAGGCAAAGTGGAATCTCACCTTGCACCCTACTTTGTTCCGCCCTCATGGCCCAGACAGACAAATCCCAAAAGATTACATACATAAAGAAAGAGGGCGTGTGCCTGGTTCAAAAGTACACCACCCTACCAGATCACAAGAGTATGAGGCCTACTGTCAAAGCGGTGTTTTTCAGCTGGGGTTTAATGATATATTGCCTTGGTTGGTTCGTTCTTGGTTCATCCATTCAAGTTAATTCATTCTCTACACTTTTGCTCATAGGAGGCTCTCAATAGCCGGGAAACCACTGTTCTCTAACAATTTACAGTAAACTGTGAATGACAAGTCTTGAAAATGCATGTAGGCTACTAGCTCAGTAACTAATCTAAATACAACTTAAAATGTCAAAAGTCCATTAGGAGCTCTTTCACAAGCTTACAACACTTGTACATGGCAGGCAGGCCTGCTGCTCTGGCCTGAAGTACCTGCAGGTACCATACAGTACCTGCTGCTCTGGCCTGAATGGGCTGGATGCTGGCCTGAATGGTCTCGGATTCCACCAGAGTTCACAACCATCTTTGGCCCCTCTCTCAGCCAGTCAGAGATGGTTGTGAACTCTGGGGGAATCCCAGACTGATTAGGCCATGTCCCAGCGCCGTCATTAGCACACAGTGGAGACACTCAGCTTAATGGAGAGACACATCACTGCTAATTGCCTCAATTTGGATGAAGCCTTGTGACATCTCCATGGTGAAGAAGGGCACACACAAGGTCAATGTTCTTGTGTTTGAATAGTAAAGTCATTTCTGATGTGTTGTGATTGACTAAGAAGATGCTAATGAACAAGGAAGGGTCATTGTTTTATAGTTCAGAGTGTACCTCACAACAGAAGGCTCTTTCTCCCTTAATGAACCATTTCAATTTATCAAATCATATAATTTCAACTTCCGTAGTCTTAACGTCACACTTTTTCAATTGGAAAATGACTTATAAAATGTTGCCAATCTTCTATACACATGAAATGGTTATGAACAATCAAAAACTCTGCCAAACTAAACAAATGGAATAATAATGTTGCCTTTAAAAAACAAATTATTGTACACCAAGAAATGTTTACACATAAAAAACACAAAATATACTTCATCGCTAATGCTACAGATATGTTTAACTTTTTTAAAGAAAAACACAAATATGACATATGTCGTTTCTCTTAGCCATCCTAAGTAGTAAAATGAGGAAGTAATTGAGGTTGATTGAAATGTCTTAAAGATTTGAGAAAGGCAAATGACAGCCATGTAAAAGAAGATGTGTGTGTTCAGACTGCAGACGTTTCCAAAGACTAAAGGCCCTACAAAAATGACAGGCTTGATCTGCACAACTGCTACACCCATTTAACCCTGGTCAATAATTTCTGTCATCTTGAAACCATTTTGAAAAATTATATGTATTAAATGTTTTAGTTTTATTTCTCATATTTCAGCCACCATTTAAATGCTTTACTGATTGTACACAATTACATTTGCTGTAATTTAACCATAAATGTTAAAGTTGTGATGGGACAAGGGACAAGCTATTTTTCGGTGTGAGGAGCACAGAGGACCGTGGAATGAGTGGATCAAACGGAGAGGAGGGCTGTATATTTTTCTCCTCGCAAAACATCGGTGGTGGCACGTTCAACTGCTGAACCTGCTGGCCAATCACCTCCTCCTGTTTGGCCTGTCACCCTTCATCAGCAAGGTCAGAGGGCTAGGCGCCTCGCAGTTAATGAGGCAGCACTGTCTCTGCTACGTAACAAACTCCATTAACTTCACTAAAAGTTAATGTCACCGAAATAAACCTGAATGTAAACCAATGTAAAGTGTATCTAACCATTCCCTTTGCTTTTGTGTGCATTGGTTTTGAAAAATATGATTGGTATCTGTAACATGGACATTAAAAAATAAGATCAGTTTTGTTAGACAAATAAGCACACAATTCCCCGTTGTAACTGTTCACCCTTGTAATCAGATCATGCTTCATGAGGAGTCAGGAACAAAGGGATGCAAATTCAAATTAAATCTGCAGCGGGAGACTTGGCCGTTTGATCGCTGGGCCCTTTCATGCACTTTAATCACTCCTGACAGCCCTTTCCAACAGATTCTGTGACAAACTTCTCAATTTTACTTGGGATTTTTGAACTTTACTTGCTCCTCCGGGTCTGTCAAACAATCCAAATCAATGACCCAATTGACCAGTGG
Organism: Salvelinus fontinalis; assembly: GCF_029448725.1. Lineage (NCBI taxonomy): Eukaryota > Metazoa > Chordata > Actinopteri > Salmoniformes > Salmonidae > Salvelinus > Salvelinus fontinalis. The sequence goes on from NC_074665.1 coordinate 56,390,436, forward strand.
GCCCCTTGTTGATAACCTCAATGAGCTCTATGTGCCATTCATTGTGTGGGGCAAAATGCTGATAGCATTTACTGTTTATTAATTATTCATATGGGGACCTCCACTGCACAGTATCAGTGCAGAGCAGAGCAGAGCCGCAGGTGCAGGGGTGGACCGCACGACCCCAGACTTTCCCACATACTGGACAACTCATTAGGTCATCGTAATAAGGAAGCACATTTTGTTTTATCAAAAATCTCATTATTTCTTCAACAAAGACGCCCAGTGACCTAATTGATGCCGTAGCTGCTCCCTTGTTATGTGAATATCCTTTATATAATGCCTGTCTAATTGCAACTTCGAGCTAACTACTTCAGCGCCATCCTGTGCACAGATTTTACCCGCGCAAGTGTAAGGGGAGCTAAAGGGAATTGGCTTGGACCTCACTCACTTTTTTTCCATCGTGACGTGTGTGTGTCACGCACAAATTACGACATCTTTCTCAGCTCAACTGTGTATTCCACAATCAAATCTGTATCTAAATTCCAATTTTACCAAGGAAATTATTATTTCTAAATTATCAATTTAGAGGGGTTGCAACTGTTTTTGTTTTAATCGTCCACACGTCCACCCAACCATGCCCCACCATCACCCCTGTTCTCTGTCAGCAGTCTGCCGCTGTGCGTGTCAGCATGGTTTCGGGAGGACCCCCTCTCTCTCCCCCGGTAATATGAATGCTAATCCCACAGAGGCCTTGGCTGGCCGACCTTATCCTTGAGCAGGGGGTCAGGAGGAACCGAGGGGGCAAGTGGACCCGGGGATGGGGAGGAATCTGATAGCACCTCTGTGGTGGGGAACTCTGTGCTCAGGGTATTAAAGCAGGAGGATTAAAGGAGTTAGTCTGGGGAAAGACAGGGGCACAATGTGCCCCCCACCCCACCCTCAGCGTGAGAGGTATGCTGAGCTCTCAAGTCTCACATGGTTACCATTCAGATTGGGGAAAGACTCCTGAAAGAGAGGATGGGGAGGTGGAGGGGAAGGACGGGAGGCTGCACTGACCTCTGGGCCCTACAACAATCACCTCATCATTCTGCTCTCTGATTCACACCAGTCAGTCCCTTGAAGCCCAGAGCTAGCCCAGCGAGCTGTCTGTCTGACAGGGCACAAAGAAGAATGATGGGACACATAAAGCCACACCCGGATATAACAGAGAAGGACACACACACACACATGGAACTCCCCAACCATTAATTAATTTACGTTGATAAAATGCGTGTTGCACCAACTCTTGTGTTCAAACATGAGAGTGTGTGTGTGTGTGTGAGCGGTGCGACTGGTTGGCATGACAGAGAGTAAAGATAAGCTGATAAAAACCTTTAAAGCGGCAGGTCTGAGTGCTGCTCGGCCGACGGCTCCTCTTAAGACTCTGCTTCTCTCTCAGCCTCACACTCCCGTGGACAGAGGGAAGACGTGTACCATCTCTGAATCATCTACCTATTATTCCCCTATCAGAGGAAAGTGCTACGCGATGGTGTCAACAATAATTTTGATGGCAGTGGCACATTTCCTCCATTTGTGCGTCACACTGTGGATTGGTATCGTATGCATCTCAATTAAATGTTGTGTTTGTATTGGAAAAGATGTCACGTCATAAAACAGGAAAGCGATACCCATGAATGATTCACGTAATAGCAGTCACCGAACGAATTACACATGCAAAGCCCTTGTCATAACACGCGACACAGTTAAGGTATAGCCTACTCAATGTGATGTCTACAGCCCAAATTGTGACATAATAGAAAAACAATTATAGTAGTGCAATAATCTTTGATTATACAGGAAATTAAGAATCCGATTATCAAACTATTTCACATTAGGCACATCCTATTGAGCACATACATCAGTTCAACGTGAAATCAACAAAACATTTCACCATGTCATTGCATTTAGGTTAAAAGTTAGTTGAAAAAAAATTGGAATACCCTCATGTTGATTACTTTTTGCTGACTTTTAGTGAATCCAATCAGTTTTCCACGTTCATTCAACGTCATCACATTGCATTTTTTTGTTGTAGAAATGACATGGAAATGTTGATTCAACCAGTTATTGCCCAGTGGAATGAGTGGTTGCAAGACAGTATTTTTCAGTCATGGATGCCAACTTGTCTGGTCCAAATGTATTTAACGAACACCTTGATATCAACTCACAGGCCGGGGATCACCTCCACTCTCTGAGATTAAGTTTGGCTTCAAAGTAATACGCTGAAAGGCCAAACCTCTCAATCAAGTGAGACAACAATGAAGCTGCTTGCTGAACAAGTCAGACCACACACATCTATCTAAAGCCTGAGAAAGAGGAAAAGTCATTAATGTCATTATGGGGGCCTCAGCCAAAATACAGGTAACTTTCAAAATAAAGTAAACACTTGTGTAAATCAGGGACATCCCATCATGCTTAGGGTCATGTATACAAATGCCCAGTTGCCCATATTTTGGCTTATATGAGTAGAAGAAGAGATCTCAGTGACTTTGAAAGAGGGGTCTCAAATGAGCATAAGGGGGGTTAAAGGGTGTGTGTGTGTGTCTCAGTCACCAGATCTCAACCCAAATGAACACTTATGGGAGATTCTGGAGCGCTGCCTGAGACAGCATTTTTCACCACCGTCAACAAAACACTTGTAGAGTTCCAGACACTTGTAGAATCTATGCCAAGGCACATTGAAGCTGTTCTGGCGGCTCGTGGTGGCCCAATGCTCTATTAAGACACTTTATGTTGGTGTTTCTTTATTTTCGCAGTTACTGCCTGGAAATACCAAATATAAGGACATCTACACACCAAATACAAAACAAAAACACATTTATATCAACAACAGACTGGTGACTGGTCAGAGGTAGGAAAGAGAGCAACAGCAGCGAACGAGCAAGCGATAGAGAGAGAGGACAGAGGGCTGTGCCAGACTAATGGTCAACATTCTCCTTCCTGTCCTCAGGGGGTGAGATGTCTAGGCTGAGTGGATCACTCATCTCCAGGCTCTCCCCTGGGCAGGGCAGGCGACTCTGGCCTTTTCTCCCTACCCTAGTTGGCCCCCATCTCACTGGAGAGACATCTCCCCTCACAGCTCCAGGTGAGAATATGAATGTTACTGTGAGAAAAAAAGAGAAAAGAAAGGAAGCCTGCATGTGGCAGAAATTACACTTACATTTATTTATTTATTTATTTAACCTTTATTTAACCAGGTAGGCTAGTTGAGAACAAGTTCTCATTTACAACTGCGATTTGGCCAAGATACCACTACGTGGTATCACTTTATTTTGAGAGTCCCTCTAGTTTACAGTTTTGCCAATTATGTTTACTTAAGCAAAAACCAACCACATAGAGGTTAAGAAGAAGATAAGAGCGATAAGCTAGGCACACAAATGCACTACATGCTCAAATTACACAATTATAGACAGCCATATGCCAATGAAAATAGACACTACAAACACACAGACTGAACTGAAGACAAAATCGCACAGAAGCAAAACCGCACGGAAGCCGATTGTCTGTCACATGTACACATCCAAAATCCAACTCTAAAAGACAAATTATTAAGCACGCATCTAGCTTGTCAGCAACTCAGAAAGAGACGCATGCAGTCGAAGACACCTAATAAAGTATTCTATCACATTCCACAAGCTACTACTACACAGACCGGAAACATATGGCAGGCTACATATACAACACTACTAAACAGTGTTTGCAAATCAAAGTTTTGTCATGCAGGGGATGTTCAGTGACAGTAGCTTGCTCTTATGTTATACTCCCCCTAGTGGATGTATGCAAACCATACATGAAATTGCCTTAGTAGCGTGGCATGGCTTTTCACTTTCCTTGGCAATGGTAACCAGACCAAAGTCAAAACATCAGCATGAGAATTAGAATAGAATTCCTGTTATTGGAATTTGTCCAATAAATTATATCAGCTAGCATAGTTATTTAAGAAAAGAAAAAATCTTTAGAAAAACACATAAAAACAAACCTGACAGCAGTTATGTTGTTCAGAATTTTTTTTACACATTTATCTAGTGGCCATTTACAAAAGATAATATTTTTTTTACAATACATTTTATATACAGTACCAGTAAGGCATACGCAAACTGTACAATTGTAAATTGGACAAAAACAAGCTGAATTATTATGATACAACCTAAATAGTATGCACAGACCAACGTCAATCTTAAAATAAAGTAAATCATTAGACGTACAGTACATGTATGTAAAATAAATCAAAACATCTTGCAAGGATTTTGTTCTCCTCGATTATTTTCTAAATATTTAATTGTTGCACTGTATTGTTACTAAGCGAGGGGGGTTTAATTTATACCTACGTAAACAGTTGGAAAAGCACTCAGAAATTCAAAAGATTTCACAAAATTTCTAATCTCCTTGATTTACCATTGGTATTTCTAATTCCAGAATCACTGTATGCCAAAGGTCCTTTTGAATTAGCATATCTGAGGAAAATACCTATATGTGTATACCATACATTAATACATATACAGTACCATTCAAAAGTTTGGACACACATACTCTCTCCAGGGTTTTTCTTTATTTTGACTATTTTCAACATTGTAGAATAATAGTGAAGACATCAAAACTATGAAATAACACCCCAGCAAGCACAGTGGATCTGGACAGATTCCGGCTGAGAGTCAAACTCAGCCGACGTCATGTGGCCCGAGTCTGGGACGCCTTCGGCAGTATTACTTATGACTAGGATGCGGGGATTGAGCTTGGACCGATTCCGGTGTGAGTTATCACACCGAAATGTATTACCTGTGGCTCAGGCCGATTTTGGTGTGAGTTATCTAGCCCAGATGTATTACTTGGGGCTCAGGCCGATTCTGGTGTGAGTTATCTGGCCCAGATGTATTACTTGGGGCTCAGGCCGATTCCGGTGAGAGTTATCTGGCCCAAATGTATTACTTGGGGCTCGGGCTGATTGGGGCTACTCTCTGGCAGATGATTTCACGGGCTCCTTTATATAATTAACATTTCATTATATATTTATTTTTCCATATTTTCCTCATTGTTCCCGTGATCAAAAAATACAATTAAGAGTTCTGTAGTATTTTAGTATTTTGATACTTTGTGCAAGGCAATTGATAAGCATTAAAAACTTTGTGGCTGGAACCTCCCAAGTGGTGCAGTGCATAACTGCATTGCTAGAGATGCTGGTTTGAGACCCGTGCCAGCTGTGACCGCGAGACCCATGAGGCGATGCACAATTGGCCCAGTGTCGTCCAAGTTAGGGGAGGGTTTGGCCGGTCGGCACGTCCTTGTCCCATTGCATTGTAGCGAGTCCTGTGGCGGGCTAGGCGCATGCACGCTGACACAGTCACCAGGTGTATAGTGTTTCCTCTGACACAAAATGTTTTTTTTTTGTGGATGGGTATAATTTGTATGTATAAAATGTATAATAATAATATTTAAAATTACTAAAATTGGTTCCGACACCCGATTCCGCGCCGATTCAATCAGTTCCGCCCCCCGGAAGAGGGCTGCTTCTGGGCCGATTCCTCATTGCTAGCTGGGACATATGGAATCATTTAGTAGCCAAAAAAGTGTTTGAAAAATCTCAAATATATTTAGATTTGTTTAAGTAACCACCCTTTGCCCTGATGACAGCACGCCCCCATTCTCATCATCAGGGCTGTAGTGGAGCAGGTTGAAAACGTCAAGTTCCTTGGTGTCCACATCAACAACAAACTAGAATGGTCCAAACACACCAAGACAGTCGTGAAGAGGGCACGACAAAGCCTATTCCCCCTCAGGAAACTAAAAACATTTGGCATGGGTCCTGAGAACCTCAAAAGGTTCTACAGCTGCAACATCGAGAGCATCCTGACTCCTTGCATCACTGCCTGGTACGGCAACTGCTCGGGCCTCTGACCGCAAGGCACTACAGAGGGTAGTGCGTATGGCCCAGTACATCACTGGGGCTAAGCTGCCTGCCATCCAGGACCTCTACACCAGGCGGTGTCAGAGGAAGGCCCTAAAAATTGTCAAAGACTCCAGCCACAGACTGTTCTCTCTACTACTGTGTGGCAAGCGATACCGGAGTGCAAAGTCTAGGACAAAAAGGCTTCTCAACAGTTTTTACCCCCAAGCCATAAGACTCCTGAACAGGTATTCAAATGGCTACCCGGACTATTTGCATTGTGTGCCCGTCCAACCCCTCTTTTTACGCTGCTTTTACTCTCTGTTTATCATATATGCATAGTCACTTTAACTATACATTCATGTACATACTACCTCAATTGGGCCGACTAACCAGTGCTCCCGCACATTGGCTAACCGGGCTATCTGCATTGTGTCCCACCCGCCACCCGCCACCCCCTCTTTTACGCTACTGCTACTCTCTGTTCATCATATATGCATAGTCACTTTAACCATATCTACATGTACATGCTACCTCAATCAGCCTGACTAACCGGTGTCTGTATGTAGCCTCGCTACTTTTATAGCCTCGCTACTGTATATAGCCTGTCTTTTTACTGTTGTTTTATTTCTGTACTTACCTATTGTTCACCTAATACCTTTTCTGCACTATTGGTTAGAGCCTGTAAGTAAGCATTTCACTGTAAGGTCTACACCGGTTGTATTCGGCGCACGTGACAAATACACTTTGATTTGATTTGATATTTGGTAAAAGACCAAGTCCATGTTATGACAAGAACAGCTCAAAAAAACAAAGAGAAATGTCAGTTGATCATTACTCATCAGTCAATATGCAAAATGTCAAGAACTTTGAAAGTTTCTTCAAGTGCAGTCGCAAAAACCATTGGCGGTATGACGAAACTAGCTCTCATGATGACCGCCACAGGAAAGGAAGACCCAGAAGACCCAGATTTACCTCTGCAGAGGATACGTTCATTAGTGTTACCAGCCTCAGAAATTGCAGCCCAAATACATGCTTCCCAGAGCTCAAGTAACAGACACATCTCAACATCAACTGTTCATAGGTGACTGTGTGACTCAGGCCTTCATGGTCGAATTGCTGCAAAGAAACCACTACTAAAGGACACCAATAATAAGAAGAGACTTGCTTGGGCCAAGAAACACGAGCAGTGGACATTAGACTGGTGGAAATCCATTGGAGATTTTTGGTTCCAACCGCCGTGTCTTTGTGAGACGCAGAGTAGGTGAACGGATGATCTCCACGTGTGTGGTTCCCATCGTAAAACATGAAAGAGGAGGTATGATGGTGTGGGGGTGCTTTGCTGGTGACACTGTCAGTGATTTATTTCGATTTATTCAAGGTATACTTAACCAGCATGACTACCACAGCATTCTGCAGCTATACGCCATCCCATCTGGTTTGCGCTTAGTGGGACTATCATTTGTTTCTCAACATGACAAAGACCCAAAACACACCTCCAGGCTGTGTAAGGGCTATTTGACCTAGAAGAATAGTGATGGAGTGCTGCATCAGATGACCTGGCCTCCACAATCACCCGACCTCAACGCAATTGCGATGGTTTGGGATGAGTTGGATTGTAGAGTGTAGAAAATAGTAACATAAAGAAAAACCCTTGAATGAGTAGGTGTTGCCAAACTTTTGACTGGTAGTGCAAATACATACCACAGTATTTAGGTACGTATGTTTAAGTTCATATTTACAAGCACTTAATCGTGGAGAAATTTGGAATGATCTAAAAACAAAAAAAGACAAGTATATAACAGATAGTCTGATAGTATAACATATTTCTGACCAGACTGTATGGGTGAGTCAGTGGCTTCATGTTCCACCTAAGACCTGTTCATAATGCTGGTATTGTGTGTATGTGGAGAGATATGTATGGATGAAAATCGAAATATAGTTTATACATATGTGTGTAGTGTACGCAAACCAATGGAGTGTTGATAGGCGTTTTGGGAACTCTTTATAGCCACTAACTGTATGCTCATTAACAACAGCAGAACTCTCTAGGCCTAAAGTGTTTTCTACCAAGAGACGCACTGGAATTCATCATCCACAGTTGCTGATGTTTCTCTGATACACCGACATTCATTTCAGTTACACTGCCATTTACATCTTTAAGCATTGCCGTCTCCTTATTATTCCTTGTACTACATCCAGTTGGTGTCCATTTCATAACCAAGCAAGGCATTCCTGTTGCCTTAGCAACAGTTCCAGGAGGAAATGGAAGTGGCCATGACACAGATTCAGAAACACATTGGATACTGGGTTAGTGTGCCTGTAAACTGTTACCTTTTGAATTGTGGTTGGCAATTTCCTTATTTCCATCCTTCATCAATGCAGAGAAGACCTAAAGGAAAGATGTATATGTAAAATAAAATAGGTATACAGTAGTTCTACACATGTCCAGCAGAAGGCAATGCTGTTACAAAAACACACCAAAAAACTCAAACATAAAAGCTCCCCTCTCCTCATCTCCTTTCCTCAAAAAACAGTGATCTTTAAAGACTTCAAAAAATGAAGCAACATGGTAAATAACTACCCAGCAGTCCTCTCCCCTATAGGTTCATGAGGGGAAGACGAGGGGCAAAGGAAGCCATTGAAGAATACTGATACCCCCTGTCTCAGGACAGATCAACTCGACACATCTGACCTGGACCCACTTGCGATTGCTGCTGATCCAGTCCTCTTTTGGCTGTGCCGGGTGGAGATTATAACAGTACATGGCCAAGATGTTCAAACGTTCATAGATGACCAACAGGGTCAAATAATTATAATCACAGTGGTTGTAGAGGGTGCAACAGTTCAGCACCTCAGGAGTAAATGTCAGTTAGCTTTTCATTGCCGAGCATTCAGAGTTCGAGACAGCAGGTGCGGTAGAGAGAAAGAATCGAAAATAGCTGCCTCCAGTACATGAGTCATCCCAATAAATGTCAACCTGCCAATTAGTTAGTGTAGTCATGGATCATCTTTCTATGGTCATGTGAAGCAGGCCGACAGTGTCAGGTATGAAGGTCAGACCCAGATGCAGACAATGTCGAATTAAAAATTGTTTAATTACCCAACAGGGGCAGGCAATGGACAGGTCAAGGCAGGCAGGGGTCAGTAAACCAGAGGTAGGGCAACGGTACCGGACGGCAGGCAGGCTCAGGGTAGGCAGAGGTCACTAATCTAGAAGTGGGACAAAGGTACAGGTCGGCAGGCAGGCTCAGGGGCAGGCAGAGTGGTCAGGCAGGCGGGCTCAGAGTCAGGACAGGCAAGGGTCAAAACCAGGAGGGCGAGAAAAAGAAAGACTGGGAAAAGCAGGAGCTGAGGCAAAAACACTGGTTGACTTAACAAACAACGAACTAGCAGCAGACAAACAGAGAACACAGGTATAAATACACAGGGGATAATGGGGAAGATGGGTAACACCTGGAGGGGGGTGGAGACAATCACAAAAACAGGTGAAACAGATCAAGGTGTGACAGACAGACAGACAGACAGGCAGAAGTACAGCTGGTGGTCTAAGGGGTGAAACATTTCTATAGTTCCATGCAAACAGAGGGAGAGAATAACGTGATTTAGAAAAAAGGCATTCCACACCCCCGGATTTAAGAGATTGGGATTAGGTGTCAATTCATGCTCAAGACTGGATTGAGATCCTGATGAAACAAAAACAAGATCTCTTTTTGTCAGTATATTGTAGTTTATTACTTTGCTGTGGACTGGGAATAGGCTAAGTGTAAGATCCTACTGCTTGCCCTCATCATTATTAATTGAGCTTCAGTCTCAGTTGACTGTTGCTGTAAAAAAGTGCAGAGTGTGTCTGTCTCCATATCCTTTAAAGGAGCGTAGACAGAGCAACTCAGAGTCCCACCTGAGGAGAGCATGGCAGGAATGCTAACCCACTTAACGCAGCGTCGCAGTGCTCCTCCTCAATAGCAGGGAAGGGGGCAGAGTAGCCAGCTGGGGCCTCAGCTGCAGACTTTAACAGCAGAGCAGAGGGACAGCTAACCCCCCTCTTCCCTCGCCCCCCACCCCCACTTCTGCATGCTGTGTGGCTGTGTCTCGGCCAGCTCGCCCACCACTCCTCACTAGCGGTCAGACAGGGAAATGGTTCCAATAGTTTTTCCAAGGTGACTTTTATTAATATATTCGGCTCGATTTACTCTCAGATTCAAAAATGCTGGTTAGCATCAAAGTAGACATCATGCAAGACTACAAATCCCTGCAAGCTCCTGCACGTCATCTCTAGCTGACACCTTTGCCGGTGTATTGTGGTATTGTGTCAATTAAAAACTTGCACAAGACAGTTCACAGAATTGTCAATTTAAAGAAATGTAGCGAATTTATTCATTAGTAAATTTAGCTAACATTAGATAGTTAATCCAGAGATTCTTACCTTTGCCTCGATTCGGCAGTCCCGTCCAGATCGTCATGGAATTTGTAGTTCTTTATGATAGCCACATTAGAAGCTAATTAGCATTTCATTTTTGGGGGGTAAATACAGGCAAATACACATATTGAGAAAAGTCACCTTGTTTAACAGAGATTTACACAGTTATCAAAACGTCATGCCAGATTAAGTCTACACGAAACACAGCCCTTCTTTTCAGTGCTTCTAAAATCCCTATGAGAAAAATGAATAGTGTAAAAATGATTGGAACCATTTCTTTGTTTGACCGCTAGGTTTTATTGGTATTTTGACTGTGGTACTCTCCCACATCAATCTACACACAATACCCCACAATGACAAAGCAAAAACAGTTTTTTAGAGATTTTTGCAGATTTTTGCAAAAAAAATAACAACTGAAATATTACATTTACATAAGTATTCAGACCCTTTGCTCAGTACTTTGTTGAAGGACCTTTGGCAGCGATTACAACCTCTAGTCTTCTTGGGTATTACGCTACAAGCTTCTTCCATTCTTCTCTGCAGATCCTCTCTGTCAGGTTGGATGGGTAGTGTTGCTGTACAGCTATTTCCAGGTTTCTCCAGAGATGTTCGATCGAGTTTAAGTCCGGACAGGCTGGGCCATTCAAGGACATTCAGAGACTTGTCCTGAAGCCACTCCTGTGTTTTCTTGGCTGTGTGCCTAGAGTTGTTGTCCTGTTGGAAGGTGAACGTTCGCCCCAGTCTGAGGTCTTGAGTGCTCTGGAGAAGGTTTTCATTAAGGAACTCTCTGTACTTTGCTCCGTTCATCTTTCTCTCAACCCTGACTAGTCTCCCAGTCCTTGCCACAGAAAAACGTCCTCACATCATGATGCCGCCACCTCCATGCTTCAACGTAGGGATGTTATTGGCCAGGTGATGAGCGATGCCTGGTTTCCTCCAGACGTGACGCTTGGCATTCCGGCCATTCAGTTCCATCTTGTTTTCATCAGACCAGGGAATCTGGTTTCTCATGGTCTAAGAGTCCTTTAGGTGCTTTTTGGCAAACTCCAAGCAGGCTGTCATGTGCCTTTTTGAGTGGTGCAGAGATGGTTGTCCTTCTACAAGGTTCTACCATCTCCACAGAGAAACTCTGGAGCTCGGTCGGAGTGACCATCGAGTTCTTGGTCACCTCCATAACCAAGGCCCTATTTCCCCGATTGCACAGTTTGGCTGGGCGGCCAGCTCTAGGAAGAGTCTTGGTGGTTCCAAACTTCTTCTATTTAAGAATGATGGAGGCCACTGTGTTCTTGGGGACCTTCAATGCTGCAGAAATAGATCTGTGCCTCGAGACAATCCTGTCTCGGAGCTCTACAGGCAATTCCCTCGACCCCATCGCTTTTTTTTTTCTCTGACATGCACTGTCAACTGTAGGACCTTATATAGACAGGTGTGTACACTTCTAAATCATGTCCAATCAATTGAATTTACCACAGGTGGACTCCAATCAAGTTGTAGAAACATCAAGGATGATCAATGGAAACAGGATGCACCTGAGCTCAATTTCGAGTCTCATAGCAAAGGGTCTGAATACTTATTTAAATAAGGTATTTCTGTCTTTTATGTTTTATACATTTGCAAACATTTCTAAAAACCTGTTTTCGCTTTGTCATTATGAGGTATTGTGTGTAGATTGATGTGGACATTTTTTTATTTAATCTATTTTAGAATAAGGCTGTAACGTAACAAAATGTGGATAAAGTGAAGGGGTCTGAATACTTTCCAAATGCACAGTATATCCTTATCTTCATTAATTTCTATGGAAAGACCTCCAACAAGTTGGAATTGAGTCAAACAGGTTGTTGTTGAGTCCGATATAGAGGAGCGTAACTAACCTACAGGATGGTGAAGGAGTCTTTAGTATCTTTAGGAGTGCTCTCCCTCAGAGGAAACTTTTCAAACACTTCCACCCTGGGACTGTTGCTTGGACTCTTTGGGCTTTCTAGTAAACAGGCTCTTGGAAGAGAGCGTGATGGACATTTACAAGAAGAGGGTGGGGGGGGGGGGGGGGGGCTGCAGGGAAAATGTACAGTACCAGTCAAAAGTTTGGGCACTGTCACAGCTGTAGTCGGAATGAGACCAAGGTGCAGCGTGGTGAGCGTACACTTTCTTTTATTTGTAAAATGTCGCCAACAAAATAAGAAATAACAAAAACGACCGTGAAGCTTACAAGGGCTATAGTACCCCTAACAAAGACAACTTCCCACAATGACAAAAGGGAAAAAGGCTGCCTAAGTATGATTCCCAATCAGAGATAACGATAGACAGCTGTCCCTGATTGAGAACCATACCCGGCCAAAACATAGAAATACAAAAACATAGAAAACAGAACATAGAATGCCCACCCAAATCACACCCTGACCAAACCAAATTGAGACATAAAAAGGCTCTCTAAGGTCAGGGCGTGACAGTACCCCCCCTTAAGGTGCGGACTCCAGCCGCAAAACCTGAACCTATAGGGGAGGGTCCGGGTGGGCATCTATCCGCGGTGGCGGCTCTGGTGCGGGACGTAGACCCCGCTCCACCTCTAGCTCACCCCACTTTGGTGGCGCCTCTGGTGCGGGGACCCTCGTCGCCGACCCCGGACTGGGGACCCTTTCCGCGGGCCCCGGACTGGGCACCCTCGCTGCGGGCCCCGGACTGGGAACCCTCGTTACTGGCCCCGGACTGGGGACCGTCGCTGGAGGCTCCGGACTGGGGACGTCGCTGGAGGCTCCGGACTGGGGATTGTTGCTGGAGGCTCCGGACTGGAGGCTGTCGTTGGAAGCTTCGTGCCATGACTCCTCACTGGAGGCTTCGTGCCATGGGTTATCACTGGAGGCTTCATGCCATGGGTCATCACTGGAGGCTTCTTGCCATGGATCATCACTGGAGGCTTCTTGCCATGGATCATCACTGGAGGCTTCGTGCCATGGATCATCACTGGAGGCTTCACTGGAGGCTTCTTGCCATGGATCATCACTGGAGGCCTCTTGCCATGGATCATCACTGGAGCGAGGAGACGTATGGGCAGCCTGGTGCCCACAGGGCTCACCAGGCTAGGGAGACATACATGAGGCCTGGTTCTGGGAACAGGCACAGGACTCACCAGGCTGGGGAGACATACTGGAGGCTTGGTTCTTGGCACAGGCACTGGATACACTGGGCCGTGGAGGCGCACTGGAGGTCTCGAGCGTAGAGCCTGCACAACCCGTCCTGGCTGGATGGTTATCTTCGCCCTGCAAATGCGGGGAGCTGGCACAGGACGCACTGGGCTGTGCAGACGCACCGGAGACACAGTGCGCAGAGCCGGCGCAGGATATCCGGGGCCGAAGAGACGCACTGGAGACCAGGCGCGCTGAGCCGGCACCATCCATCCTGGCTAGATGCTCACCCTAGCTCGGCAGATGCGGGGAGATGGGATGTAGCGCACCGGGCTGTGAACGCGCACTGGAGACACCCTGTGCTCCACCGCATAACACGGCGCCTGACCAGTACCACGCTTCTCCCCACGGTAAGCACGAGGAGTTGGCTCAGGTCTCCAACCTGACTCAGCCAATCTCCTCGTGTGCCCCCCCCACATTTTCGGGGGACTGCCTCTCGGGCTTCCGTGCTAGCCGTGTTCCCCTCGTAACGCTGGGCCCCTTTACTCGCTGCCTCCGCCTTCCTCGATGCTTCCACCTGCTCCCACTGCAGGCGATCCTTTCCGGCCAGGATCTCCTCCCATGTCCAGGATCGTTTGCCGTTCAGGATGTCCTCCCATGTCCAGTCCTCCTGAAAACGCTGCTCCCCCTTACCACGCTGCTTGGTCCGTTTGTGGTGGGAAGTTCTGTCACGGCCGCCGCTGGAATAAGACCAAGGTGCAGCGTGGTGAGCGTACATTTTCTTTTATTTGTAAAATATCGCCATCAAAACAAGAAATAACAAAAACGACCATGAAGCTTACAAGGGCTATAGTATCCCTAACAAAGACAACTTTCCACAATGACCGAAGGGAAAAAGGCTGCCTAAGTATGATTCCCAATCAGAGACAACGATAGACAGCTGTCCCTGATTGAGAACCATACCCGGCCAAAACATAGAAATACAAAAACATAGAAAACAGAACATAGAATGCTCAACCAAATCACACCCTGACCAAACCAAATTGAGACATAAAAAGCCTCTCTAAGGTCAGGGCGTGACCGACACACCTTCTCCTTCCAGGGGTTTTCTTTATTTTTACTATTTTGTACATTGTAGAATACTAGTGAAGACATCAACACTATGAAATAACACATATAAAAACATGTAGTAACCAAAAAAGTGTTAAACAAATCAAAATATATTATCTATTTTAGATTCTTCAAAGTAGCCACCCTTTGTCTTGATGACAGCTTTGCACACTCTTGGCAGGTGTGTCCAAACTTTTGACTGGTACTGTACATTGTGAAAGAGGGTGGTACAAATCTGAGGGAAGTAGAGAATATGAAAAGAGTGTTGAGCAATGAAATGATAACATGTACACACACTCATGCACACACACAGTCCCCTGAGGTTCCCAGGCTTTTATCCTGCCCTGTGTACCGTAGGTGTGTGAGGAATTGGACCATCAGTGAAGCTGCAGAGATATGAGAGAAAATATTTTCTCTAGTGTCTGCTGGGGTGAGCGAGTGTGTGGTACAGTTGGGGCCAGACCAGCCATGTTTGTTCTTCCTTTATTGTGAAGAAATTCAGAAAGGCAGACACTTCTTCTCCCCCTCCCCAAGGTCAGTGTTGCTGTGGATGGCCAGATACAGTACGTGTGACTAATTTAATACAAAGTGATCAAGGGAACTGTCAATCATCTAGCCTCCTCATAATCACTTGAGAGATTATTACACAGATTATTAAAATGTTCATTGTCAACCCAACCATGCCATCATAATCACTTCAGTATCAAACATAAGATGGCAGCGCCACAAACCAGTTTTTCCGTTCACGTTGTGCACACAGACAGCAGGACACAGTGAGCCATCAATCACTTGTTATTAACACTGTCAAAGAAACAGTGTGGTACAAAAACTAATTCCATCTGAAAAGATGGAATTCTATTTGGATGATGATATTGACAACGACAGTGCTTGTTGCTAGCTCAGCGTGAGATAGACTATTGTAATATTCTGAACAAATATATAAACGAAACATGTAAAGTGTTGGTCCCATGTTTCATGAGATGAAATAAAATATCCCTGAACTTTTCCATACGCACATTTTTTTTAAATTTATCTCCAATTTTGAGCACACATTTGTTTACAACCCTGTTAGTGAGCATTTCTCCTTTGCAAGAAAATCCATCCACCGGACAGGTGTGGCATATCAAGAAGCTGATTAAACAGCATGATTATTACATACAGTAGGTGCACATTGTGCTGGGGACAATAAAATACCACTTTAAAAGATGCAGTTTTGTCACACAACACAATGCCATAGATGTTCCCAGTTGTCTTGAACTCACTGAAGTCAGTTGTTTTGAGCGCGGTATGAATCATGCTGGATTGACAGCATGGCCAATGTTGAATGTTTATCATTTAAAGCTTGGAATTGAGACGCTTAATCCCAGAATTTGGACCACACACCCACTCCACTGAATAGCAGGCTAGTGATTGATTTGCAATGCTTGCAGATAGCCACTGATTCCTTCCAAACCACTCATTGTTGAATTTGCGATTTCCAACTTGTTGTGTAAAGTTTATGTTTACTGGCCGATGAGCACAATACGTTTTTATCTATAATTTATTTTATTTTCATTATTTCTCTTCATATGACAAGGATTAAGGATTTGCAAGTAGATTGTTGACTTGATTCGTGATGATGTCTGCTAGTTAAGATTTAGAAAGGGTCTGTGGCCAATGACCTTGAGCCTACTTGGATGGGCACTTCTAATATAACTCCATAGATTTGGCAGTGACGTAGTGTCCCCATGAGTGACAGAACACTGAGCAAATCATGGAGCAATTAGAGAACATTACCAACCCCTATGCTCCGTATTTTCCGCTGGCTGCCCTACCACCACAGAAAGCACTGAGCTAGGCTGAAATACCTGCATTTTTGGAGCTGCCTTACTGAAGAAAGCAAAAAAGAGATGCAGCTTTATTAACTCAATGATTTTTTACATTTTTACATTGTTTGCAAACTGATATGTGACACGTATTTAGCTAAAAAAGTGGGGCTCAGAACAGTTGGAGCTCTGTCCCACCTGCCCAGAATGACGGGTCACCACTGTATGTGTGCCATTCAGAGGGTGAATGGTCAAGAAAAAATATTTAAGGGCCTTTGTACAGGGTACGGTAGTTGATGCCAGGCACACCGATTTACGTGTGTCAAGAGCTACAACGCTGCTGGATTTTTCACGTTCAAAAGTTTCCTGTTAGGCTTGGGCGGTATCAAGATTTTCATATTGTCATACTGTCCTTCTCTCATACCGGGATTTACGGTCTCATACCGGGATTTATGCCCTTTGGGCATCTATTACCAGAATGCTATCAAAATTAGCAAACTAATAGCGAAATCACAGATGCTGTTAGCTAATGCTAACAAGTGAAAATGAACATAAACTAATCGCAAAGACAGGCAAATCCAGCTCATAAAGTTATATAAGCATAGCTAGTAGCTACCGAATGTCATTTTCGGTGTGGACATTTACAAGTGTGGACATTTACAAGCGAAAGTGAATGAGAAAATTGTGCAAATGAACAGAGTTGTGATGCATGCTTTTCTGAAGGAAGAGCAGCATGTGTACAGGGGGCATATGGAAGAAGAGCAGATAAGAAAAGAAAACGCATGAGGAACAAATGGCAGCTGTAAAGATAACTCATCTAGAGCTCTTTCACTTCTGGCAGAAGGCCATTCTAAGATATCTGATGGCAAACATTTAGTAGTGAATTGCATACAAGTGTAACTTCATCACCTCATGTGCGCTGCACAACAGAGACTAGATAGATATAGAACGCTATGGGCTCACCTCCTCGCTTTTTCCCGTTGTGCCATTTACAAACAAACAAGTGACTGGCTCAACTGTTCTGGGGAACTACAGTAAGCTTCATAATTTCAAATAATGTGACAGGTGAAATTAAGAACACAATCTGCTTTCTCTCCACAAGTTGACTGCAGGTAATAACATAACAAGTATGTACAAATATATTCAAATGTATTGTTAAACTTAAAAGAAATTGTTTTGACGGTATTGAAAAACCGTCCTGTGGCTTTTTCCAAATTATACGGTATACCACCCAAGCCTATTTCCCGTGTGTATCAAGAATGGTCCATCACCCAAAGGACATCCAGCCACCTTGACACAACTGTGGGAAGCATTGGCGTAACATGGGCCAACATCCCTGTGGAACGCTTTCGACACCTTGTAGAGTCCATGCCCAGACGAATTCAGGATGTTCTGAAGGCAAAAGGGGTGCAACTCAATATTTTGAAGGTTTTCCCAATGTTTTGTACACTGAGTGTATATGTTGGAGTTCAGGCTTTATTTGACAAGTTTAAGTAGGAAATTGCATGAATTTTGACCATCAGAGAGTAGTTGGCCAAGTCTCAAACCAGGCTTATCAGTCAATCATATTTCATGGCTTTTAGAAAGGGCTCACAGAGCTTGTTTTTCCACTCACAGCTCTCCCCCAATATTAGTTGTGGTGATGAGATGCTAATGAAGTAATACAAACAAATTTACTTGTCTTGAATTTATTTTGTTTGTGTGTTCTACAGTCTTGTAAAGATAGGGGCGTGACTCGGACAGACAATGAATGTAACATCCATACATGGCTGGCTCCAGGCAAAAGCGAGATAAGGAACTCAGTAGGGGTCTCAACATACTGCTGAGAGCTAGAATAGTAGAATACACAAGGTGCGATTTCTAAATTTGGTTGTGCATCAGCAGTTTCTTTCTTGCTATGTCAGTCACTGACAGTCATTCAATTAGCCATGTCAGCTAATCATTTTTAGATTGGTAAATTAGTCTAGCCAGCTTTCATGTCTGAATACCGACCGGCCACGAAGGGCATGTGCACAGGGGCCCTGAACTCCAGGGGGCCCCAATTGATTTTGTTAGTCAGTCTCTCTCATATCATTAACATGGCATAAGTCGTGGCAAAAAGTGTACAATTGCAGGACATTTGCTTTAACCTTTCAGTGATACCCATCCTGGATCCGGGAGCATCCTCATCAAAAAAGCTGACTAGCATAGCCTAGCCTAACGGGACAGGGATATCATATAATATAATTTTCATGAAATCACAAGTCCAATACAGCAAGTGAAAGATAAACATCTTGTGAATCCAGCCATCATTTCCGATTTTTTAAATGTTTTACAGCGAAAACACAATATGTATTTATATTAGCTAACCACAATAGCCAAAGACTCAACTGCATATTTTCACCATGTTTCTACCGCATAGGTAGCTATCACAAAACCGACCAAATAGAGATATAATTAGTCACTAACCAAGAAACAACTTCTTCAGATGACAGTCTTATAACATGTTATACAATACATTTATGTTTTGTTCGAAAAATGTGCATATTTGATGTATAAATCATAGTTTTACATTGCAGCTACCATCACAAATAGCACCGAAGCAGCCAGAATAATTACAGAGAGCAACGTGAAATACATAAATACTCATCATAAAACATTTATGAAAAATACATGGTGTACAGCAAATGAAAGATAAACATCTTGTGAATCCAGCCAATATTTCCGATTTTTTAAGTGTTTTACAGCGAAAACACAATATAGAATTATATTAGCTTACCATAAATAGCCAAACACACAAATGCATTTATTCACCGCAAAAGGTAGCTATCGCAAAAACCAGCAAAATATATAAAATGAATCACTAACCTTGAACAACTTCATCAGATGACAGTCTTATAACATCAGGTTATACAATACACTTATGTTTTGTTTGAAAATGTGCATATTTAGAGCTGCAAACCGTGGTTATACATTGTTAATATGTAGCATCGATTCACCAGAATGTCCGGAGCTATTTTGGACACTCACCTAATCTGACCAAAGAACTCATCATAAACTTTACATAAAA
This sequence comes from Salvelinus fontinalis, assembly GCF_029448725.1. NCBI lineage: Eukaryota > Metazoa > Chordata > Actinopteri > Salmoniformes > Salmonidae > Salvelinus > Salvelinus fontinalis. The sequence goes on from NC_074665.1 coordinate 56,409,838, forward strand.
ATACTTGTTGTATGGCAAATGAAAGATACACTGGTTCTTAATGCAACCGCCGTGTTAGATTTAAAAAAATAACTTTACCATAACATACAGCTTGCGTTATTACGAGACAGCGCTCACCAAAACGGCGGAGAATAGGAATCAACATTTTCCACAGAAATACGAAATCACATCATAAATTGTTCTTACTTTTAATGAGCTTCCATCAGAATCTTGTACAATGAGTCCTTGGTCCAGAATAAATCGTTGTTTGGTTTTAGAATGTCCTTTTCTTCTGTCGAATTCGCGCCACAATGCTAGCCAAGGTTGATAACGTTCCCACCCTCTCTTGACACAAAGAATGGAAAACTCCAAAAGTCCCAATAAACGTTGAATAAACTGATAAAACTCGGTTGAAAAAACCTACTGTACGATGTTATTATCACATGTATCAAATAAAATCAGAGCCGGAGATATTCGCCGTGTAAACCGAAAGCTTTTCAGAAGCTAATGTCGAGCTCCGCCTCGCGCCTTGGTAGACAAAGGAAATTCCTGACCTGCCACTCCAAAAGCTCTCATTCGACCTCAGATCAAGCTAGACACCCCATTCCACCTTCCACTACCTGTTGACATCTAGTGGAAGGCGTCTGAAGTGCATGTATATCGATAAATATAAGCCAGTTGAATAGGCAGGCCCTGAAACAGAGCCCCATTTTCAGAATTTTCACTTCCTTTCTGGAAGTTTGCTGCCAAATCAGTTCTCTTTTACTCACAGATATAATTCAAACAGTTTTAGAAACTTGAGAGTGTTTTCTATCCAATAGTAATAATAATATGCATATTGTATGATCTAGAATAGAGTACGAGGCCGTTTAAATTGGGCACGATTTTTTCCAAAGTGAAAACAGCGCCCCCCTATTGACAAGAAGTTTTAACACTAGAACAGCTAAAACAGTCATTTTGATTGCTCATGATTTTTTTTTTACTCTGTCATTTTCTTCCTCATGCCCCCCGCCATCATTGACTTTCCTAAATAATTCTATATAACACACTGCCGTTGTTAGAATCTTAATATCAGAAACAGAACTGGAGATATAACCAATTTTAGGAGGACATGTAATTTTTGTTGAATGGTTTTCCCCCTTTGCCCCTCCTTCTCCCAACGGTAGGGTCTATTCCGCCCCTTCCAAAATTTGAAAATGCAGTGCCCAGTTGATAATCCCCCCGACAATTGCCTCGAAATTTAACCGAAAAATATGATGGGGTGAATGGGTGAGTTGATGAGCAATGGAAGGCCTAATCTTAAAATGGTATGTACCCTAGATCAGTTCACTGAATCAAAGCAGTCTTATCAGTTTACTCTGGCCTACTTTGAGTAGGCTACACAGAGAGCGTGTGCGTAATTGTACATGCTGAATGGCTTTCAATCTCTGGGAAAACAGCCACATCGGAAAATGTGGTGATGAGGCATGTGGAACCTTATGTTGGTAAGGGAAGCAATGTCACCATGGACAATTTGTTTCACTTCACTGTCATTGGCGAACAAGTTGCTTGTCAAGAAAACAAGTCTGGGCACAAAATTAAGGAAATTACGGGGGGGGGGGGATTCTATCAGGGGGGGGGATTTTCGGCACAACACCGGCACCATGAACAAAGTGAGACTGGAGCTTCTTCCCTCTGCGCAAAATAAGGCACCTGCACAGCCGTTGTACAGCGGTGCTGAAGTATGACAAGATAATCAGACACAATCAAGAGGAAACCATATACTATTACGCACTACAACAAAACAAAGGTTTGACAATGTGTGTCAAGCAAGTGAAAGTTACAAAAATTGTGTCAGCTGTTAGGACAACAAGGGATAACCGCTAATGAAATCCAACTGATGCCATTGCCTGAAGATGCACACAAGCACGAGCTGACAATAATTGACCTAGGTAAAAACAGTTTCAAGTTGGATATTCGACAGATATTCTAGCTTTCAAACCACTTGAGTCACAGACTCAAAATAAGTTTCATGATGTTGGGAAAATGGCGCACAACATTGCACAGGTCTTATTTTCACGATTTGGACATTAGCTTTCCAAAGCTAATAAACGTGGAAATGTGAGCAGCATTTGTTTTCCTAGTTGAATTAGTTAGGGAGCGTAAACAAAGTACAAACTTTTTTTTTTACATTTGAATTTCAATAGCTCCTTGGTCATGTGACCTACTGACTTCAAACAAGGTTCAGAGTGTCCACTGAATACCATTCTATATTGCACACCCTTTAGTTTGTCCATTTTCATCTCACAAGCTTTTGCATTAATTTTTCAAAATAAAAAAATTAAATAGCTCCTTGGTCATGTGGGCCTACTGACTTCAAACAAGGTGCAGAATGTACACTGCCTACCCTTATATATTGCACACCCTTTAGTTTGTCCATTTTCATCTCACATGTTTTGACATTAATTAAAATAAAATAAAAATTCAATAACTCCTTGGTCATATGACCTACTGACTTCAAACAAGGTTCAGAATGTCCACTCAGTGGGCCTACACATTGCACACCCTTTAGTTTGTCCATTTTCAAGATTTTGCATTAATTTTTCAAAATTTCAATAGCTCCTTGGTCATGTGACCTACTGATTTCAAACAAGGTGCAGAATGTACACTGACTACCATTGCACACTCTTGTTTGTGTACTGTAACATCACGCGGTGTAACGTACATTTTTCATAGTTTTAATTTCAATAGCTCCTTGGTCATGTCAATTACACACCTAAGAAGCATGCAGTGGATATACACCCATATTGCATAACCTTTAGTCATGTCTCTTCTATATTGTTGTACATTAATATTAGTTTGACAATTAGGGGGTTCAGTCCAGTGTTGTGTTTACCCTTTTCTTTAATATGTATCTATAATAATTGGTAGTTCTAAGTACTTATTTTCCCAGTTGTTTATTTTTCCACAGTATTTAACAGTGGTACATAATAGGAGAGAGACAGATAATATCTCCTTTCATTGTTAATATCAACCATAAAGGAAAAGGGCAAAGTACGAGTCATGTTATTAATTGTCCAAAGGAGGGATGGAGAGTGAGCTAGTAAGGTAGGCTGCAGTGGATTTGCTGGTCAATACATATACTGAACATGTAACCACAGTAATGGTGGCCAGAAAATCAATGAATAAAAATTTTATATTGACAAATGAAACAGAAATTGTAGACCTTTAATCTTTTCCAACATGTCAACAGACACTTTTACTTCAAATAAGTACGAAACATTTCACAGTGTTAACTTTCTCTTTATCCCTGGTTGATGTACATTTCAGAGCCTCTGCAGTGTGGATGGGGTATAGCATACATTTCAACAACAAAGACAGCACTTCCAGTTTGTGTTCTTTACTCTGTTGAACTCTTTTGTCTTTATTCCTAGGCACAGCACACGGAACCACCGTTGGCATGCATAACATTCAATCTAAATCAAAACAAAGCCTAACATGTTATAAATAATATCAAATATCAATGCAGTATGACGAATGACGAATTAGCCATCCATTGTGTTGTATCATAAATTGTCTTACATGCCGTCACTGCTGTCAAAAGATTATAAACATGTTAAATAACGTTACTATGTCTATGTGCGTGTCACCGGCATTGCAAGCAACTCAAAAGCAATACTTCTGAAATGAGCAGAGAATTGATTCAGCTCCAATTGTACAGTACTTTCATAAGAGCAAGAGTGGGTTAGGCAGGGGTGTAGCAGAGAGAGAGAGCGACAGATCGACGACATTTCTTCGGCAGGACAAGAACTGAGAGAACCCTACAATTCTCTCCACATTACCCTGGGCTGTGAGAGAAACTGGAGGCCAGTAAATCTCATTCAACACAGGGAGGGACAGGCGAATAGTGTTACAGGTAGATTTTGTGTAATACTTAATACTTATCCAGCAATTAGGTTTCAGATTATATTTATTCTAGCTGATATTAAAACGCTTCCTGAGTTTAAAGCCTCTTTGTTTTTCAAGCCTTTTCTTTAAAAAAAACAATGAACCAGCTGCCTTGTCCTTCAACCTGTTAATCTGTAGAAGTTGGATGATATTGGCTAATTTATTTCACAAGTTACACATCCAGCCACCTGTCAAACCAACATTAGCAGTATGAAGATCAGTAGTCTTCGTGAGTGCTTTCTCCAGTCTGCTGCCATGCACTGTAACTAACTAAAGATGCACCAGATAAATAATGACATTCACCAGGCCTGCATGTGCTTGAATGGATGCTCTCAGTAATCATGCATGATGGACCTACTCACTACAAAACATGATGGTCATTACAGATAACCAGCTGCTGGAATAGGGTAGTTGGTTGATACTGAGGTAGTCTGTCAGTTTAATGATGAACAATAAATTACACTGTTGATGCCATCGGAAGTCTAGGCTAACCGCTGAGGAGATAGACTAAGTAGGCCTAATTGTTCAGTGAGGCCTGCCATATCCCTTACTACCACAATAACTGGGGCATGACTAATATCCATTACAACCCACAACACACGTTCTGCATGGAGCATCAACACAGGAGTGTTTCCAACACGTGCATGAATGGGTTGTTTGTAGTGGTGGTGATAGAGTGTGTGTGTGCAAGTGCAGTGATGGTTATGCTTTTCATATTACCTGGTGAAAAAATATGACATTCCAAACTTCTTAGAAGAGTAGGACAGAGCTATCGACCCATCGGGGAGTTTCTCTGGGGCACTTTGACGACGACAGATCTCATAAGAGATTCTAGAGTCAGTGCCCCCCTCATCCCCGAAAAACATGTCCCCATTCTTCGGGCTGAGAGGGGTGGCATCGCAGCTGAGCGAGACTGTGATGTTTGGGTTAGTCCTGAGGCTGAGCGGCCTAGCTGGGAGACTGCACTCACTTAAGTCTTCTCTCGTGCTGTGCTCTGTGTTTGGACTGTCGCTGATGTTTTCAGAAAGTGTTGGCGGGTAGGGAGACAGGAGGTTGGCATTAGATTCTGAGGGGACACCATTGCGGTCCGTTACACTGTTCACTGGGACAGCTTCCACTGGGCTGGCATGCCTCAACCACAAGCTGTTGCACTTAAATGATGCAGGTGATGGTTGGATGATTTGGGGCTGCAGATTAGAAGCGGGCACCATGATGATGTCGAAAGGCACGTTTGTGGTTCTTTCTGAGGAAACTGCATCAAAATTGCATTTTGCTTCGGTGTTTATAAAATGTTTTTTTTTTATTGAAACTTCATTTAACTAGGCAAGTCAGTTAAGAACAAATTCTTATTTACAATGACGGCCTACACCGGCCAAATCCGGATGATGCCGGGCCAATTGTGCGCTGCCCTATGGGACTCCCAATCACGGCCGGTTGTGATACAGCCTGGATTCGAACCAGGGAGTCTGTAGTGATGCCTCAAGCACTGAGATGCAGTGCCACTATTTGCCCCACTATTTGTTACATTTACTTCCTTGACAGAGCAATCAAGTCCTTGGCCAGGTTACCTGGCTAAAATGCTTGCTCGCTAGCCTAACTTCCATTCATGGGCAAAGTTAGCTAGTTAACATTAGCCTTCTACATCTAGCTACATACTGAACTTCCATCCTCTCAGGCCAGGGGCAAAACAATGAATTAATTAATGGTTGGATCAGAGTCGCAGTTATAATCATTGGCCAGTACGGAGAATTAAGTAAAACCACAAGTCCAAATCCCTATCTCCATCCATGGCTAATTTAGGAAAGGTCAAATTTTAGCTAGCTAGCTTGCTGAGGACCAGAGGACAACACAATGACAACACAATGAGATGCAATAATTCAAGTTTTTCTGTTAATGACCTATGCTCTCAATGGGATTTGATAGGAGTGACGTCAAAATCCCAAACTGGCTTCCCTTGACACTTTTTTGTTGTTGCACAGGGACCATTCACAGTTGAGCTCGCTCAGTTTAGCTCAACACCGATTGGCAAATTTTTCATACTTTTTTTGATCAGGGAGGACAAATGCTTGCTGGGTTCCCTTGCCTTCAATGCTACTGGCGGAAACAATGTCATACACGTTTGGACCAGACAGCATCAGATTAATGACCTACATGTAGAGCGACAGAGGGGCGCTATTTCGCTTGCTCTGATACTTTCTCCTGTGAACATTCAGCCTCTTGCAAATTTGAGGACAATTATGAAACACAGAGAGATGAAAAATACAAATTATTTTATTAAATATTTTATTGGTCCATTTTTTCATGAATACACGCCACTGGATGCATGTCCCTCCACCCTTTCAATGGGAGTCGTTGTCCACAAAGCGGCAGGGCGGGCTGTCTAGGTCCCACATATACTTTCTTTGGATTGGTGGATACATCTCATTATTCTAATCCTTTTTTGAACATTCAATGAGGGTTGTTAACATCAACTGCCTGTATTCAATGGAGAGAGATGCTATGCTACTAGCCTATTTTAATGAATATGCATAGCCATCTCGAGACAACTCCGATATAAAGTTTTTTTTCTCAAAGATGCAGGGATGTAACGTCCTACTTATATCGTAACAACTTAAGCATTACAAAACTTATATTCAATCAAATAAACCACACGTAGCAAATAAGCCATACATTTTTTTGATAACCAAATTCTACACTCTCTTATTGGCCTACATACAAAAATTCCTTGGTTGGTGGGCGAAACACCGCCACCTGCTGGAGGGAGACAGAGTTTCCGCAGAGTTGGGCCTCTCTCTTCCTCTTCCTCTGCTAAAACCAAAGGTCAGATATTGGATACAAAGTGACATTGTAGTGTAGTAAATATTCAATATGTGAATATACAGTATATATGATATTAGAAATACCTTACGTCCAACTCGTAATAAGACTAAGCAATTAGCCTATTAAAATGTTTATCTGACTCCATAAAGATAATTAGCCATATGAAAGAGACTACAGTTGAACCATGTGTTCCAGTTCCCGCCAATATCCAGCAACTTCACACAGCTATTAAAGAGAAGTGGTACAACATTCCACAGGCCACAATCAACAGCCTGATCAACTTTATGCGAAGGAGATGTGTCTTGCTGCATGTAAACCACGCCCCTACTTTTTAAAAAGGTTTCTGTGACCAACAGATGAATATCATTAATCCCAGTCATGTGAAATCCATAGATTAGGGCCTAATTATTTTTTTTCAATTGACTGACTGAACTGGAACTCAGTAAAGTCTTTGAAATTGTTGCATGCTGCGTTTATATTTTTTTGTTCAGTGTAGTTTCTAGGCTAAACTTTTCAGAAGCAATAGATATATTCTTGACAAGACCGAATTTTGGGATGTCTCCTGGTCTGACAAACAGCACTGTAGATCTGCCACTTTCCATTGCAGATGTGGAAAGCCAACATAGGCGGATATCTCTATCTTAAACAGATGGATTTTGATGTGGGGATTTTTTAAATGTTGAGTGGTGTCAATCGACTCCGGGGGACGAGGGGGGGGGGGGGGGTTAAAAAAGCTACAATGTTGTTTGGTTTATTGTTTGAACAGTCGCTGAGATTATACTTGGTTATCAATGCAAAATATGCTCCTTATTTAATGCCAAGCTAATCCAAGACAGAGCATTCTTGAAGTTGAAGTGATTTTGAAGTTGATTGGTGACAATGACCCAATTGATATATGCAGAGTTCGTTCTTTTGTGAAGCAACTTTGCGCTAACTTTGCTCCATTTTCAACCAAATCAAGTTTGGTGGTAAAATATAAAACTTCATACTAATCAACACTGCCCCCGCAGTGTAGGCAGGCTTATGTTCTACATGGAGCCACACATTTTGTGAAGTAAATCTGCATTCAGATACTCCGTTGCGCTCTGTTTGCATAAGGTCTGTTTCTCGCTTTAGAAAAGCCAGGGACGATTTATGGTCCCAGTCCGACCCCTGGTGACTCAACAAAATTAATGGCAGTCCCCTGGGGGTCAGGCCCTTGGGCATGTAATCTGGCCATATACAGTAACTACAAGATATAGATAGCTGGTTAGCCTAATTTACCTATCTAGCTAACATGGGCTAGTATAGCACAGCTTTGTCTTCGCAAGTAGGCACGATGTATACAGGATAAATCGGTAAGATGCAGTTTAGATGTAATTTGCTCATTATGTCTTGTAGGCAATTTCGAATCAATTATTTAGTTTTACATCGTTTATATGTTGGCCAGACATCAACATTCTATTCTGATGTCTCAGGAACATTTTCCAATTTGCAAACACTCCAAACTACATATACCCTATGTATTTTGATATGTCGGCCAAAGGTGTGCGTGTTTACTGGGTAAACAATATTTGATCATCTTGGCATTTCTGAAAGGTTATGAAAAGTTTCTGCCAAAAATTGCACTATTCACACGTTTTATGGGTAAATACTGTATTTGTTTTTTTGTGAAAGTAACTTTTTCCACTGGCTGCATTGTTCTTATAGGCTAGCCTACTGTCCTGAGCCTTAATCTACAATAATTTAAACTAGCATCAATTCCATCACTAGGCCTATGTTTTGGGTAAACATTGACATAATTTACTTCACTGTTGTTGTCTCTTGCTAGGCACATGAGATTTTGTCATGGTTTCTAGGGTTGTGGACAATTGTAACACAGTGTTAAAATGACCCTAAGCCAAGCAGCCAGTTGATGAAAACAATGCGATTTTAAATTTGAGATGGTATGAATTACACAGATACTAACTTTAGGCCTTGGGGTCACATGTAGAGTTCCAAAGAAGTTGTAAACAGATATAATCTGGAAACCAGATTATTAAATATGTTTTGACAGGAACCTAATGGCCATGCACAAACAGGTGTGTAGCAACCCTACTTAAAATATTGATTACAAACATAAAATACTTATATTTCTTGCATAATCCTTACATATGTCTAGCATAGGCTAAAATACTGTAGTCACAAGCATACTAATTTCAAAATATAATTTATGGTAGCCTATTATTTCAACATGCATATAGGCATAGGCTAATTACTATATTCTTAATTCATCCCCATCACTGAAGCTCTTTTTGGAAGATTCTAATTTAGCCTATAACAAACTGGATGAGTCGACCACTGCCGCTGACATTGGGCTAGACCCCTCACTAAGATGTCTATCCATAGATAGACCATAGACATAATTGTCTCACCTGCTATGAGTCATAGCCTGTCGCGAGAGAGAATCATCGGACAGCACGGTTTTTTTGTAGCTTACTGAGTACTGAGACCAGTTGAATTGCTACGGGTTGGAAGCAGTCAGAGAAACCTACATGAGAATATAGACTGAATAATACTTGGCTAAATGTGAAATCGAGGCGTTTTTACCCAAAGACAGAAAAGTGCAAATGGAAAACTATACTGGAAATGAAACGCAAGTTCTGTCGGAATCTTACGCCACAGAAGCCGAGACCGGCGGGAATGGTGTGCGGACGCTAATTGGATGCATTTTGTTTGTCCTCATTGTGTTGACACTGCTGGGGAACACGCTCGTGTGCGCCGCAGTCGTTAAATTCAGGCACCTCCGGTCCAAGGTAACCAACTTCTTCGTGATTTCTCTGGCGGTGTCTGACCTCTTCGTTGCTGTCCTCGTGATGCCATGGGAGGCAATATCTGAGGTGACTGGCACCTGGCTGTTTGGTAGATTTTGTGGCATATGGATAGCTTTTGACATAATGTGCTCGACGGCATCAATTCTTAATCTGTGTATCATAAGCGTGGACAGATACTGGGCTATAGCAAGTCCTTTTAGATATGAACGGAAAATGACCCACAGAGTTGCATTTATCATGATTGGAGTGGCGTGGACGCTGTCAATTCTCATATCCTTCATACCTGTCCAACTGAACTGGCACGTGGCCGAGGAGGAGACATCAGCGGGAAACGTTAGCAACCACTCTGAGAACTGCATCGCAAACTTGAACAAGACCTATGCTATTTTCACATCACTGATCAGTTTCTACATCCCAGTTGTCATCATGGTTGCCACCTACACGAGGATTTTCCGTATTGCGCAAACACAGATACGGAGGATATCCTCATTGGAGAGAGCTGTGGAACAAGCGCAAAATAACCAACACCCAAACGTTTGCGCACACGAAAACGCATTGAAAACTGCTTTTAAAAAGGAAACAAAAGTCTTAAAGACCCTCTCCATTATCATGGGAGTTTTTGTTTTTTGCTGGCTGCCTTTTTTTGTCCTAAACTGCATGGTACCTTTCTATGACCCTCCGTGTGTAAGCGACACCACGTTTACAATTTTCGTTTGGTTTGGTTGGGCCAACTCTTCGTTAAACCCTGTCATTTACGCATTTAACGCGGATTTCAGAAAAGCCTTTACAACTATTCTAGGCTGCAATAAAATGTGTTCAAGCAATACATTGGAGGCTGTTAATTTCAGCAATGAATTGGTGTCCTATCACCACGACACAACGCTCCAAAAAGACGCACAAGTCTTAATGGCTACACACCATCCAAACGCAATCCCCAACTTGGGAGAGGACACAACCCCACTGTTCGACAAAGCTTCTCTTATCTCAATCGCATCCCGCAATCACAAGAACATGTTTCTGCCAGCCAATGTCCAATTCCAGTGTGATGGGGAAATGTGATTTTCTTCAGCTGGAGCCATGGAGTGCGATGCAATCCTTGGTCAAATCCACGATTAGAATCTTGCACAATTGTAGGCTATGATTTATTCATGAAGTATTGGTTTATTTGTATTTATTTAAGTTATATTTTATTGTGAAATCATTCACTTATTTTGTCGTGCATAATGCCGTGCGTAATGTTATAATTTCTTTATTACCTCACTGATCATGTTCAATACATTTATTTTTATTTATTTATTTTATTTTACCGTTATTTTACCAGGTAAGTTGACTGAGAACACGTTCTCATTTGCAGCAACGACCTGGGGAATAGTTACAGGGGAGAGGAGGGGGATGAATGAGCCAATTGTAAACTGGGGATTATTAGGTGACCATGATGGTTTGAGGGCCAGATTGGGAATTTAGCCAGGACACCGGGGTTAACACCCCTACTCTTACGATAAGTGCCATGGGATCTTTAATGACCTCAGAGAGTCAGGACACCCGTTTAACGTCCCATCCGAAAGACGGCACCCTACACAGGGCAGTGTCCCCAATCACTGCCCTGGGGCATTGGGATATTATTTTTAGACCAGAGGAAAGAGTGCCTCCTACTGGCCCTCCAACACCACTTCCAGCAGCATCTGGTCTCCCATCCAGAGACTGACCAGGACCAACCCTGCTTAGCTTCAGAAGCAAGCCAACAGTGGTATGCAGGGTGGTATGCTGCTGGCTATACAGTGATTATTTTAAATAGTAGGCATGTGTCTTGATAAATGGAAGGAAATCACATAGAATTGTTAGCCTAGTTTTAGTCTTGCTACTATACACACTTCAAATAATTGAGGCTAGTTAAATAAAGGTTAAATTTAAAAAATATATAAATACAAAGACACAATTGAACGAATAAGCTATGTTATGTGTATTGCATAATGAGAGGATATCATTACATTTTGCTAGTGTTTTTTTTCTCATGCCAAAATACTTGTTCTAATTCAATGATGGTGGTGGTAGTGTTTCTGTAGCAAAGTAGCTCTCAAACACAATGGGACTAATCTATTTAAAATCAAATCACATTTTATTTTTCACATTTATTAGCATTAATGGTAAAATAATACTTAATTAAAAGGTAATTATTATGGTATAAGTTGATATGTTTAATCAGATACAGTATATAATAATGGAACCATAACTTGACATTGTTTTGTGAAAATAGCTGTGGAAATCTTTTGCCACCTCTTACTCAAGTTAAGTCATAATTTATTTAAAGTGCATTTCACAATGTCTCAACACACTTTACAAAGAACATTTAAATAAAAAAATATATAAAATATACTCAACCATTTGTGAATGAATATAGCTAGAAAAATATGTAGACCTGATTATGTTCTTGCCAAAGCTTCACTATAATCGTTTGCAACTGTCTTCTGCATAGTCCCTGACAACACCATGTAACCCATGGTAACAGAACCACATCTTCCCCTCTGATAATTGCATCTATTTTTATTTTAGGATGATTATATTCTCCAATGCTGCTCTGCGGTGTTGGCAGATATAAAATAGTAAAATGAGCCCTGGCCCAAAATCCCAAGGCCCCAAATGTTTTCAAAATCAGCTTTAGAACATAATTAAATATTCAACATCTAAAATATCTCCCATCAAAGCCATTTCGCCCCATGAATCAAATTTGAATAAATGGGAAGGGTGTCTAAGATTTAGGGCTGTATATTATAGGCATTATGTTATAGGGCTCCCGAGTGCCGCAGCGGTCTAAGGCACTGCATCTCAGTGCAAGAGGTGTCACTACAGTCCCTGTTTCAATTCCAGGCTGTATCACGTCCGGCCATAATTGGGAGTCCCAAAGGGCAGGGCACAATTGGCCCAGCATCGTCTGGGTTTGGCCGGGGTAGGCTGTCATTGTAAATAAGAATTTGTTCTTAACTGACTTTCCAGGTTAAATACAAAATATAGTCTACTATTCCAAAATGAATACATTTCCCTTCACATCTGTTAAAAAAATTACTGTCAGAGTCACCAAATTACACCAGTGCTGTAAAATTGGCCACACAGTTACTCATTCTATGCACCCTTAGTTTGTCCCTTTAGTTAGAATTCCCAACAGCACCTCAGTCAATCACCTGTATGTTTCTTACCAATAAGAGACATTCTCTATCACTTGCTTGTTGTAAGTCCCGCCTCCAGGTAGTGATTTGCGGGGATAAAGTTTGGGTGTTTGTATAGAATTTTGTAAAATACGTATGTGCACTGTCATTGCTAGCTAAGTAGCCAGTTAGCCAGGCTCACTGGTTACCTTTTCACTGTGTCATGAACACAGTGCTTTTTAGTTACATTATGCTTATACGTACAATAGTAATAGCTTTGTTATAGTAGTTACATTCTATGCAGAGTTTGTTGTACTGTACAGCCTGCTCTCTATTGCAGCAGCTTATTAGCCAAGTGTAGCATGTTGAGTCGGTTTGGTGAGCCTCTTACTCTGTCCACCATTACTTGGTTTAGTGACAGTTTTCGCACCATGCGGTGGTCATGTGTACTCTCGGGCCACATTATACTTTACAGTCAGAGCATATTGGATCTGTATTATGTAGCAGTAAAGACTGCAGCTTTTTCCTGCTATTGTCATTCATATTCATGTGCTGCATTATCATTCAGTAAAGTCAAGGTGTATCTGTATATAGCTTTACCCCTTTTACGTATTATTGTGTACTATAATATGTCCTTTTATTTTCCACCCTTTTAGAACCACTATCTACAGTACATTGATGTCCATGTGTGTGTGGGGGGGGATCCTTCCTGTCAATTAAACCCCCTTACCTGGACATTCTGACTATTCATTGTTCTGGACAGACATTTTGTAGTGGTTATTACTGGCCTAATATCAACACCTAAGTTTTCCCCTATTTGAATGGTCCTTTTGGATCTACAACCAAGCCATATTTTTCAAGTGCCCCTTTCATCTTCAATGGACAAAGGGTTGAAAAACAGAGTAGCAGTCTCTGGACACTGAGAGATGTGACCTGGTGAACCGCATGGCAGGTGTGTGGAGTGTAGTGTACACACAGGTGTGTTTCATACACAAGCCAGCTGCTGTAATGTCATGCTGTCATCTCGTGTTATTAGTGATGATATTTCAGCATATTGATATGGCATTATCCTCATCACCTACCCTTCATTTAGTTTTCCAAATGGCTGCAGATATTTAAAGAGACATTTCAAAGACCGTAATTATTTTTTACAATTTTGCAGTTTAACATTTGAGCTTGGACTCATACATGCAGTGACTTGATCAAAATATAGAATTTTAAATGATACATTTTTTTTGTTTGAAATACTATTGAAGAATGTGGGAAATGAACTTTTAGGCAAAAGAGAACCAGCTTCTGATAAATGCCTGCATAAAAGGAAATGAGTTATATTGAAAATACATAGGTCAAACAAGTATACTTGAGCATACACTGTATACCCACACGCATGAGCACAAATAAACGTGTACGCACACACACACACACACCCACACAGTGCGTTCAGAAAATATTCATACCACTTGACATATTCCATATTTTTTCCCCACCCATCTACACACAGTGCCACACAATGACAAAGTGAAAACGTGCTTTTAAAAATGTTAGAACATTTATTGAATATGAAGTACAGAAATATCTCAGTAACATAAGTATTCACACCCTTTTGCTATGCCACTCCAAATTCATCCTTAAGATGTCACTACAACTTGATTGGAGTCCACCTGTGGCCGATTACATATTTTGGACATGATTTATAAAGAAACACAACTGTCTATATATGGTCCCACAATTGACAGTGCATGTCAGAGCAGAAACTGTACGTAGATCTCTGAGATAGAATTGTGATGAGGCATATATCTAGGGAAGGGTAAAAAAACAGTTTGTAGAGTGTTTAACGTTTCCAAGAGCACAGCGGTCTCATCATTGGGAAATTGAAAAAATATGGAACCACCCAGACTTTGCCTAGAGCTGACCGTCCGACTAAACTGAGCAGCCCGGCAAGAAGCACTTTGAACAGGGATTAGACCAAGAACCAACTAACCACTATGACAAAACCGCAGAGTTCCTTGGCTGAGATGGGAGAACCTGCCAGAAGAACTACAGAACTTCAGCAATCTGAGCTTTATGGGAGAGTGGAAGCCACCCCTGAGAAAAAGGGACTTGACAGCATGCCTGAAGTTTCCAAAAAGGCACGTGAAAGACTTTAATAGCATAGGGCAAAAGATTCTGTGGTCTGATGAGACAAACATTTTACTATTTGGCCTGAATGCAAAGCGCTATGTCTGGAGAAAACCCGGTACAGCTCATCACCTGTCTAACATCATCCCTACCATGAAGCGTGTTGGTGGTAGTGTCATGCTATGGGTATGCTTTTCAGTGTCAGGAAATGGTAAAGATAGAGGGAACAATAATTGGAGCCGAATATAGGCAAATCCTTGATAAGAACTTGTTTCAGAGTGCAAACTATCTTATAGACTGAACGTTATTTATAATAAGGGTTACATGGAAAAAATCAGACCTCTCTGAAATGAAAATGGATGGTCCTCCATTAAGAAAATTATATTTTACCTAAACCCTCCCTGAACACTTGAAAAAACAAGTGTACCCAACATAATAATTCAAAACAAAGGGAATTTCAGAAAACATGTCTGCTGTTTACCCTCACTTCTTGGACAGACCAGAGCCTTCAGATATGCAGTTTTATAAACTGTTCTTTGTTCTGTAAGCATTATATGTAAACGCAGGTATTTTGATAGCGCACAGTACTGTGGGCCAGAAGGTTGTGGGTTCGCAGACCACTGTAGACAAGAGTAAGGGTGAAAAAATCTCCTTTATAGTAGAAGCATTGCATGAATCTATCATAGTATTTGCAGGTCCGAGAATGAATAAAACATTTATGCAATTATACATAATTTTACATATTAGCGGAATATTTTTTAAATACCCTACAAATTACCTAAATTACAGGATAAGAATGGACAGAGAGAAAGGCCTATGAGTTCATCTTGTCATATTTGTTCTATGCCAATTGTGTGTCTTGTTTGCAATGAAACTGTCTCTGCAAATAATGAAATCTGAGATGTCATTAGGAATCTGAGCATGGTACTTTCAAAAGTAAATGTAGTCCTGCTTTGTGGCATTTTGCAAAGGCTCTATGTGTTATTGATCACACTATACATTTTTATGCGTGTAGATATGGTTGTCTTTGTTCGATAGAGCCATCGGACATCTTTCAGCGGTGTTCCTATCAGTGGATTTGTTGCTAAATGTGACCCATTTCAGGAACCTAGAGCTGTGTTCAAATACTCATACTAACCACACCCACTGTACTATGTGTGACGTGAATTGAGTATATAGTATGCTTATTGGTCATAGTATGGATATAGTTAGTATGCCAAAAGTTCCCAGATGTCGTACTAAATTTGCCAAAATAAAAAAGTATACACGCAGAGGATGCTATTTCTGTACTTTTGGGTCCATTATGAATTCTTCAGGAAATAGGCGCGGCTTCTCATAGTTTTCAGATTTGAAGAAAATGGCAGAAAATATGCAGTAGAAGTACAACGAAAGCGGATACAAATTCATTGCTTTAACTAATTATGACAAATATTAAGAAAATGTTGAGCTATGTAATAAAGTAATGACTTTTGAAATAAGTTACCTTACACGTTATGTTGGCTGACAATGTTGGCTGACAGTTACGAACCACATAACATATCATTAAAGCAGTATGTACTGGTATGTTGTTAGCTAGCTAACGTTACCTAACGTTAGTTGGCTACTTATACATAAAACTTGCCAGTATATTAACTATAGGCTATCTAACTAACTACTCAATGTTTATTGACTTGATTATTCTCGTCATTCTTAGCTTAGCTAAATGGTATAGTCGTTGTGCGTTCTCAATGGACATTTGGGTACTTTCGTAAATTCGCTCTGGCTATCTACTCTGATTTCAGAGCACTCTCGTTTGAGTGTACCAGAGCTCAGAATAAGGAATTTACGAGCACTCAACACCTGTTGACTATGGCCAGTGTCAGTAAACGTTGGCAAAAAAGCGTAATCAAATCGTTGCCAGCAGCATAGTTAGTCACCAAAGCTCTGGATAACATGAAAACTGTCTAACCAGCTCTGCTAGGGCGAGTAAAATGGTTAGAGTGGTCTCATTTGTGTCTGGAAGTAGCTAGCAAACTAGCCAACGTTAGCTTGGGTGCTTGACTA
Source organism: Salvelinus fontinalis (assembly GCF_029448725.1). Lineage (NCBI taxonomy): Eukaryota > Metazoa > Chordata > Actinopteri > Salmoniformes > Salmonidae > Salvelinus > Salvelinus fontinalis. The sequence goes on from NC_074665.1 coordinate 56,426,657, forward strand.
CCGTTGTAAGGTCGGAACGCTCAAACTCAAATCAATCCTACTCCTCGGCCTGAGTGTCCAGTGTGCGCTCCGAGAGTGAAACACTCTGAATTTAGAAACTGACAATCTAACAACGCTCTGAATTTAGTAGAGCACTCCAGATTGAATTTAAATAGCACACCCGAAGTCGTAAAATGTCTAACTAGTAATTTGTTATGCTAACTAGCTAGCAAGAGGTTGTATAGCGACAGCATCAACTTCCGGTAGACGGGCGAAGAGCTAGTTTGCTCAACTGAAAGGATACTGTTTGTTTACATGATCCAAGATGGTTTAGCAGTCAGACATCTTTTGTCCTCTGTCTTGTTTTGCACACTTTGTACAAAATAATAAAATGCAGTACTACAGGATATTTCTTAATGTAGCTCTTTATTAGCTAGCTATAACTGGCATGTTCATGTATCAACAACCAGGATCAAACTGACCATCACCTAACCATTTGGGTGGTCTTAACCAATCATAGCACAGTATTATATGGCAGTAAAATACATCCAATTATAATTCAGTATGTTTACACATATGAATATTACATCCCCCTTCTTTTAAAACAAAATAAAAATGTTTACATATTCTAAGCGTTTCATTTGAATACGTGCTCTGTAGTTTGAACTCAAGGTAAGTAACCATTTATATTGCATACTATACCAACTGACTCAACATAGACTCTGAAACAATAATCCAACATACTGTTACTTTTCAAACAAGGGATTCTCAGCAACTCAGCTTTCACTGTATAAATAACATCTTAACATTTCAAACAAATACAATACCAAAGCATTTCAAGTGAACTTTCAATAACAAGTTTACAGTCTGGAACTCTTTTAGGGCAGCGATCCGCCTACACCCGTTGACATTTCACAGGTCTAGGACAGCTCTGGGCTTGACCTCTCTTCCTGACCTTGTGCGATATGATGCTGAGCATGCTTCTGTGTCAGTCAACAGTTCTTGTGGTGTTGCAGGTAAGTATGGTGTATGTTGTGCTGTGTGTGTGTTTAGTCCATCACGTTCTCTTTCAGGGGAACAGTTCATCTCATCAGTATGTTGTTCTTTTGTGTTCAGTAGGTGACGACGATTGCGGTGGTACACCACTCCTTCTGCGGTGCGGACGTGATATGAACGTTCAGTGTCAGCTGGCTGGATGACGACTGCTGGCTTCCAGAGGCCATGCTCTTGGATTCTAACTGACTCTCCGTCGATCAGTGGTGGCAGTGGTCTAGCTGACCTGTCGTAGTATCGCTTTTGTTGTTGTTGTCTCTGTGCACGTTTTTCATGCATTTCCTTGTAGCTGACGACCTCAGGTTGCAGCTGCTGGTTGGTGCTGGGAAGGGTTGAGCGAAGTCTGCGGCTCATCAACAGCTGGGCTGGTGATTTGAAGTTGTCAACTGGTGTGTTGCGGTATTCAAGGAGACTGAGGTAGGGGTCTCTCTTGTCTGCTTTTGCTTTATCCATGAGTGATTTAGCAATCTGCACAGATTTTTCAGCAAGGCCATTACTTTGAGGGTAATGCAGGCTTGTAGTGACAGGGATACAGTGAGGTAACATTGGCTCTTTGATGTTTGAGGGCCGTCGTTCAAGACATATGGCGCACTATTTGTTTGCACATTCCGGGCCAAAACAAAATGTCCCGTGCTCTCTGTTTGCACTTTTCCATGCCAATGTGTCCAGCATGGATCTTTGTCAAAATCTCTTCTCTGAGACTGGTAGGAATAATGATTTTCTCTCCTTTGAAAATTATTCCGTTGATCTGTGATAGTTCATCACGATGGTTCCAGAATTCTGAGACGCTCTGAGGGCATTTTCTCCTCTCCTCAGGCCATCCATCCTGTATGACTTTCCTCAGCTGTGCGAGTTGTGAGTCCTTTTCTGTTTCTGCTTGGATCTCCTTCAGTTTTGCGTCACTAACTGGTAAGTTGCTGTACACAGTGTGCACTTGCATGTCCATGCCTTCACTGAGGCTGCTGTCCTTATAGGTAAGAAACTTCCTGGAGAATGTGTCTGCGACAGGGATGTCTTTGCCTGAACGGTGAGTGATTGTGAAGTCGTATTTTTGTAGTTGAAGGATCATTCTCTGTAGCCTTGGCGGGGCTGCGGCTAGTGGTTTCCTCATGATTGACTCAAGGGGCTTGTGGTCGGATTCCACAATGACTTGTCATCCATATATGTACTGATGGAAACGTTTACATCCGAACAGAATGGCGTAGAGCTCCTTTTCAATTTGAGCGTAGTTGATTTCACAGTCTGTGAGGGATTTGGAAGCGTAGCCGATGGGCTTTCCTTCTTGCAGTAGCACTGCACCTAGTCCATACTTCGACGCGTCCACTTGGAGTCTGAGCTCTTTGTCTGGGTCGTAGTAGGCAAGGGTTGGTCCTGGTTCTCTCGTGATCAAGTCTTTCACATTCTGGAAAGCAATGTCGTGTTGCTTGTCCCAGAGAAACTCACTGGACTGCTTTAGCAGTTGACGCCGGGGTGCATCTGCATTGGAGAGGCTGGGTGCGAACTTGGCAAAGTAGTTGACCATGCCAAGCACTGTTTCCAGCTCTGCACGGTTTTTTGGTGGCTCCATTTCTTTTATGGCTGAGATCTTCTGTGGATCTGGCTTGATTCCAGTCGCTGTAAGAAGATGTCCGAAGTAGCTGACCTCTGTAGCGCCGACTGTGCTCTTCTCTGGGTTGAGCCGGACTCCTCTCTCGCGGGACATTTGCAGCATCGCGCGGAGGTTTCGGTCGTGCTCCTCTTTGATTCGACCATAGACAAGGATGTCGTCCACAATTGCCACAAGTCCGTCGAGGCCTTCGTACACTTCGTCGATCTTTTGCTGAAACTCGTCTTGGGCTGAGATAATCCCAAAAGGCAGGCGACGGAACCTGTAGCGTCCAAACGGTGTGTTGAATGTTGTGAGCTTAGATGACTCTTCTGTGAGCTTGATAGCCCAGTAGCCTGATCTAGCGTCCATGACACTGAAGTAGTGTGCTTCCGCTAGCTTGTGTGTGATGCCATCTAACGTCGGTAAAGGATAATGGGGGCGTTTGATAGCCTTGTTCAGGTCTCTTGGGTCGGGACATACTCTGAGCTTGCCTGTGCGTGGTTTCTCCACCACCACTAACGTGTTTACCCAGTTAGTCGGTTCTGTAACCTTGGTGACTATGTCAGATTGCTCCATGCTCTCCAACACTTTCTTCAGACAGGCACGGAGAGCAAGGGGAATCTTTTTCGGTGGGTAGACCACAGGGGTTGCGTCTGGGTCAAGGTGAATGTTACATTCTCCTGGGAATAATCCTATTCCTGTAAAAACATCAGCAAACTCCTCCAGTACATTGTCTGTCTCTACTGGTGCTGTCACTGATAAAACTAGCTTGATGAGGTCCATGTCTAAACATGCTTTAAGACCTAGCATTGCAGGTGCTCTAGTGTCAACAACATAAAAGTCCAACATCATGTCACTTTCCTTGTATTTGCATTTGAAAGTCCATGTGCCTTTTACTGGGAGCTGTTCACCACCATAACCAGTCAGTCTGCACGTGGTGGGCTGTAGCTCGCACTCAGATGTCAAGCTGTGGTACTTATTCTGAGGAATAATGTTTACTTGTGCACCAGTGTCTAGTTTGAACTTTAGCTCTGTGCCTTGTGTTCCTATCTCAATGTCAGCAAAGGCTTGCTCTGTCTCTGATATTTGACTTTTCTGTGTCACTGTATCAATAAACAGTTCATCAGCGTTTGACTCTTTGATTGACATTTCATCTTCACTCACTGTGTGTACTGTTTTTCCACGGTAAGCTCTGCACACTTTTGCAAAGTGATTCAATTTTCCACATTTATTACACTGTTTGCCTTTAGCTGGGCAATTTCCTTGTTCGCCATGCACTTGGTATCCACAATATCCACATGTTTTGGGGCGTTTTGAGTCTGTGTTGCTCTGTTTTTGAGTTATGTCTCTCTCCGTTCTAAAACGCGCTCTCTGTGCACCGGAGGTGTGCTTTGATGTCTGCCTGACTGCGTGCACTGCTTGTTCACGTGATGCGCTCGTACTGACTCGCGAAATGGTTTTCATCTGAGCCTGTGCTAGCTCGTGAGATCTGGCTATGTCGATAGCTTTGTCCAGCGTTACCTCAGACCCAACATTCAAAAGTTTCTCTCTCACTCAGTGTATTCCAAATACAATACGGTCCCTGACCATCTCATCCTTGTTTGCATAATCAGTCTTTCACAAGCAGACGCAGTTCTGTCACAAACTGTTCAAAAGACTCGCTAGCTCCCTGTACTTTCTCATGGAATTTGTACCCAGAGAAAATCGTATTGGTCTTCGGCACAACATATGCTTCAACACGATGGTAGTATGTGTTCAGTACCTTTGATTCAGGCTCGGTAAGTGTCCATGTGTTGTAAATATCTCTCCCTTTTTCACCGATCCAGAGTAGGTAGCTGTACTTTCCCTCTTCTCCTTTGTCCCTCAGAGGACCTGTGAACATCAGCTCCACATGCTGTTTGAACTTACGCCATGCATCAGGTAAGTTTGTAGACTCCCAGTCCATTCGAGGTGAAGGAACTCCAGACAAATCCATCTTTTAAGACCTTTTTACTCTGACACCATGTCTTGTTTTGCACACTTCGTACAAAATAATAAAATGCAGTACTACAGGATATTTCTTAACGTAGCTCTTTATTAGCTAGCTATAACTACCATGTTCACGTATCGCCAACCAGGATCAAACTGACCATCACCTAACCATTCGGGTGGTCTTAACCAATCATAGCACAGTATGATATGGCGGTAAAATACATCCAATTATAATTCAGTATGTTTACATCCTCGTCTTGTCGTGTCCCGTGTTTATATCGTGTCTATATCTTTTCATACATTTTTTCTTCGCATATATTAAAAAATATATTTTTCTTACCCTCAACTTCAACATACTCTCCTGCAATCCGCCTCACCCAATGTGGTATGGATCTGCTATTTTCTTTACTTCAGAACTAGAACCCCCAACAGGAGCTAGCCAGCTAACTAGCTACTAGCTAGTAGTCAGCTAGCCTCTGCTATTGGTCATCAGCTACCTTTAGTCCAGACAACTCTCGCCAGTCTGGACAGCGCGACTCAAACCAGAGCAAATCAGACTTATTTTTCTCCATATCTCCGGATTCCTACCGCAAGCTCTGAACCTTTTCACCTGGATCATCGCAGCTAGCTAGCTGCTATCCAAGTGGCCACTTCTGGCAAATGTATCTGTCCCAAAGCAAGAACCAATTAGGCTGGAGCTAGCCTTTGCTAGGCCCATCTCCCGGCTAGCAGAAGAGGTCCATCAGCTACTCCTTTGGCTACAATACCTATTTTGCCAATTGGCCTGGACCCTCGCCGACCCATCACGACTGGACTACCAACGTAATTTCGCCCGAGAGGGGTTTTCAAATGGCTCCTCTGTCGCAACGTCCCCTGAATGCCCATCTGCTAGCCTGCTAGCCACGGCCTGCTAGCTGTCTAGAGCATATCGGACTGTTAGCTTAAGAGACTCATCGGACAAATTCTTTGGCCACTATACCTATTTTGCCAATTGGCCTGGACCCTTTTACCACAAGGACCCCTGCTGATCCATGACGACTGGTCTGCCGACGTAACAGTACGAGGGGGCTACAACTGACTTCTTCCATCGTGATGTCCCTCTAAGGCCCTTCTGCTAGCTTGCTAGCCCCGGCCCGCTAGCTGCCTGAATCACCGTGTCTCCCCGGCCCGCCAATCCACTCACTGGACCCCTATGATCACCTGGCTACACATACCTCTCCCTTAGTAATTATTGACTCACATACTAATATGCCTTTAGTAATTATTGCCTTATTTCACTGTAGAGCCCCTAGCCCTGCTCAATACACCTTAGTTAACCATTTAGTTCCAGCTCCCACACATGTGGTGACTTCGCAAGGTTTAAATGATGCCATGCTTTCCACCTGGCTACCCCTACCCCGGTCAACAGCCCTGCGCCCCCCACAGCAACTTGCTCAAGCCTCCACCATTTCTCCTTCTCCCAAATCCAGATAGCTGATGTTCTGAAAGAGCTGCAAAATCTGGACCCCTACAAATCAGCCGGGCTAGACAATCTGGACCCTCTCTTTCTAAAATTATCCGCCAAAATTGTTGCAACCCCTATTACTAGCCTGTTCAACCTGTCTTTCGTATCGTCTGAGATCCCTAAAGATTGGAAAGCTGCCACGGTCATCCCCTTCTTCAAAGGGGGAGACACTCCAGACCCAAACTACTACAGACCTATATCTATTCTACCCTGCCTTTCTAAGGTCTTCAAAAGCCAAGTTAACAAACAGATCGCCAACCATTTCGAATTCCACCGTACCTTCTTCGCTATGCAATCTGGTTTCCGAGCTGGTCATGGGTGCACCTCAGCCACGCTCAAGGTCCTAAACAATATCATAACCGCCATCGATAAGAGACAATACTGTGCAGCTGTATTCATCAACCTGGCCAAGGCTTTTGACTCTGTCAATCCCCACATTCTTATCAGCAGACTCAACAGCCTTGGTTTCTCAAATGACTGCTCGCCTGGTTCACCAACTACTTCTCAGACAGAGTTCAGTTTGTCAAATCGGAGGGCCTGTTGTCTGGACCTCTGGCAGTCTCTATTGGGGTGCCACAGGGTTCAATCCTTGACTCTTTTCTCTGTATACATCAATGATGTCACGCTTGCTGCTGGTGATTCTCTGATCCAGCTCTACGCAGACGACACCATTCTGTAGACTTCTGGCCCTTCTTTGGACACTGTGTTAACTAACCTCCAGACGAGCTTCATTGCCATACAACTCTCCTTCCATGGCCTCCAACTGCTCTTAAATGCAAGTAAAACTAAACTAGTATATACTCATTAAGTATGTAGTATACAGTATGTTAGTATGGGTATTCGAACACAGCTTAGGTGTATGTCGTGGGTCACTGCACAGGAGAGCTGTTTGAACTTTTTTTTAAATCGAAATGTGTTTTTGGGCAGAAATGCCTTCTCAAGCATGTGAACTTTCATGTGCCTTAATAGCAAACTTGTATGCCATCTGTAAATACGAATACAATTGTTAAATTAGAAGCCTAGTTGGTTTAGCCACAGAAAAAGATTGTAACCTTCCCGCTAGCCATGATTGGCAGAGATAATGGGTGGGCTGGACATGCCGAGAGATGAGTTTGGATTGGTCTGCCATGTTGCATGGTTCTGTCTATTTTAGCTGGTCAGTATGTCTATGTAATCCTGTCTAATGTGACTTTTTTTAATGTATCGCGTAGTAAAACTGCATAAGTGTTGCTCTCCATTTTCTGGAGGACCGAGTTTTGAAATCAGTTGAATACAAGTATGATAGCTAAAGAGACACCTGTCTCCGGATTACATCTTCATACTAAGGACAACCATGGCATCCGACAGGAGACGCGTCCATCCATGATGTAAATTGTTAAGATAGTCTAGCTAGCTACATTTTCCGATATTACACATTTCTAATTTTCACAGAAAGGGTTTTTATTTCAAGTTAAAGTGTACTGTTAGCTAGCTAACGTTAGCTGGCTGGCTTGCTAGCTAACATTTCGTGAATGATCTTACTATTCGTATATCAGAGCCATTTGCTTGACTAGTTATAGAGCCTAATGTAATTAGCTTACTAATATTGAACCTGGTTGGTTAGCTACCTGCAAATTCATGCAGGGTAGTAACGTTATGAGTTGGGATTATGGTTCCACTATGCAAGGATCCATTTCAATAGAATGTCACTGCAACAACTGTTGATAGACATACTAGCTGGTAAATTCGCTCTGGCTATCTACTCTGATTTCAGACCACTGGTAAGATAGCCTAGCTAGCTACATTTTCAGATATTACACGTTTCTATTATTTGACATAGTCTTTATTAACCACTTTGGGTGCATTCATAAATTCAGTCTGGCCATCTATTCCGATTTCAGAGCACTCTCGTCTGAGTGTGCCAGATTTCAGAATAACTGATGAATTTACGACACCCGTTGAATATGGCCGGTGTCAGTAAACGTCAGCAAAAAAAACGTAATTAAATTGTTGCCAGCAGCACAATTACAGTCATCAAAGCTCTGGAAAACATGAAAACATGAAAACAGCCTAACCAGCTCTGCTAGGGTGAGTAATATTGTCACGTTCCTGACCTGTTTTCTGTTGTTTTGTATGTGTTTAGTTGGTCAGGGCGTGAGTTGGGGTGGGTAGTCTATGTTATCTGTTTTCTATGTTGGGTTAATGTGTGGTATGGTTCTCAATTAGAGGCAGGTGTTTGACGTTTCCTCTGATTGAGAACCATATTAAGGTAGGTTGTTCTCACTGTTTGTTTGTGGGTGATTGTTCCTGTGTCTGTGTATACCACATGGGACTGTTTCGTTTGTTCGTTCGTTTTAGGTAGTCTGTTCCTGTTAGTGCGTTCTTCGTCTATATGTAAGTTTGTTTGTTTCAGGTCTGTTGCCTTCGTTTATTGTTTTGTAGTTTGTTCTAGTGTTCATTAGTGTTTCGTCTTTCATTTAATAAATCAGTATGTATTCATCACCCGCTGCGCCTTGGTCCGTTCATTCACCACAAGACGAACGTTACAAATATGGTCAGAATTGGGTGTTCTCTCATTTCTGCCTGGAATTAGCTAGCAAGCTAGCCAATGTTAGCCAGTTAGCTTGGGTGTTGACTGCCGTTGTGAGATCAGAAATTTCAGATCAACCCTAGTCATCGGCCAGAGTGTCCAGTGTGTGCTCTGAACACTCCGAGAGCAAAATGCTCTGAATTTACAAACGGTCAAATCTGACAGCACAGTTGCAGTCACCAACGCTCTGGATAACATAACAGCCTAACCAGCTCTGCTAGGGCGAGTAATGTTCAGTGAGCTGTTCTCTCATTTGTGTCTGGAAGTAGCTAGCAAGTTAGCTTGGGTGTTTGACTGCTGTTGTTAGTACAGAACGCTCCGATCAACCCTTAAAGAGACGGGTGGGGCTAAAGCTTAAGAGAGTGTGAATGATGCTGAATGGGTGTAGACAAAGAAGTGCTCTCCGGTAGTAGTACCAAAACATTCAAAGGTCATTTTCTCAAAAGTGAGTTTATAAGTTTATCAACTTTCAAAGCAGAATTACTTTCCCATTGTTCCTCAACTGTAGTCTGTGATATACCATTTTGTAGCTCTGTCTCTACTTTTATCCAATGTAAAAAACACAATTTCAAATTTTGCTACATGAGTCGGATTTGAGCCGGTTGGTCACAAATATACAAGCTGACACATTTTTTCCAGTCTCTGAAAGACTACAACTTGTGTGGGGCGGTGCTTTGTGCTCTGGCCCTGTCCCTTCCCTAAGGCAGGCTTTTTTGAAAAGGAGGCGGTGTAACGGTCCTGACCTGTTTTCTGTTGTTTTTGTATGTGTTTATGGTCAGGGCGTGTGTTTTGGGTGGGCAGTCTATGTTTTCTGTTTCTATGTTGGTTTTGGGTTGCCTGGTATGGCTCTTAATTAGAGGCAGGTGGTTTGCGTTTTCCTCTAGTTAAGAGTCATATTTAGGTAGGGTGTTCTCACTGTTTGTTTGTGGGTGATTGTCTCCTGTGTCGTCGAATGTATGTACCATACGGGACTGTTTGGCTGTTCGTTTATTTTGATGTAGTCTGTTTCCTGTCCGTGAGTTTACGTTTAGTGATGTAAGTTTATGTTCAGGTTTCGTCTACGTCGTTTTCTTGTTTTGTAATTTTGAAAGTGTTTTGTTTTCGTGTTGCCATCGTGTCAAATAAAAGATGGCTTATTTCCCAAATGCTGCGTATTGGTCCACTGATCCTTCTCTCCTCTCCTCGTCCGAGGATGAGGAGAACGACAGCCCTTACAGAATCACCCACCACGCTAGGACCAAGCGGCAAGGGAAAGCTCAACGGAGTAAGGGACAGGAAAAGAAGGAGCAATGGACTTGGGACGATATATTGGACGGAAAGGGTTGCTACACATGGGAGGAGATCCTGGCTGGTAGGGATCGCCTCCCATGGGAACAGCTGGAGGCACTGAGGAGAGCAGAGGCTACCGGAGAGAGGAACCGGAGTTATGAGGGAACGCGTCTGGCACGGAAGCCCAAAAAGCCCGTAAGTAACACCCAAAAATTTCTTGGGGGGGGGGCTAAGAGGTAGTGGGCCAAGGGCAGGTAGGAGACCTGCGCCCACTTCCCAGGCTTACCGTGGAGAGCGGGAGTACGGGCAGGCGCCGTGTTACGCAGTAGAGCGCACGGTGTCTCCTGTACGAGTGCATAGCCCAGTGCGGGTTATTCCACCTCCCCGCACTGGCAGGGCTAGATTGGGTATTGAGCCAGGTGTCATGAGGCCGGCTCAACGCGTCTGGTCTCCAGTGCGTCTCCTCGGGCCGGCATACATGGCACCTGCCTTACGCATGGTTTCCCCGGTTCGCCTACATAGGCCGGTGCGGGTTATTCCACCTCCCCGCACTGGTCGGGTGACCGGGAGCATTCAACCAGGTAGGGTTGGGCAGGCTCAATGCTCAAGAGTGCCAGTACGCCTCCACGGTCCGGTATTTCCGGCGCCACCTCCCCGCCCCAGCCTAGTACCTACAGTGCCTACACTACGCACTAGGCTACCAGTGCGTCTCCTGAGCCCAGTTCCTCCTCCACGCACTCTCCCTGTAGTGCGTGTATCTAGCCCGGTGCCTCCAGTTCCGGCACCACGCACAAAGCCTCCTGTGCGTCTCCAGAGCCCTGTACACACTGTATCTTCTCCCCCTACTAATCCTGATGTGCTTGTCCTCAGCCCGGTGTCACCAGTGCCGGTACCTCGCATCAGTTATAGAGTGGGCTTTGAGAGTACAGTGTGCCCTGTCCCTGCTCCCCGCACTAGTAGGAAGGTGCTTATCCTTAGCCCGGTGCCTCCAGTTCCGGCACCACGCACCAGGTCTACAGTGCGCCGTATCCGGCCAGAGCCATCCGTCTCACCAGCGCCATCTGAGCCATCCGTCTCCCCAGCGCCATCTGAGCCATCCGTCTCCCCAGCGCCGTCTGAGCCATCCGTCTGCAATGAGCCTGCAAAGCCGCCCGTCTGCCATGAGCCTGCTAAGCCGTCAGCCTGCCATGAGCGTCGAGAGCCGTCAGCCAGCCATGAGCGTCGAGAGCCGTCAGCCAGCCATGAGCGTCGAGAGCCGTCAGCCAGCCATGAGCGTCGAGAGCCGTTCAGTCAGGATCTGCCTGAGTATATCAGCCGGGACCTGACCCTTGTCCCGGTGCTGCCCCTTGTCCCGGTGCTGCCCCTTATCCCGGTGCTGCCCCTTGTACCGGTGCTGCCCCTTGTCCCGGTGCTGCCCCTTATCCCGGTGCTGCCCCTTATCCCGGTGCTGGTCCTTATCCTGGTGCTGCCCCTTATCCTGGTGCTGCTCCTTGTCCCGGTGCTGCCCCTTGTCCCGGTGCTACCCCTTGTCCCGGTGCTGCCCCTTCTCCCGGTGCTGGCCGTTCATTTAGGGGATGTTAGTTTTAGGGTGGTCATTGGGAGGGGAAGACAGAAGCGGGGAGTGACTATGGTGGTGTGGGGACAGCGTCCAGAGCCTGAGCCACCACCATGGTCAACTGCCCACCCAGACCCTCCCCTGGACTTTGTGCTGGTGCGCCCGGCGTTCGCACCTTGAGGGGGGGGTTCTGTAACGGTCCTGACCTGTTTTCTGTTGTTTTTGTATGTGTTTATGGTCAGGGCGTGTGTTTTGGGTGGGCAGTCTATGTTTTCTGTTTCTATGTTGGTTTTGGGTTGCCTGGTATGGCTCTTAATTAGAGGCAGGTGGTTTGCGTTTTCCTCTAATTAAGAGTCATATTTAGGTAGGGTGTTCTCACTGTTTGTTTGTGGGTGATTGTCTTCCGTGTTCGTATATGTATGTACCATACGGGACTGTTTGGTTGTTCGTTTCGTTTTGATGTAGTCTGTTCCTGTCCGTGAGTTTTACGTTTTAGTTAAGTAAGTTCATGTTCAAGTTTTCGTCTACGTCGTTTTCTTGTTTTGTATTTTGAAAGTATTTTGTTCTCGTGTTGCCGTCGTTTATAATAAAGAGATGGCTTATTTCCCTAATGCTGCATTTTGGTCTACTGATCCTTCTCTCCTCTCCTCGTCCGAGGAAGAGGAGAACGACAGCCCTTACAGGCGGACACTAACAACATAATCCTTTGAGCAAAACTGAAACAACTGACCAGACCACAATGGCTTCAAGTGATTCCTCTCATCAACACAAATTTGATGGAGCATTGTTTTTGGCTACATGGTGATATTCAACCATGCATGTTTCAACCGGAATATATCTAGGAAGATTCAAAACAAACAGTTGTATTTAGTTACAAGCTCAGCTACAGCCAATGCCAATGCCAGCACCAAGAGGAGATAATACAAATACAGTGGCTAGCTAATTAAGCACCAAGAGGACATAATACAAATACAGTGGCTAGCTAATTAAGCACCAAGAGGACATAATACAAATACAGTGGCTAGCTAATTAAGGTATTTTTCCTGCAAGCCACTTAGCTAGCTAACTTTAATTTATTTACTGAAATCCATATTGTGTATTGCTGGCTAACATACTACCGTTTTATAGTAGTGGGAAATCTAATTATTTTTCTGTTTGTTAACTTAGGTAACTGGCTAACAGATTTCACAACATTAAGTGTGTGCCCTCAGGCCTCTACTCTACTACCACATATCTATAAAATACATGTGTACATGTGTGTATAGTGCGTCGGCCGGGTTTGGCCGGTGTATGCCATCATTGTAAATAAGAATTTGTTCTTAACTGACTTGCCTAGTTAAATAAAGGTTACATTTAAATAAATTAAAAAAGCTGATTGAGAAAATGCTAAGAGTGTGCAAAGCTGTCATCAAGGCAAAGGGAAGAAATTAAAAAATAAAATGTATTTAGATTTGTTTAAGACTTTTTTGGTTACTACATGATTCCATATGTGTTATTTCATATTTTTGATGTCTTCACTATTATTCTTCAATGTAGAAAATAGTAAAAGTAAAGAAAAACCCTTTGAGTAGGTATGTCAACTTTTGACTGGTACTGTACATATGTTAATTTGGGCTATTTTTAACACTTTTCTGGGAGGTGTAATTGTTTTTCATGCTTTACTGGGAAGCTTAGCAGAGGTAGATATCCTCTGGTTATTTTAATTAGTGCAGGGTGAGCTGCACACAGTGGACTTCCTACTAGGGCACACCACCTCAGTGCTAACAGTACTACTCTGGTTCATATGCATATGATTACTGCATACAATAGCTGTAGAATCAGCAGAGACATTCAAGGCAGTAAGAGGGACATACATTAGGTTACTTACATTGTGTCTTACAAAGCCCCCAGGATAATGTACATTTGCTGAAGCATTATGACAACTCAGCGATACAATGGTAGGGATTAAATGAGCTGGTCTTGGGTCATTGATAAATTATTGTCTCAATGCAGCCTTATAATGATGTGAAAGGATCCAGGAACCCAACTTATTTGGGTGGATCCCATCCTCCTTATGATACAAGATTTATTTCCAGAAGGTATCAAAAGTGTCATGAAATGTTACACCCACAGATCTGCAAAAGTCTCGTAGCCAGTTATGGAGGGCTAAACGTCTGCTGAACTGTTCAATGCCATGATTTAGGGAGGGCAGAGGGCCAGATATTATAGGGCGTTTGTTGGTGTCGAGTAATGACCCAATCAATTCTTTTAAATCCATCTTCAGCTGTTCTGAGCTGTCCGTCATAATGTCCTTTGACCACACATGAACCATGACAGTATCAGCCCCTGGTGACTGACTCACAGCCTCGGGAAGCAACCTGGTGATATCCTGATCTTTTGCCACAGGAAAACACAAAGTCTTTGCCCCAGGTACAGATATACAGTTGAAGTCGGAACTTTACATACACCTAAGCCAAATACATTTAAACTCAGTTTTTCACAATTCCTGACATTTAATCTTAGTAAAAATTCCCTGTTTTAGGTCAGTTAGGATCACCACTATTTTAAGAATGTGAAATGTCAGAATTATAGTAGAGAGTGATTTATTTCAGCTTTTATTTATTCATCACATTCCCAGTGGGACAGAAGTTTACATACAAACAATTAGTATTTCATAGCATTGCCTTTAAATTGTTTAACTTGGGTCAAACGTTTCGGGTAGTCTTTCACAAGCTTCCCACAGTAAGTTGGGTGAATTTTGGCCCATTCCTCCTGACAGAGCTGGTGTAACTGAGTCAGGTTTGTAGGCCTCCTTGCTCACACACGCTTTTTTAGTTCTGCCCACATGTAACGGTTGTCCTCCTCCTCTTCGTCCAAAGAGGAGGAGTATGGATTGGACCAAAGCGCAGCATTGTGATACGACATAATGAATTTATTCAATTAAAGACGAAACACGAAGAACACTTGAATAACTTACAAAATAACAAAACGAAAGTAGACAGACCTGAACTAGAGAACTTACATATACATGAAGAACGCACGAACAGGTACAGACTACAGAAACGAACGAACAAACGAAACAGTCCCGTGTGGTGCACATACACAGACCCGGAAGACAACCACCCACAAACAAACAGTGTGAACAGCCTACCTATATATGATTCTCAATCAGAGGAAACGTCAAACACCTGTCTCTGATTGAGAACCATATAAGGCTAATTTCCAATGATCTAAACATATAAACACAAAACATAGAATGCCCACCCCAACTCACGCCCTGACCAACTAAACACATACAAAAATAACAGAAAACAGGTCAGGAACGTGACACCACAAATGTTCTGTAGGATTGAGGTCAGGGCTTTGTGATGGCCACTCCAATACCTTGGTGTTGTTGTCCTTAAGCCATTTTTCCACAACTTTGGAAGTATGCTTGGGGTCATTATCCATTTGGATGACCAATTTGCGACCAAGCTTTAACTTCCTGACTGATTTCTTGAGATGTTGCTTCAATATATCCACATAATTTACCCTCATGATGCCATCTATTTTGTGAAGTGCACCAGTCCCTCCTGCAGCAAAGCACCCCCACAACATGATGCTGCCACCCCAGTGCATCATGGTTGGGATGGTGTTCTTCGGCTTGCAAGCCTCCCCCTTTTTCCTCCAAACATAACGATGGTCATTATGGCCAAACAGTTCTAATTTTGTTTCATCAGACCAGAGGACATTTCTTTTTTATGGCGGTTTTTGAGCAGTGGCTTCTTTCTTGCTGAGCGGCTGTCACGATCGTGTGGAGGATTGATGGACCAAAACGCAGCTTTAGGAAAATATGCCATCTTCTTTTATTTTTAAAAGATGACGAAAATTAACACGAAACACTTAATACAAACTAACAAAACAACAAACGATCGTGAAGCTAATAAACGTCGTGCACATACAACAGGCTACAAACGTTCTGACATAGACAATTACTCACAACCAATGAGAGCCTATGGCTACCCTAAATAAGGCTCCCAATCAGAGACAACCGAAATCAGCTGTCTCTAATTGGGAACTCATTCAGGTAACCATAGACTCTCCTAGACAACTAAACATACATAGACAACACTAGACACATGTACTCCACACAAACCCATATACTATACCCAACAACCCCTTTACCATAAAAACACCCAAAACCAACAAAACACAAACATTCCCCATGTCACACCCTGACCTAACTAAAATAATAAAGAAAACAAAGAATACTAAGGCCAGGGCGTGACATAACCCCCCCCTTGAGGCGCGAACTCCGGGCGCACCATTACACAGTCTAAGGGGGGTAAGGGGCAGCACCAGGGTAAGGGGCAGCACCAGGATAAGGGGCAGCACCAGGATAAGGGGCAGCTCCGGACTGAGGAATGGCAGCTCCGGACTGAGGAATGGCAGCTCCGGACTGAGGAATGGCAGCTCCGGACTGAGGGACTGCAGCTCCGGACTGAGGGACGGCCCATGGCTGGCTGACAGATCTGGCTGCTCATGGCTGGCTAACGGATCTGGCTGCTCATGGCTGGCTGACGGATCTGGCTGCTCATGGCTGGCTGACGGATCTGGCTGCTCATGGCTAGCTGACGGATCTGGCTGCTCATGGCTAGCTGACGGATCTGGCTGCTCATGGCTAGCTGACGGATCTGGCTGCTCATGGCTAGCTGACGGATCTGGCTGCTCATGGCTAGCTGACGGATCTGGCTGCTCATGGCTGGCTGACGGATCTGGCTGCTCATGGCTAGCTGACGGATCTGGCTGCTCATGGCTAGCTGACGGATCTGGCTGCTCATGGCTGGCTGACGGATCTGGCTGCTCATGGCTGGCTGACGGATCTGGCTGCTCATGGCTGGCTGACGGATCTGGCTGCTCATGGCTGGCTGACTGATCTGGCTGCTCCTGTCTGGTTGGCGGCTCTGGCAGATCCTGTCTGGTTGGCGGCTCTGGCAGATCCTGTCTGGTTGGCGGCTCTGGCAGATCCTGTCTGGTTGGCGGCTCTGGCAGATCCTGTCTGACGAACGGCTCTAGCGGCTCCTGTCTGGCTGGCGGCTCTAGCGGCTCCTGTCTGGCGGACGGCTCAGTAGGCTCATGGCAGACGGGCGGCTTTGTAGGCTCATGGCAGACGGGCGGCTTTGCAGGCTCATTGCAGACGGATGGCTCAGATGGCGCTGGGGAGACGGATGGCTCAGATGGCGCTGGGGAGACGGATGGCTCAGATGGCCCTGGGGAGACGGATGGCTCAGATGGTGCTTGGCAGACGGGCAGTTCAGTCATCGCTGTGCAGACGGCAGACTCCTGCCGGCTGAGGCGCACTGTAGGCCTGGTGCGTGGTGCCGGGACTGGTGGCACCGGGCTGGGGACACGCATCTCAGGGCTAGTGCGGGGAGCAGCAACAGGACGCACAGGACTCTGGGGACACACAGGAGGCTTGGTGCGTGGTTTAGGCACTGGTGGTAAAGGGCTGGAGACACGCACCATATGGCTAGTGCGTGGAGGAGGCACTGGTGGTACTGGGTTGGGGCGGGGAGGTGGCGCCGGAAATACCGGACCGTGCAGGCGTACTGGCTCCCTTGAACGCCGAGCCTGCCCAACCTTACCTGGTTGTATGCTCCCCGTCACCTGACCAGTGCGGGGAGGTGGAATAACCCGCACCGGCCTATGTAGGCGAACCGGGGACACCATGCGTGAGGCTGGTGCCATGTACGCCGGCCCGAGGAGACGCACTGGTGACCAGATGCGTTGGGCCGGCTTCATGACATACGGCTCAACGCTCAGTCTAGCCCGGCCGATACGTGGAGCTGAAATGTACCGAACCGGGCTATGCACGCGTACAGGAGACACCGTGCGCTCTACTGCGTAACACGGTGTCTGCCCGTACTCTCGCTCTCCACGGTAAGTACAGGGAGTAGGCGCAGGTTTCCTACCTGACTTCGCCACACTCCCTTTAAGGCCCCCCCCAAGAAATTTTTGGGTTGTACTCACGGGTTTCCAGCCTTGTCTCCGTGCTGCCTCCTCATATCGCCTCCTCTCGGCTTTAGCTGCCTCCAGCTCTTCACGAGGAAGGCGATATTCTCCCGGTTGAGCCCACGGCCCCTTACCATCCAGTATCTCCTCCCATGTCCATGAATCCTGTGTAGGTAGGTCCTGTTGCCGCTTTCCATGCCGCTTGGTCCTATAATGGTGAGTAATTCTGTCACGATCGTGTGGAGGATTGATGGACCAAAACGCAGCTTTAGGAAAATATGCCATCTTCTTTTATTTTTAAAAGATGACGAAAATAAACACGAAACACTTAATACAAACTAACAAAACAACAAACGATCGTGAAGCTAATAAACGTCGTGCACATACAACAGGCTACAAACGTTCTGACATAGACAATTACTCACAACCAATGAGAGCCTATGGCTACCCTAAATAAGGCTCCCAATCAGAGACAACCGAAATCAGCTGTCTCTAATTGGGAACTCATTCAGGTAACCATAGACTCTCCTAGACAACTAAACATACATAGACAACACTAGACACATGTACTCCACACAAACCCATATACTATACCCAACAACCCCTTTACCATAAAAACACCCAAAACCAACAAAACACAAACATTCCCCATGTCACACCCTGACCTAACTAAAATAATAAAGAAAACAAAGAATACTAAGGCCAGGGCGTGACAGCGGCCTTTCAGGTTTTGTCGATATAGGACTCGTTTTACTGTGGATATAGATACATTTGTACCTGTTTCCTCCAGCATCTTCACAAGGTCCTTTGCTGTTGTCCTGGGATTGATTTGCACTTTTCGCACCAATGTACGTTCATCTCTAGGAGACAGACCACATCTCCTTCCTGAGCGGTATGACGGCTGCGTGGTTCCATGGTGTTTATTCTTGCGTACTATTGTTTGTACAGATAAACGTGGTACCTTCAGGAATTTGGAAATTGCTCCCAAGAATGAACCAGACTTGTGGAGGTTTACATTTTTTCTGAGGTCTTGGCTGATTTCTTTAGATTTCTTCATGATGTCAATCGAAGAGGAACTGAGTTTGAAGGCAGGCCTTGAAATACATTCACAGGTACACCTCCATTTGACTCAAATGATGCCAATTAGCCCATGAGAAGCTTTCAAAGCCATGACATCATTTTATGATATTTTCCAGGCTGTTTGAAGGCACAGTCATCTTAGTGTATGTAATTTTCTGACCCACTGGAATTGTGATACAGTGAATTAATCTGTCTGTCAACAATTGTTGGAAAAATTACTTGTGTCATGCACAAAGTAGACGTCCTAACTGACTTGCCAAAACTATAGTTTGTAAGCAAGAAATGTGTGGAGTTGTTGAAAAATGAGTTTTAATGACTCCAATCTAAGCATATGTAAACTTCCGACTTCAACTGTATGTGTTGACTGAATATAAGCAAGTGATGTCTGCTAAATAATCAAGTTGATGGCACAGTCATATAGCCCCGGCACCTACATAAAGCTGAGTGACTCACTCATTCATGGCTTTGGATCAAAATAAGTAAGTACCAACATTCTTTCTGATAGTCTTTAATAAAGAAATGTTTTGGTTATCCTGACCTGAATGCCATGTATTATAGTCTCTAAATGGAAAAATATTACCACCATCTTTTGCGCATGTCATTTTCCAGATTTTCCCTAACAGAAAATGGCAGTTAGATGTTCATTTAGAATCCTCCAATCCTCTAAATGTAATTATTGGTGTAAAGCCATATAGTTTGCAAAATAGTTGGGAAGAGATTTTCGATGGCAATTTTCCGTTCCTGCTGAAAGCACTAACAGTCAAATGCATTCTCTCTGTCGTCCACACGCACTTTAAACATTTGGATAATAAAGCATTTAAAAGCTGACATTTATGCATTCATGAATTAAATTGCTTTAGCTGACATGTTGCGGTTCATCTGATGAAGGTGCACATGGTCCTATTTATATAATGAATATGAATTCAGAGGGCAGAAATGATTAAATATTAAAGCATTAGACCTCCTACAAAAGGCGTCAGTCAAAGTTATACTTGAATCCATACTGGTTTTGAGCACTCGCTCATCATCTTCAACCATCAGTGAGTCGATGGCTTGAATAGTCTCGCTGGCAGAGTTTCTCTGTCTAGTGTCTTGTGTTATTTATCCCATTTAATCATTTATTTTTATTGGCCAGTCTGAGATATGGCTTTTTCTTTGCAACTCTGCCTAGAAGGCCAGCATCCTGGAGTCACCTCTTCACTGTTGACGTTTAGACTGGTGTTTGTGCGGGTACTATTTAATGAAGCTGCCAGTTGAGGCCTTGTGAGGCATCTGTTTCTCAAACTAGACACTCTAATGTACTTGTCCTCTTGCTCAGCTGTGTACCGGGGCCTCCCACTCCTCTTTCTATTCTGGTTAGAGCCAGTTTGCACTATTCTGTGAAGGAAGTACTACACAGCGTTGTACGAGATCTTCAGTTTCTTGGCAATTTCTCGCATGGAATAGCCTTCATTTCTTAGAACAAGAATAGACTGAAGAGTTTCAGAAGAAAGGTCTTTGTTTCTGGCTGATGCTCCAGATACTCAACTAGTCTAAAGAACGCCAGTTTTATTGCTTCTTTAATCATCAATACAGTTTTCAGCTGTACTAACATATTTGCAAAAGGGGTTTCTAATGATCAATCTAATGATCAATTAAAATGATAAACTTGGATTAGCTAACACAACGTGCCATTGGAACACAGGAGTGATGATTGCTGATAATGGGCCTCTGTACGCCTATGTAGATATTCCATAAAAAATCTGCCGTTTTCAGCTACAATAGTCATTTATAACATTAACTATGTCTACACTGTATTTCTGATCAATTTGATGTTATTTTAATGGACAAAAAAAGTGTTTTTCTTTCAAAAACAAGGACATTTCTAAGTGACCCAAAATATTGAGCGGTAGTAGTGTATATAATATGTCTTACGAAGCCTTTCCATAAGTCCAATCAAATTTCTTCAACTGTCTTCTGACTGTGATTAGAGCGATGTTGATGTTGTGCTGGGATGCCAGCAGATTCCAGACTGCATTTGCCGATCACCTATCGTCTTCAACCATCAGTGAGTCAATGGCTTGAATAGTCTTGCTGGAAATAATGTAATGAATGAATGAATGAATGAAATGAATGAAAAGCACTGTACAATGTAAACTTATTATTTACTATAGTCTGACATGTCTGCAGAAATGTTGTAATTTTGTAATATGTTTTTTTTTGGTAAATTGTTTTGTAAATATGAATTCACATTTGTGGTGCCACTAAATAAACAATGAATTATTTAAATCAATATTGTCAATATTTGTATTATTATTATTAAAATATTATTTTTTATAATGGAAGAAGGGTGGACAGGGAGTTAAAAAAGGAACCCCAAAAGGTTCTTCATGGAACCATTATAAGGGGTTCTTCGAATAACCTTTTTCAAGGGTTCTTCGAAGAACTTATAGGGGTTCCCCCACAGTTTCAATTTGAAGAACCCCTAAAGGATACTCCAGTAACCTTTGCTTTTTAGAGTGTAGATGTAAATGTCAGTTGGCTTTTCATAGCCGAGCATTCAGAGGTCAAGACAGCAAGTGCATGTGAGAGAGAAAATATCGAAACACACAGTAACGCGTGTCAATGAGTTCCGAGATCTGATCTGTTATCCAACGATTAGTTTAATAGCCCGGCTACTGTGTGAAAATCACCCCCAACAAGCAATAGTCTACCTGCGTGTGGTCAACTATTTCAGCACCGTTTTGCGCTGCTCTGAGACAAGCTAGACTACTTAATAAACATATACATTTTAAAACAATATAATTCTATTAAACTACCTTAGATATTCATTTAGAATCCTCTAAATTGAATTAGATCTACTACTGTACAAGGACATTTTATGGATCTGCCAGTATTTTCATTTAGAGATTCCGGTAAAGAAATGTGTACGTAGAGGGGTAACTTTCTTCACCAGTTCTCTTACCAATTTGTACAATTGTGTGATTAACCTACCAGTTGGTGTAACTGCAATGTTAATTCTTTTGAGAGGACTTTTTCCACATTTTGTTGTGTTACTAATTAATTAAATTGAGATTTGTGCCACTGATCTACATACATTACCCCACAATGTAAAAATGTACCCCACACATACAATTGTCTGTAAGTTCCCTCAGTTGAGTAGTGAATTTCTAGCCCAGATTCAACCACGAAGACCAGGGAGGTTTTCCATTGCCTCGCAAAGAAGGGCATCTATTGATAGATGGGTAATTTAAAAAAAAGAAGACAATGAATATTTCTTTAAGCATGGTGAAGTTATTAATTATGCTTTGGATGGTGTATCAATACACCCAGTCACTACAAAGATACTGGCGTACTTCCTAACTCTGTTGCCAGAGAGGAAGGAAACCACTGAGGGATTTCTCCATGAGGCCAATGGTGACTTTAAAACAGTTACAGAGTTTAATGGTTGTGATTGGAGAAAACTGAGGATTGATCAACAACATTGTAGTTACTCCACAATACTAACCTAAATGACAGAGTGAAAAGAAGGAAGTCTGTACAAAATAAAATATTCCAAGACATGCATCCTGTTTGCAATAAGGCACCAAAGTAAAACATGGGGTAAAGAAATTCACATTTTGCCCTGAACACAAAGCATTACGTTTTGGGCAAATCCAACACATCACTGAGCACTACTCTTCATATTTTCAAGCATGATGCTGGCTGCATCATGTTATGAATATGTTCGTCATCAGCAAAGACATGGGAGTTCTTTTTTGGGGATAAAAATAAAAACGAATGGCGCTGAGCACAAGCAAAATCCTAAAAGAAAACCTGGGGTCGGTCTGCTGTCCTACAGACACTAGGAGACAAATTCACCTTCCAGCAGGACAATAACCTAAAACTCAAGGCCAAATATGCACTGGAGTTGCTTACCAAGATGACATTGAATGTTCCTTAGTGGCCTAGTTATAGTTTTGACTTAAATCGTCATGAAAATCGATGTCAAAACTTGAAAATGGCAGCATCCCTACAGTGAAGCATGTTGGTGGCAGAATCATGCTGTGGGGATGTTTTTCAGAGGCAGGGACTGAGATACTAGTCAGGATCGAGGGAAAGATGTACGGAGCAAAGTAGAGAGAGATACTTGATGAAAACCTGCTCCAGAGCGAAGGTTAATCTTCCAACAGGACAACGACCCTAAGCACACCGCCAAGACAATGCATGAGTGGCTTGGGAACAAGTCTCTGAATGTCCTTGAGTGGCCTAGCTAGATCTCAGATTTGAACCTGATCAAACATCTCTGGAGAGACCTGAAAATAGCTGTGCAGCGACGCTCCCCATCCATCCTGACAGAGCTAGAGAGGATTTGCACTGAAGAATGGGGGTAACTCCCAAAATACAGGTGTGTCAAGCTTGTAGTGTCATACCCAGGAAGACTTGAGTCTGTAACCTGTTTTTGCTTTGTCATTATTGGGTATTGTGTGTATATTGATGAGGAAGGAAAACTATTTAATACATTTTAGAATATGGCTGTAACATAACAAAACATGGAAAAAGTCAAGGGGTTTTGAATACTTTCCGAATGCACTGTACACATTGCTTGACTCACATTGTTGTGCTGTACTCACTTCAACAGGAAGGTAGTCCTTCTTGTGCCAAATTTTGTCAACAAACTTTGTCATCAATGTATGGCATTCTCTGAATGTATGGTGCTTTCAAGACAACTGGGAGCTCTAGAAAGAGGCCAGAGTTCCCATCTTGGAAGTCCAAGTTGGATGACCGTTCAAAACGTATGTTTCCAGTCGGAGCAATTCCCAGTTGTCTTGAACTCACTGAAGTCTGATATTTCCCAGTTCCGAGTTCCCAGTTGTTTTGAACGCGGCAGAAGTCATGCTGTCAATCAGCATGGCCAATGTATTCAACCTTTTCTGGCCCATGGTGTTGCATGTGAATGTTTAACCTTTTAAGCTTGGAAAATAGACCCTTAAATCCAGACTTGGACCACACACCCTCTCCACTGAATAGCAGGCTATTGATTGGTTTGCAATGCTTGCAGTTAGTCACTGATTCCTTCCAAACCGCTCATTGTTGAATTTGCGATTTACAACTTGTTGTGTAATTTTTATTTCCAATGACTGATGAGCACTGATACATTTTATCTTCATATGACAAGGATTGAAAAGGATTTGCAAGTAGATATTTGTTTTGATTCATGATGATGACTGCTTGTCTAGCTTGCTAGCTAAGATTTTGAAAGTATGTTGACATGATCAGTCCAATGAAAGCTGTGGTAGATATAACGTGATTTGACGTAATTTTATCTGTGGCCAATGACTTCAGCCTTCTTGGATGGGCACTTCTAATGTAAATCTATGGCAGCACCCAAGGGGCTTGAATTTTCTATCTCTCCCTATAGATTTTGAGGTGATGTAGTGTCCCCATGAGTAACAGAACAATGAGCCAATCACGGCTCATCTAGAGAACATTAGCAACCCCTACGCTCTTTATTTTCTGCTGGCTGCCCCACCACCACCACAGAAAGCACTGAGCTAGGCTGAAACACCTGCTTGAGAAGGCAACCTGCACACCTGAGTTGCCTTCTCAAGAAAGCAGAAAAGAGACCATGTTTGTATGCAGCTTTATTAACTCAATGACTTGGGCACAAAACGGGCACAATTTGTTATTTTTTATTGACGGGTAGCCACTGATAATAACCTTGAGAACCTGGAGTAATGGTATAAAAATCCAATCCAGGGTGAGTATTGTTAACCTACAGTTTGTGAGTGTACTGCATGATCTTACAGTTTTTGTCTTGCTAGTGAGAAAGACAAATTGGGATAAATTGGTACTTACTTAGAATCAAGTTGGTCCAGTTCTCAAAGTTACACAATAGCAAAACAGAATGAACCATCAAAATTAAAAGATTTTGATTTTTGTATCAATCAGACTTTATGGCACAGTAAACAGACAATTCACCTTACTGAATTAAAAATACATTACTTGAGGGACATACAGTATCTTCTGCAGTTTCCATGATGAGATCTTTATGATGACTCTAGTTCCGTGTACTGTTCAAGCCAAAGTTTCTCTAATCTTTTTTTCCAAGTTCTTGGGCCAGAGAGATTAAAACATGTCCCCAGGGCTGTATGCTCACAGTAGGGTGAGAAGCTCTTTTTGATTGCTGAATATGAATTCTACTGGGTCAGAAAAAAATAAGGACAATTGTGTAGTAGTCTATGTCCTCGTTCTGGTGTATTTTTAATAGTTCTATACAAACCCACCAAAAAATATAATAAAGGAGGAGTAGATCGAAGTTTTAAGTCCAACAACATGCACTCCTCTGTCAGTGTCCTCTGACCTTAGTTAGAAAATATACTGTTTTCCTTCACCTATGTATTGTTTTGCAGAGCACTCGG
This sequence comes from Salvelinus fontinalis, assembly GCF_029448725.1. Classification (NCBI taxonomy): domain Eukaryota; kingdom Metazoa; phylum Chordata; class Actinopteri; order Salmoniformes; family Salmonidae; genus Salvelinus; species Salvelinus fontinalis. The sequence continues at coordinate 56,451,575 of NC_074665.1, forward strand.
GTGGACAGTATCTGATAGACCAGATGAACCCCATGCTCATAACATTGTACATGGCCAGAAGTACTCTGAGGACGCAAGATAGCCAGTCTTACAAGGGCATCAACTCATGAGAGAAGTGAGTAAAAACTGGGAAAAATAATAAAGTTTACAAATGGTTGCTCTCATTTGCTAACCCAACCCCTCTCTCTCTCACACACACACTCAATTAGTTATTGTGTAACATTACAGATGTTCATTCTACTTTGTTTGCTATTCTCCCCATGTTTAACAGATATCTTGCTTGTCTGGGTATATAATGTCCACACACAGTTTATTGGATGTGTGAAAAGTACATATGCTCATTCTGTTTTGTTTGAAATTAATAGTCCATTTTTTTGAAAAACTGTGAAAATAAAAAATGTACAAATGGTTGCTCTCATATGCTACACACACACACACACACACACACACACACACACACACACACACACACACACACACACACACACACACACACACACACACACACACACACACACACACACACACACACACACACACACACACACACACACAAACAGCTCAAAAAGAACAGTGTCTCATGCTATGATCTTAAAATTGATTGACATTGGCACCATAACAGTGCACTTTTGTCTAGAGTCAAATCAAATCAAAGTTTATTTGTCACGTGCGCCGAATACAACAGGTGTAGACCTTACAGTGAAATGCTTACTTACAGGCTCTAACTAATAGTGCAAAAAAGGTATTAGGTGAACAATAGGTAAGTAAAGATATAAAAACAACAGTAAAAAGACATTGAAAAATAACATTGGCGAGGCTATATACTGTAGCGAGGCTATAAAGGTAGTGAGGCTACATACAGACACCATACAGAGTGACATGATAGCAATGCCAGGCCATCAGTCAATATGTCTGTGTTCCTCCTTATGCAAAGAAATGAAGCAATAATTACCAGGTGTTGCCATGGAAGCTTGTGCTGAGGGCAATCTTCATTGTATTTACATACACTATGCTAACTTTTCAGCAAAGCAGGTGTTTCTCCTCTGCTTCACAATTAGATTCGATTAGATGTGTTATTTCTTACATTGGTACCCCGGGTGATCTTAAGTTTCATTACATACAGCCGGGAGGAACTACTGAATATACGATTAACGTCAACTAACCACCCTTCCTACCAGGAATATGACTTTCCCGAAACGGATCCAGTGTCTTGCCTTCCACCCAATACAATAGACCTGATCCCAGCCGGCGAAGCTACACGACGCCGAAAAAGGGGCAAACGTAGCGGTCTCCTGGTCAGGCTTCGGAGACGAGCACATCGCGCTCCACTCCCTAGCATACTACTCGCTAATGTCCAGTCTCTTGAGAATAAGGTCGATGAAAATCCGAGCACGGGTAACATTCGAGAGAGACATCAGGGATTGCAACGTGCTCTGCTTCACGGAAACATGGCTAACTGAAAAGACGCTAACGTAGTCGGTGCAGCCAGCTGGTTTCTTCACGCATCGCGCAGACAGAAACATACATCTTTCTGGTAAGAAGAGGGGCGGGGGGTATGCCTCATGATTAACGAGACGTGGTGTGACCATCATAACAACACTCAGGAACTAAAGTCATTCTGTTCACCTGATCTAGAACTCCTCACAATCAAATGTAGACCGCATTATCTACCAAGGGAATTCACTTCGGTCATAATCACAGCCGTATATATTCCCCCCCAAGCAGACACATTGATGGCCCTGAACGAACTCTATCTGACTCTCTGTAAACTGGAAACCACACACCCTGAGGCTGCATTCATCGTAGCTGGGGATTTTAACAAGGCTAATCTAAAAACAAAACTCCCTAAATTCTATCAGCACATCGATTGTCCGACCAGGGCTGGCAGAACTCTGGACCATTGTTATACTAACTTCCGCGACGCATATAAGGCCCTCCCCCGCCCTCCTTTCGGAAAAGCTGACCACGACTCCATTTTGTTGATTCCAGCCTACAAACAGAAATTAAAACTACAAGCTCCCGCGCTCAGGTCTGTTCAACGCTGGTCCGACCAATCTGAATCCACGCTTCAAGACTGCTTTGATCACGCGGATTGGAATATGTTCCGCACGGCGTCCAACAACAACAATGATGAATATGCAGATTCGGTGAGCGAGTTCATTAGGAAGTGCATTGACGATGTCGTACCCAGAGCAACGATTAAAACATTCCCAAACCAGAAACCGTGGATTAACGGCAGCATTCGCGTGAATCTGAAAACGCGAACCACTGCTTTTAACCAGGGCAAGGTGACCGGAAACATGACCGAATACACACAGTGTAGCTATTCTCTCCGCAAGGCTATCAAACAGGCTAAGTCCCAGTACAGAGACAAAATTGAATCGCAATTCAACAGCTCAGACACAAGGGGTATGTGGCAGGGTCTACAGTCTATCACGGATTACAAAAAGAAAAGCAGCCCCGTCGCGGATCAGGATGTCTTGCTCCCAGACAGGCTAAATACCTTTTTTGCCCGCTTTGAGGATAATACAGTGCCACTGTCACGGCCCACTACCAAAACCTGCGGGCTCTCCTTCACTGCAGCCGAGGTGAGTAAAACATTTAAACGTGTTAACCCTCGCAAGGCTGCAGGCCAAGACGGCATTCCCAGCCGCGTCCTCAGAGCATGCGCAGACCAGCTGGCTGGTGTGTTTACGGACATATTCAATCAATCCTTAGCCCAGTCTGCTGTTCCCACATGCTTCAAGAGGGCCACCATTGTTCCTGTTCCCAAGAAAGCTAAGGTAACTGAGCTAAACGACTACCGCCCCGTAGCACTCACTTCCGTCATCATGAAGTGCTTTGAGAGACTAGTCAAGGACCATATCACCTCCACCCTACCGGACACCCTAGACCCACTCCAATTTGCTTACCGACCCAATAGGTCCACAGACGACGCAATCGCAACCACACTGCACACTGCCCTAACCCATCTGGACAAGAGGAATACCTATGTGAGAATGCTGTTCATCGACTACAGCTCAGCATTTAACTTCCTGACGGGCCGCCCCCAGGTGGTGAGGGTAGGTAACAACATCTCCACCCCGCTGATCCTCAACACTGGGGCCCCACAAGGGTGCGTTCTGAGCCCTCTCCTGTACTCCCTGTTCACCCACGACTGCGTGGCCATGCACGCCTCCAACTCAATCATCAAGTTTGCGGACGACACTACAGTGGTAGGCTTGATTACCAACAACGACGAGACGGCCTACAGGGAGGAGGTGAGGGCCCTCGGAGTGTGGTGTCAGGAAAATAACCTCACACTCAACGTCAACAAAACAAAGGAGATGATTGTGGACTTCAGGAAACAGCAGAGGGAGCTCCCCCCTATCCACATCGACGGGTCAGTAGTGGAGAAGGTGGAAAGTTTTAAGTTCCTCGGTGTACACATCACGGACAAACTGAATTGGTCCACCCACACAGACAGCGTTGTGAAGAAGGCGCAGCAGTGCCTCTTCAACCTCAGGAGGCTGAAGAAATTCGGCTTGTCACCAAAAGCACTCACAAACTTCTACAGATGCACAATCGAGAGCATCCTGTCGGGCTGTATCACCGCCTGGTACGGCAACTGCTCCGCACACAACCGTAAGGCTCTCCAGAGGGTAGTGAGGTCGGCAGAACGCATCACCCGGGGCAAACTACCTGCCCTCCAGGACACCTACACCACCCGATGTCACAGGAAGGCCATAAAGATCATCAAGGACAACAACCACCCAAGCCACTACCTGTTCACCCCGCTATCATCCAGAAGGCGAGGTCAGTACAGGTGCATCCAAGCAGGGACCGAGAGACTGAAAAACAGCTTCTATCTCAAGGCCATCAGACTGTTAAACAGCCACCACTAACATTTAGCGGCCGCTGCCAACAAACTGACTCAGCTCCAGCCACCTTAAAAATGGGAATTGATGGAAATTATGTAAAAATGTACCACCAGCCACCTTAAACAATGCCACCTAATATAATGTTTACATACCCTACATTACACATCTCTTATGTATATGTATATACTGTACTCTATATCATCTACTGCATCTTGCCATCTTTATGTAATACATGTACCACTAGCCACTTTAAACTATGCCACTTTATGTTTACATACCCTACAGTACTCATCTCATAGGTATATACCGTACTCTATACCATCTACTGCACCTTGCCTATGCCGTCTGTACCATCACTCATTCATATATCTTTATGTACATATTAGTAGTTGCGGAATTGTTAGGTTAGATTACTTGTTGTTATTACTGCATTGTCGGAACCAGAAGCACAAGCATTTCGCTACACTCGCATTAACATCTGCTAACCATGTGTATGTGACTAATAAATTTGATTTGATTTGATTTGATTTGAGATTCCCTGTCACTACGGTCTGAGGAGTGAGGACAGGGGCAGCGCTACACGCCTCAATCAGTGTCTAATCACAGTCAATGGTATCTTAAATGCAGTCAGCTAGCAGCACATTGATTGCGAACAATTTAACGGAGATTGGTCTTCTCAAACCTCCCGCCTCGTCAAGGACTCTCTTAGTATCACCAGCAGAGTGAAGCTTAAAGACAGGACAGAAAAAAGCAAATAGAATCACATTTCTAGAGAACATTGTCTTCTTAGCTGTGAAGAGGGGGTGTGTTGGGTATGGGGGTGTGTGAGGCAACACTTCATGACCCAAACCCCACCTACCCCACACAACTCACCTCCCCCACACACAGTCTTTAGGCTGGGGGTCACGAGGAGTATTGTTAGGAAGTGCACTGCTTAAAGGAGGTCTGGGTAGACCCATTTAAGCCCTTACCCCTCCCCTCTCTACCCCTCCCCATTCTCCTTTATTCTTCTATAAGCCTCTTTTATGCAAGTGTCCCGGGCCCCCGCATTCGCAAATAGTAGCAGACACTACGGTCCCATCATGGTAAGTGCGACATTTACATAGATACCGAATACCAAATATTGGAACTGGATATCATTTGATTGGGACATTTTGTTTTTGCAACCAGGTGTACTGTATGTTTGCATATGTATGTGTTTCTTTTCCCTGTTATTTATAAGTGAAGTAAGGAAATTCTGCACCGGCTTGGGGCTGTTTGTTTTGGTGTATGTCTTTGTTATGTACCACTATTTTGGAACAATCCAATATGGTTTCCTTCACATGGCAGGATATACTCAGAGTAAGGATGTTCAGATTAGTCCCGTGTAAAAAGCACGAGTGGATTCATACTCCAAAATGTTTGTTGAGGTGATTTTTATACAGATTAGTCCCATGTACCAGTTAGTGCTGCAGTTGTGGCTGCCCCCCTAAAATAGCTGCCGTGGCAGTATTTCCATCTCTCCCTTTTCTTGATTCGCTCCGTAGAGGATTCGCTTGGCATGAGATCTATGTTACAGTGTTTAAGCGTAGAGCTGAAGCATTCCTCTCATATTGATTTAATGTGATGTGACAAAGTCATTTTTTTAAATTGCGGTTCATTTAGAAGGAGGTCCACTGAAAACAAACATCATACACATTCTAAATGTGCTGTACAATTGGTACACAACATCTTATGAATTATGCTTTTTGTTCTAAGCAGTGAATATAAAATGTTGTAAAACTTCTCATGTGTTTTTATGAAAAGAAGAGAAATGGGGCGTATTTAATTAATTTATGTTTCACTTTGTTTTCCCTCTGCATTTTCACTCCCTGTAGGTCTTTTGATCTCGGTGCATCCAGTTTTGATTCCCTTCGGGCGTCTTACTGATGCTTGGCTGCACTTGAATAAAGAACCTTCAAGTAGCACTAATCACCACCAGACATGAGGTTCCTGTGGCCCCTGTTCTTCCTCCTGTGCCTTCGTGTCCTACCCAGCACCGAGGCCAAACACCAGATCTCCGACGACAAGACGTCGCAGCTCCCACCACCATTGGCAGACAAGATGCCCAAGAACTCTGTAACAAGCTTAGGAGGGTTCAGCACAAAGGTTGGCCATAACTGTACTTGGGATACGTCTGGGGAGGGCATGGTGAATCTGCTGGTCAGCTGTAACTCCGGGGAGCAGACCTACTGGTGTCGCTACACTGGACAGCCAGACTTGTGCCAAGCCTACAGTGACAGGAAGGCACAGGTCAGGCACTGGAAACAACTGGTGGGCAAGCTGAAGAAGAGGAGCAATGCGTGCAAAGGGGAGAAAGTGCTGAAGACCCCCACCTGCAAGGCCCCCATGGACTCCCACATGAAGCTCAAAGAGAAGGGGAACAGTGGAGGAGAGAAGGATCCATTGCCCCTGGTTCCTGAATTGGTAGAGAAGGAGGAGAAGAAAGAGGATAGGACTCTGTTGGAGGAGAGGAATTGGGATGGAGAGATAAACGACATGGAGCCAGTGGAGAATTACTGCGCTGAGGGATGGCATTCTGTCTGTTCTTTCTTTGTAAGGTTTTTTGAAGGTTAAAGTCTTTAAGTTTTTCTAAGGTTAAAAAAAGGACAAAGCTGATGAACTCAGTTGGGAAAAACTCCACCTCTATATCCAGGCTTACTTCTTTGCTACGTAAACAAAAATGGTTTGTCTGAAGCAATATAGAGACGAAATATAGGCGTCATGGAAATGTTTTGGGTTGTGTATTTTATTGTGAAACTAATATTTTCTATTGTTCATTTGTAGTCACTAGACTTGTATCAGATTTCTATTTTTGAACTTTAACACAGCATACAAAATTATACCTGTGAATAAACATACCGTACTATATAAATATTGAACATTTGTTTTATTAGTTTAATAAATGAACACAGATGATATGGTTCTTTTTTAGAAGCAGTTAATTAGAAGGACTATATGGATGATATAGTTATTTATATTGTCAAGTTCTATTCCAGTGGCTGGGGAAATACTGTAATACATGATTCAAAATCACAATAGTATTGACAAGATCTTTGTGCTGTAGTGTATACACTTGAGGATAACAAATTAATGGTAATGAGCATGAATAGGATAATATTGAGAACCTTTTATGTATTTTCCCCATAGGTTATCCCTTGATATTAGTTGCCAGAAAAAAAAAAATCTCTTGAGACAATGTTTATTTTTCTTAACCAAAACGATGTCAACATAACACAGGAAATGCAGTTCTTAAAAATTGCCAACCCTGATAATATTTTTTTTTTCATGTCATTGTAAGTAGTGATAGGGTCACGCCTGTGAGACCTTGTGTACACTTAGAATAGACATACAGAAAGGGTTCATTGAAAATGTCACAAGATTAAGATGAGATTAGTGCAAATACTTTATGGCAAACAAGACTCACAAAATATTGTGGAAATCTGTTGTGATCTGTTTGAGGTGACACTGACTCTCCAAATTTTCACAATTGATTGCATGCTCTCTGGGAAATAAAGCAGTCTTGTGACTACAGTAATAAGTGGATGTTTATATATAGTTTTAAAAGTACCATGTTATTTAGTATCTGTGGCTCTACTGTCTCTTTCTCATCCATCGTTTGATTGAGATTCTCTTCATGAGAACTGTGTGGTTATCAATTGAAATAATGTCTTTTCTAATGTTGCTATTTGTGTGATCTGGTAGCTAGTGGCCACAGACAACAAATATACCATTGTGAGTTGCACTGCCAATGCCAACAGATGGCAGGAGGTACCTCCTGGCACTATATTGGGTCCCACACTATTTTCACATTAGATTCAGTTACAAACAATTCAATCAAAGAGACTCTTCTTTTTTTGTGTTGGGACAGAGATCATAGAAGTCCAGCTAAGCTGTTTAAGTGCCCTATTTTGTTCAGGTTAACACAAAGTAATCATTTTTAATGAAAACTTGGACTGATTATACCAACCAGAGCCACAGTCTTGCCTTTAAGTCTCACTGCAATCTGCATGTGTCTGTGTGTCCATGTGTGGTCTCTGTGAAATGTATGTGATGATGACTGGAAGGTGGGTTTGTGAATAGAAAGAGGATGGGCTTACAGTCATGGTGTGAATTGTCTCACAAAGGCACTCCTCCCGCCTAAACCAGCTTTTTCCTCTGTGTCTCTATGTCACTAAAACTTCCTCTATAACTATAGCTATCTATCTGCTCTCAGTAACAGACTGATTATACACCTCTGAAGGCAGTAGATATCATGTTCATTTCAAAGTACATTATTGTTTGGATCAGCAACTCAATCCCAATCAACTCACACTAAAGATAACGGTTTGTTCCTCAGATCTAATATATAATGATGTGTAAAAAGTAATGAAGATATTCCTTTGATAGCACAGCCAAGCATGCCCCCAATCTCTCTAAGTCCTTCATTTACATCTTCAGTACATATATCATTAGGACAGACAGACAAACACAAATACACACACCACACACACACACACACAGGAGAGTAATGCCAATACGCCCCTCTCAACCCAGGATTCTGTCTTTCTTCTCACTACAGTCGCTCCATTGTCCCTCATACATCAAATAGAGCAGTGATTACTTGCATGCCTCTGCCCTAGCAGTGTGGCCACCCCCAGAATAACTAAGGAAGAACCTGTATACACTACTAGGGCCCTATTCCCACTACGAGATGAAGGAGTCTGAGTAGCGGCGTGGCAATAGAGTTTTACTTTTCAATTCACATTAAATCCTTGCCTTTGCTTTCATAAATATCACAGTAGCCACAAGCCAGTAAGCACAAACTACTTAACAATCCAAGCAAATAATGCAACAATTCACAAGAATGTGCAGACTATTAAAATGTTCCAACTTTCCCTCCATCTTTATGTCTTGGTTCCAATAGTTTATATTTTTCCGTAACAGTAGGTGCATATCTTAAGTTCCATAGTTCATGGAGAACATGCAAAAAAATGGACTATTAATTTCAAACAAAACAGAATGAGCATATGTACTTTTCACACATCCAATAAACTGTGTGTGGACATTATATACCCAGACAAGCAAGATATCTGTTAAACATGGGGAGAATAGCAAACAAAGTAGAATGAACATCTGTAATGTTACACAATAACTAATTGAGTGTGTGTGTGAGAGAGAGAGGGGTTGGGTTAGCAAATGAGAGCAACCATTTGTAAACTTTATTATTTTTCCCAGTTTTTACTCACTCCTCTCATGAGTTGATGCCCTTGTAAGACTGGCTATCTTGTGTCCTCAGAGTACTTCTGGCCATGTACAATGTTATGAGCATGGGGTTCATCTGGTCTATCAGATACTGTCCACCCGAGTGCTCTGCAAAACAATACATGGGTGAAGGAAAACAGTATATTTTCTAACTAAGGTCAGAGGACACTGACAGAGGAGTGCATGTTGTTGGACTTAAAACTTCGATCTACTCCTCCTTTATTATATTTTTTGGTGGGTTTGTATAGAACTATTAAAAATACACCGGAACGAGGACATAGACTACTACACAATTGTCCTTATTTTTTCTGGCCCAGCCGAATTCACATTCAGCATTTGAAAATAGATTCTCACCCTATCGTGAGCATAGAACCCTGGGAATTAAAAAAAAATCTCTCATGTCCAAAAACTTGTAAAAAAGAAGATTTGAAAAACTTCGGCTTGAACATTTAATGGAATTTGAGTCATCATAAAAATCTCATCATGTGACCTGCAGAAGATACTGTATGTCTCTCAATTAATGTATTTTCAATTCAGTATGATGTATGTTTACTGTGGCATGAAGTCTGATTGATACAAAAATATTTTCATTGTGATGGTTCATTCTGTTTTGCTGTTGAGTAACCTTGAGAACTGTTTCAAAATAAGTACTAATTAAGACAACATAATTGTCTGTCTCACTAGCAAGACAGAAACATACTGTAAGATCATGCAGTACAATCACAAACTGTAGGTTAACAATAGACACCCTGGATGGGATTGGATTATATAGCACTATTCCAGGTTCTCAGGGCTCTTATACTGTATAGCACCTTTTCCTGTTGAGTCACTGAGTGTCAACAGTCTGATTGGTCCGGCTATTGCGTTTTCCTTTAAATCTCAAATGCAGATCTACAATATGTTATACTTTTTTTTATAGCAACATTTGATGGGTAAAATGTAGACTGTGATGAGAGTTTAATCTCTGAGCATAATGATCATGGAGTCACATTACCTTGACGTCTGTCCCACCTTTTACCCCTCCCTTACATAGACTTAGACTATGTGTGTGTATATAAACTCAGCAAAAAAAGAAACGTCCTTTTTTCAGAACCCTGTCTTTCAAAGATAATTCGTAAAAATCGAAATAACTTCACAGATCTTCATTGTAAAGGGTTTCAACACTGTTTCCCCTGCTTGTTCAATGAACCATAAATAATTAATGAACATGCATCTGTGGAACGGTCGTTAAGACACTAACAGCTTACAGACGGTAGGCAATTAAGGTCACAGTTATGAAAACTTAGGACACTAAAAAGGCCTTTCTACTGGTTCTGAAAAACACCAAAATAAAGATGCCCAGGGTCCCTGCTCATCTGCGTGAACGTGCCTTAGGCATGCTGCAAGGAGGCATGAGGAATGCAGATTTGGCCAGGGCATGCCTAAGACAGCAGTACAGGGAGACAGGACAGACAGCTGATCATCCTCGCAGTGGCAGACCACGTGTAACAACACCTGCACAGGATCGGTACATCCGAACATAACACCTGCGGGACAGGTACAGGATGGAAACAACAACTGCCCGAGTTACACCAGGAATGCACAATCCCTCCATCAGTGCTCAGACTGTCCGCAATAGGCTGAGAGAGGCTGGAGTGAGGGCTTGTAGGCCTGTTGTAAAGCAGGTCCTCACCAGACATCACCGGCAACAACGTCGCCTATGGGCACAAACCCACCGTTGCTGGACCAGACAGGACTGGCAAAAAGTGCTCTTCACTGACGAGTCGCAGTTTTGTCTCACTAGGAGTGATGGTCGGATTCGCGTTTATCATCAAAGGAATGAGTGTTACACCGAGGCCTGTACTCTGGAGCGGGATCGATTTGGAGGTGGAGGGCACGTCATGGTCTGGGGCGGTGTGTCACAGCATCATCGGACTGAGTTTGTTGTAATTGCAGGCAATCTCAACGCTGTGCGTTACAGGGAAGACATCCTCCCCCCTCATGTGGTACCTTTCCTGCAGGCTCACCCTGACATGACCCTCCAGCATGACAATGCCACCAGCCATACTGCTCGTTCTGTGCGTGATTTCCTGCAAGACAGGAATGTCAGTGTTCTGCCATGGCCAGCGAAGATCCTGGATCTCATTCCCATTGAGCACGTCTGGGACCTGTTGGATCAGAGGGTGAGGGCTAGGGCCATTCCCCCCAGAAATGTCCGGGAACTTGCAGATGCCTTGGTGGAAGAGTGGGGTAACATCTCACAGCAACAACTGGCAAATCTGGTGCAGTCCATGAGGAGGAGATGCACTGCAATACTTAATGCAGCTGGTGGCCACACCAGATACAGACTGTTACTTTTAATTTTGACCCCCCAGTTCAGGGACACATTATTCAATTTCTGTTAGTCACATGTCTGTGGAACTTGATCAGTTTTTATGTCTCAGTTGTTCCACTCGTTACCTGTATTAATGGCACCTGTTTGAACTTGTTATCAGTATAAAATACACCTGTCCACAACCTCAAACAGTCACACTCCAAACTCCACTATGGCCAAGACCAAAGAGCTGTCAAAGGACACCAGAAACAAAATTGTAGACCTGCACCAGGCTGGGAAGACTGAATCTGGGGCTCCACGCAAGATCTCACCCCGTGGGGTCAAAATGATCAAAAGAGCGGTGAGCAAAAATCCCAGAACCACACGGGGGGACCTAGTGAATGACCTGCAGAGAGCTGGGACCAAAGTAACAAAGCCTACCATCAGTAACACACTACGCTGCCAGGGACTCAAATCCTGCAGTGTCAGACGTGTCCCCCTGCTTAAGCCAGTACATGTCCAGGCCCGTCTGAAGTTTGCTAGAGAGCATTTGGATGATCCAGAAGAAGATTGGGAGAATGTCATATGGTCAGATGAAACCAAAATATAACTTTTTGGTAAAAACTCAACTCGTCGTGTTTGGAGGACAAAGAATGCTGAGTTGCATCCAAAGAACACCATACCTACTGTGAAGCATGGGGGTGGAAACATCATGCTTTGGGGCTGTTTTTCTGCAAAGGGACCAGGACGACTGATCCGTGTAAAGGAAAGAATGAATGGGGCCATGTATCGTGAGATTTTGAGTGAAAACCTCCTTCCATCAGCAAGGGCATTGAAGATGAAACGTGGCTGGGTCTTTCAGCATGACAATGATCCCAAACACACCGCCCGGGCAACGAAGGAGTGGCTTCGTAAGAAGCATTTCAAGGTCCTGGAGTGGCCTAGCCAGTCTCCAGATCTCAACCCCATAGAAAATCTTTGGAGGGAGTTGAAAGTCCATGTTGCCCAGCAACAGCCCCAAAACATCACTGCTCTAGAGGAGATCTGCATGGAGGAATGGGCCAAAATACCAGCAACAGTGTGTGAAAACCTTGTGAAGACTTACAGAAAATGTTTGACCTCTGTCATTGCCAACAAAGGGTATATAACAAAGTATTGAGATAAACTTTTGTTATTGACCAAATACTTATTTTCCACCATAATTTGCAAATAAATTCATAAAAAAATCCTACAATGTGATTTTCTGGATTTGTTTTTTCTCATTTTGTCTGTCATAGTTGAAGTGTACCTATGATGAAAATTACAGGCCTCTCTCATCTTTTTAATTGGGAGAACTTGCACAATTGGTGGCTGACTAAATACTTTTTTGCCCCACTGTATACAGTACCAGTCAAAATGTTGTACATTGTAGAACAGGGGTGTCAAAGTCAAATGGACGGAGGGCCAAATAAAAAATTTAGCTACAAGCCGAGGGCCGGACTGTTCGAATGTTCATTGAAAAAATTTTAAATGACGCATATAGTCTAGTGAACCTAATTGAACCTACTGAAAACCTAACAAATATATTCCAATATGATCAGATAAATAAAGCAATATTTTCTTATGGCTCTGTCAGTAATCTTTAATTTTCAACAGACACAAAAGACAAATTTCCTTTATATAAAAATCCCCATAACATGAACATTAAATGAAAGAAACCGGTATTCAAGGCACCATCAGTAGCCTATATTTTCTATTTTAGCAAAAGTGGGCTAAATTTACTTAAAAGAAAAAAACAATAATAGCAATTTTCTATCATCCACTCAACTGAAATATTTTTAAAATATAATTGGATTGAAATACAATAAAATAAAGTGCAAAAATCTATTAATCAAAAACAACACTTTGATTAAGGAGAAGTAACATGCAGTGAAAACAAATATTAAACTTTAACTTTTAAACTTGAACTGAGTAAAAACTCTAAATATGTGATTGCACAGTAATGTTCACTTGTTTGAGGTTGAGGGTGATACTTGGTGGTGTCCCATCTTTTCCACAAGTTCATCAATGTTCGGGGTAAGGCTCTGAGCTGAGGAAATCCTCAGAATTGAGTGGAGGTGTTCAGCAGTAAGTCGACTTCTGTGTGATGTTTTGTTCAGGTTCATCAAAGAAAACAGTTGTTCACACAGGTATGTGCTGCCAAACATAGACAACGTTTGAGCAGCCTGGATGCGCAGCTGGGGCATTGTGTCGGGGAGGAAACGGGCGAACTCCGCAGCACCCACTGCCGCATATTTTGCCCTCAGTGCATCATTGCATTGGAGGTCAATCAACTCCATTTGGAGGTTTGGTGGTGAGCTTTCCACGTCAACAGCAAATGGGTTACCGAGCAGTTCCAACCTGCTTTTTTGTGCTTCAAAGTCAGCAAATCGGCGTCGAAAGTCAGCGGCAAGCATACCTATTTTATCAGCCAACTGTGCGCTCGGGAACGCACTGGTAGAGAGCTTCTCTTTCATGGTCTGGCAGCTGGGAAAGTGGCTCAAATTTTCTTTCCGCATCTGCGTCTCCCACAGAGTCAGTTTGGTTTTAAATGCCTTCACTGTACTGTACATATCAGAGATGACATGATCCCGACCCTGCAGCTGCAAGTTCATTGCATTCAGATGACTCGTAATGTCACACAGAAAAGCCATTTCACACAGAAACATTTCGTCTCGGAGTTGTGTTGTGTCTTTCCCTTTGCTGTCCAAGAACAGACAAATCTCCTCACGAAGCTCGAAACATCTTTGAAGCACCTTTCCCTGGCTTAGCCATCGCACCTCTGTGTGATAAGGCAAATCACCATGCTCCGTTTCTAACTCCGTCAGAAATGCCTTGAACTGGCGGTGATTCAAACCTTTGGCTCTGATAAAGTTAACTGTGCGCGTGATGATGCTCATTACATGCTCCATTTTCAAGGCTTTACCGCACAACGCTTCCTGGTGTATGATACAATGATAAGCTGTCAGCTCACCTGTCGCGTTTTCCTCTTGCATCTTTTCCCGTATCTTCGCCACCAGTCCGCTCCTGTGTCCACACATCGCAGGTGCTCCGTCGGTTGTCAAACCCACGAGTTTTTCCCAAGGCAGCTCCATCTCATTTACACATCTTGACACCTCTTCATACAAATCATGCCCCGTAGTTGTGCCATGCATAGGACGTAAAGCCAAAAACTCCTCTGTCACGCTTAGGCTGGAGTCCACTCCGCGGATGAAAATTGACAACTGGGCAATGTCAGAAATGTCGGTGCTCTCATCCACAGCCAAGGAATATGCAATGAAATCTTTTCCCTTTTTCACAAGCTGCTCTTTTAGATTGATGGACAACTGGTCTACTCTCTCGGCAATGGTGTTTCTGCTCAGACTCACATTTAAAAAGAGTTGCCTTTTTTCTGGGCAAACTTCGTCACAAACTTTAATCATGCAGTTTTTGATGAAATCCCCCTCCGTAAATGGCCGGGCTGATTTAGCGATCTCTTCTGCCAAAATAAAACTGGCCTTGACAGCAGCCTGGCCTTGTGATTTGGCTTTTTTGAACAGAGCCTGTCGAGATTTGAGGCCTCGTTTTAATTCCTCTGCCTTTTGTAGCCTTTGTTCCATGTCCATATTCTTGTTTTTGTCCGCGTGTTTCGTTTCATAATGTCGTCTCAGATTATACTCTTTCAGTACCGCCACACTTTCTCCACACAGAAGACACACAGGTTTTCCAGCTACCTCCGTGAACATATACTCCGACTCCCACCTTGTTTGAAACCCCCGGTTCTCAGTGTCCACCTTCCGTTTTGCCATTTTTGATGGGTATCTGAAAGTTAATTTTACTGTGATGCTGACGACTGCTGTGCCAATAAATATTGAAATGAAGCAGCCTACTGCTCGGTGCGTCACCGTTGCATTGTGGGAAATGTAGTATTGGTGCGTGTAAAAGATCTGCGGGCTGCCGGCTTGCTGCGGTCTGCGGGCCGGTTCTAATAATAAATCAAGATCATCCCAGGGGCCGTAAAAAACCTTCTCGCGGGCCGGATGTGGCCCGCGGGCCTTGACTCTGACATATGTGTTGTAGAATAATCGTGAAGACATCAAAACAATGAAATAACACATATGGAATCATGTAGTAACCAAAAAAGTGTTAAAAAGATAAAAATATATTTTATATTTGAGATTCTTCAAAGTAGCCACCTTTTGCCTTTGTCACGCCCTGACCTTAGAGAGCCTTTTTATGTCTCTATTTGGTTGGTCAGGGTGTGATTTGGGTGTGGGCATTCTATGTTTTTGTTGTCTATAATTTTGTATTTCTATGTTTTGGCCGGGTATGGTTCTCAATCAGGGACAGCTGTCTATCGTTGTCTCTGATTGGGAACCATACTTAGGTAGTCATTTTCCCTCCTTTCAGGGTGGGAAGTTAACTTTGTTTGTGTCACATAGCCCTTAAGCTTTAGGGTTGTTTTGTATTGTTTATTGTTTTTGTCGGCGTCATTTCTAATAAAAAGTAATATGTACACTCAACACGCTACGCTTTGGTCCGCTTCTTACGACGGCCGTGACAGCCTTGATCATAGCTTTGCATACTCTTGGCATTCTCACAACCAGCTTCACCTGGAATGCTTTTCCAAAGGTCTTGAAGGAGTTCCCACATATTCTGAGCACTTGTTGGCTGCTTTTCCTTCACTCTGCGGTCCAACGCATCCCAAACCATCTCAATTGGGTTGAGTTCGGGTGATTGTGGAGGCCAGGCCATCTGATGCTGCACTCAATTATTTTACTTGGTCAAATAGCGCTTACACTACCTGTAGGTGTGTTGGTTCATTGTCCTGTTGAAAAAAAATAAAAACATAGCTCACAAGAGACTGGGACCCATCCATTCGAAGAGAGCACACAGTACCACCCACAAAACAGAAGCAGATCAACCAGCAAAAGCAAGACGCCTGTATCTTTGTAGGGACTTGGTGTATTGTTACACCCTCCAAAGTGTAATTATTAACTTCACCAGGCTCAAAGGGTTGTTCAATGTCTGTTTTTTTACCCATCAACCAATAGGTGCCCTTCTTTGCAAGGCATTTGTAAACCTCCCTGGTCTCTGTCTTTGTGTTTGAAATCCACTGCTCAACTGAGGGACCTTAGAGAGAAATGTACAGTGCCTTTGGAAAGTATTCAGACACCTTCACTTTTTCAAAATATTGTTACGTTACAGCCTTATACTAAAATGTATTATATTGTTTTTTTCCCCTCATCAATCTACACAAAATACCCTATAATGACAAAGTAAAAACAGGTTTTTAGTAATGTATTAAAAATAAAAAACATAGATATCACATTTAGATAAGTATTCAGATCCTTTACTCAATACTTTGTCAAAGCACCTTTGGCAGTGATTACAGCCTTGAGTCTTCTTGGGTATGACGCTACAAGCTTGGCACACTTGTATTTTGGGAGATTCTCACATTTTTCTCCGCAGATCATCTCAAGCTCTTTTATTGTCCTGTTATTGTGCTGCTGAAAAGTGAATTTGTCTCCCATGCTTTACCGTAGGGATGATGCCAGGTTTCCTCCAGACGTGACGCTTGGCATTCAGGCCATAGAGTTCAATCTTGGTTTCATCAGACCAGAGAATCTTGTTTCTCATGGTCTGAGAGTCTATAGGTGACTTTTGGCAAACTCCAAGCGGGCTGTCATGTGCCTTTTACTGAGGAGTGGTTCCGTCAGGCCACTCTGCCATAAAGGCCTGATTGGTGGAGCGCTGCAGAGCTGCTTGTCCTTCTGGAAGGTTCTCCTTTCTCCACAGAGGAACTCTAGAGCTCTGTCAGAGTGACCATCGGGTTCTTGGGCACCTCCCTGACCAAGGCCCTTCTCCCCCGATAGCTCAGTTTGGCGGGGCGGCCAGCTCTAGAAAGAGTCTTGGTGGTTCCAAACTTCTTCCATTTAAGAATGATGGAGGCCACTGTGTTCTTGGGAACCTTTAATGTTTTTGGGGTTTTTGTACCCTTTTTTCTCCCCAATTTCATGATATTCAATTGATAGTTAGTCTTATCCCATCGCTGCGACTCCCGTAAAGACCTGGTAGAGGCGAAAGTCGAGAGCCACGTGTCCTCCAAAACACGATCCTGCCAAGCCACACTGCTTCTTGATACACTGCTCGCTTTTCTTTTTTTTTTTCACCTTTATTTAACCAGGTAGGCCAGTTGAGAACAAGTTCTCAATTACAACTGCGACCTGGCCAAAATAAAGCAAAGCAATGCGACAAAAATATCAACACAGAGTTACACATAAACAAACGTACAGTTAATAAGACAATATATATATTTTGGGGAAAAATCTATGTACAAATCTATGTAGAGTGTGTGCAAATGTAGAAGAGTAGTGAGGTAGGCAACAAATAGGCCATAGATCCGGAGGTGGCTTAACCCAGAAACTAGCCACAGCAATGTGTCGGAGGAAACACCGTACAACTGGCGACCTTGTCAGCATGCATGCGCCCAACCCGCCACAGGGGTCGCTAGAGCGCGATGGGACAAGGACATCCCAAACCCTCCACTAACCCGGACAACACCGGGCCAATTGTGCGCCGCCTCATGGGTATCCCGGTTGCGGCCGGCTGCAACACAGCCCAGGATCGAACACGGATCTGTAGTGATGCCTCAAGCACATGCAATGCAGTGCCTTTGACCGCTGCGCCACTCGGGAGGCTTTCAATGCTGCAGACTGTGATCTGTGCCTCGACACAATCGTGACTCGGAGCTCTACGGACAGTTCCTTTGATCTCATGGCTTGGTTTTTTGTCTGATATGCACTGTCAACTATGTGCCTTTCCAAATCATGTCAAATCAATTGAATTTACCACAGGTGGTCTCCAATCAAGTTGTAGAAACATCTCAAGGATGATCAATGGAAACAGGACACAC
This sequence comes from Salvelinus fontinalis, assembly GCF_029448725.1. Classification (NCBI taxonomy): domain Eukaryota; kingdom Metazoa; phylum Chordata; class Actinopteri; order Salmoniformes; family Salmonidae; genus Salvelinus; species Salvelinus fontinalis. The sequence goes on from NC_074665.1 coordinate 56,469,903, forward strand.
CTGAGCTCAATTTCGAGTCTCATAGCAAAGGGTCTTAATACTTATTTAAATAAGTAAAACATAAAATAATTATACATTTGCAAAAATGTCTTGTCGTTATGGGGTATTGTGTGTAAATTGCTGAGGATTTAAAAAAATATATATTTTAGAATATGGCTGTAACATAACAAAATGCGGAAAATGTCAAGTGGTCTGAATACTTTCCGAAGGCACTGTATGTGTGGGGTACAGAGATAAGGTAGTCTTTCAAACATCATGTTAAACACTGTTATTACACACAGTGCAATCTCAGTATAATTAATTTTCAATTCAGGTTGTAACAAAATGTGGAAAAAGTCAACAGGTGTGACTACTTTCTGAAGGCACTGTATATCATGGAAGTCATTATATGAGGTGAAAGAATATTATGACTGAAAACGATAATTCCCTGGCGAGTTGCTTCTTGCCTGGACATCAGTGGCTCAGTGCATTCAGAGATATTAGAAAAGGAAGAGATAAGAATCATAGCGGGAAATTAATGGAGAAGCGTATAACGCTCTGCCCAGCAGACTGTCAGCCAATTGTATTCACGTTGTCATGCGGTTGCTAAGCTAATCGTCTCGCAATCCCTTCTAAAAGTTAGGGTATGAGTCGAGAAACCTGCCTATTTTCCTCAAACATTATAATAACAGTTGATATTTAAAGCTAGGGCGACAATTTCATAATGTAACATGTTGTTACTACAATTTCAGGTAAAAACCTAATAAAACAGCTGTTTCAGCTGTTTCAAAAACGGGTCCCTGAAAAGGGTGTTATTGAAAAGGTTGACTGGAGGTTTTGACTGGTTCAGAGTTCAATATGCTACCATGGCACATTGATACGAATGCAGATGAAATGAGGAGATGAATCAGGAAACCAAATTGTGTGGTTTTAATGCACACAAACACAGGAGCACGTGGGGAAAGGTCGCAGGATAAATTTGTGGTTTCGTTTGATACCGGAGCTCCAAAGCATGCGTCCAAATCACAAAGTATTTTACTTCACAGCAGTGTGCTGATGCTTGTATCACTTTAACAGAAGCGCGTGATCAATGTGATCCGAAGCTTCTTTTTGTCAAGCAACCACCTGATTGGTTTTGTGTTAGCTTCAGTAGAAGACAAAAAGGCTATCCTGCACACATGCTATGACGTGTGGGATGTCATCAATAATTTGTCTGCTCTAAATTCTTTTGCCCAGCGGTACCACTGGGGTACACTGTGTTGATCAAAGCATAGAGTACTGAACCTATTTTCAACACAATTGGCTGGAAAGTGTCAATGTTTCAGAAAGTTCTGTTTCCCCGTCACTAAAAGTACTCGGTCACTCACAACAAGCAAGGAAACTATAAGATGGCCACGCCATGCATTCAACGAACAACAATAAGGAATGCGTTAGGCAAAAACTGCTGCTTAAATAGTCAAGGGTGCTAATGAGTAGAGTGGAGACAAGTGAGGGGCGTGGCCAGAATAGAGGGAAAACCTGGGCTGTGTTCAGAACGTTTTTACATTCTGGAACATTCAATAAAACAGAAATGGTGTACTGAATGGCCAGTTGAAAAACAGAGAGGGGAATGCTGTCAGCATGGCCACTGCCCTTTAAATACGCCACTCATTGCTTCATGCCACACCCACCACTCGCCACACCCATTTGCAAATGAAATACTGTAGTAATACTATAGTTAAAAAACTGTAGTGTTTTTGTAGACACTAGTCTTTTTGCGGACATTACTGTAATATTTACTACAGTGTTTTTGTGCAGATAATACTGTAGTATTTCCTATAGTATTCTTGTCATGGAGCGCAGGTCCATGGCTTGTAGACAGTGACACTGAAACAAATTATTGGTTGAAGAAAGACTCTTTATTGTATCTCTTCAAGGTTTAGCCAGAAATCCAGAAACAAAGGGAATGTTGGATTGAGTATTCCGTTTGCCAACATATCATTTCCATTTCAATTCCAGTCAATTCAAAAAGTAATCCATATTCACGCTCCAATTCAACATTTTTCTTTCTGAAAAGCATTTAGCAGAATTGGAATTTCAGTGTACTTTCTGAGTTGACTGGAATTAAAATGGAATTGACCCCAACCCTGCACCTATGGTTATTGCTGATGCCCGGGGATATGACTGGGAATCTTAAGTGGTGGTCTTGTGATGATGTGAATTGCAGGTTTTCTTGAAAAATATGATCAAGGAGACTTGCAGGACAGTAATGATCAAGTTCTGTACAGTCTTGTAACAGTGTTCAACAAACAAAGGCTTTGTTGCATTTTGATGTTTTGCTGTGCATACTAATGTGAATGAATTACAGGAATGTCAGACAAACACAACAAACATACTGATATTTTATCTAAAGCAATGTTGAAATATATGATAACATATTTTATATCAAAACAAATGCTGAGTGTTCTCCAAATCTTTCTAAGCATCAGTTTGTGTGGCTGCAGTGGCACTATAGACTAACTAACCCATCCGCAACCTCCCGACTATATATGATAAATTGAAAATCTGAGGCCAGCACCCAACACTAACCTGCTAATACAGAAAATGTGCTGTAGACTATAGCTACAGTAAAAGACGCCTGAACATTTTTTTTTACGGATTTAGAAAGGTTTCTGTTTATAATTTCTGAAATTTAATCTAGACTATTTTTTTATTATTTTTTTAAACTATTTTTTTACTGTTTGCAATGTGGACAGCAGATAGTTTCATATGCTCACACAGCAGTATTTGGAAACATTTCTTAAACCCTTTATTTGGCTGAACGTAATTACTTATGTTATATTGTAACCGGCTACCACCTAGATATTGAACTGCCCATGAAGATGTTGCCATCTACTGGAGGATATCACTCCTTACATGCACCACCACTTTACTACAAGACGTTGATTTACACAGCTGCGATGTAAGTTTCTCTGGATAAGAGCGCCTGATAAATCACTCAAATGTAAATGCATGTAATTGTAAGAACCTCACCACCTTTCAACGTCCAAAAGATAGAAGATAAGCGTTTCCGATGTCATCATTCGGAAAAACTGATGACATCATCTGGGGTGCGTTCAGTTTGATTAAATGTAGGCTACCTTGTGTGACGGTTTGTTTGAACAACGCGATTCCCCAAAACGTTCTTGAACAGACATCTCGTGTGCATCATGTGATTTTAAACAACTATGAGCAGGCAAAGGTTAGTAAAGTAACTTTTTTTTCTGGTTGACAATTAAGCACCTTATTGTGATTGTTTTCAATTAAAATGGTCAAGTTAAAAATAAACTAAAATAGCTTCCTAGGAAAGAGCAATTTTTCGACCAATAATTTAGCTAGGACTGCCTGGGAGTGGTCTGAGTGGGGAGGGAAAAACTGAAAATGAGCTGTTATTGGCAGAGAGTTTTGGAACTGTCTGTCTTGTTGGTCTAATTTACCGTATAATGATGTCACCAGGGAAGGCCAAAACTCCATCCCAACAAAACAGGCTGAAATTTCAGGCAGTGTTTTCAAACAGATCTTACACTAAAAGGGGCATATCCTAATTTTCACAAGTTCACAGTATTATTCCAACCTCATAGTGTGGATTTAATTATATTATATTCTTTGACTTTGATTATTGTTTTAGATGGAGACATGAATCCAACATAAAAATGATTAATTTGTAGACAAACTGAAATTTCCTGACAACCAAACACAATTCAATATCACATTTGAAATACAATAAATAGCCTATTAATTTGTTGACAAATTAACAAATGATATGTTTGATTCAAGTCTCCAACTCAAAGTTAAGGCTCTTACAAACTGTAACATTCAACCTTAAAATTAGTAACACATCTAGGGCCACTTTGAGGTTACTGTAACTATATATTTCTTCTTATGTAATTATATAAAGCGTGCATGTTCAAGATATTATGCATAGGTCATCACAGGTCTGTGGATATCTTCACAATTGCTGTAATAATCTGTGCAGAATCTCGAACGGCATTGATCACTTGCACCATGTCCGTTAATGTAGTCTCAACTGCAATCCATGTAATTTGGTTCTGCTATTAGATGAAGCACAGTGAAATCACAATATTCTGTTGTATAAATAAGCTAACTCTGATATTGTATTCCCATTTGAATGTTGTTGTGCTTTTAAATGGTTGAAAGCGCAAAGATACACATTCAGTGGTGGAAAAAGTACACAATGCAAGGAGTGACGCCGGAGATGAGAAGCAGGTACGGGGAGTCAAACATTTAATAGGGAACAGACATAGAACAAGACAGGAACAGCGTCAGAACATGGGTAACACAGACATATAACAATCAATCCTGAAGCACAGAACGGAGCTAAGAAACAGACAGATATAGGGAGGGAAATTACACAAGTAATTGAGTCCACGTGAGTCCAATGAGCGCTGATACACGTGACAGGGAAAGACAGGTGTGCGTACTGGGGGCTTGATTGCGTAATGTTGGGGAGTCTGGTGCCCTCGAGCACCAGTGGAAGGAAGTGCAGGGAGCAGGCGTGACACCCAATTGTCAAGTAAAGATACCTTAATAGAAAATGACTCGAGTAAAAGTCACCCAGCGAAATCCTACTTGAGTAAAAGTATTTGGTTTTACATATAATTAAGGATCAAAAGTAAACGTAATTTCTAAAATATACTTAAGTATCAAAAGTAAAAGTAAAAATAATTTCAAATTCCTTATGTTAAGCAACCCAGAAGGCACCATTTTCTTGTTTTTTAATCTACGGATAGCCAGGGGCACACTCCAACCCTCAGATATCATTTACAACAAAGCATGTGTTTAGTGAGTCCGCCAGATCAGAGGCAGTAGGGATGACCAGGGATCTTCTCTTGATAAGTGTGTGAATTAGATCATTTTCCTGTCCTGCTAAGCATTCAAAATGTAACGAGTGCTTTTAGGTGTCAGGGAAAATGTATGGAGTAAAAAGTACATCATTTTCTTTAGGAATGTAGTGAAGTAAAAGTATAAAGTTTTCAAAAATATAAATAGTAAAGTACCAGATACCCCAAAACTACTTAAGTAATACTTTCACGTATTTTTACTTAAGTATTTCACTGTATACATTTGGTTGACAACTAAACCAAAAATCTGATTTTTTTTCCATTGGAATTTGATTGTGCTTTTAGATCGTTGAAAGCGTAGTTTAATATATAATGTGTTATCACTAACTTTTATCTGTCTTTTTGAGTGGGTGAATATACTGGTTGTAATCTCATTGATCAATGTCTCAACCAAATATTATTATCCACGTTGAAATGACGTAGTGTGCCGAATAGGCCCAAATATAGGGGGCAATTAAATTGCCATCTTGAACTTTTTTTAAAGATCTGATATATGCACTCACTATAAAGAATAGGTCAACACACACAGTGATTTGGTGACATCTCTAAATGCTAATATTATCTGTTCACTATTGGAAAGTGGCTTTAGATCTTATATCAAAAGCGATTCAAATGGATTAATTTGGTCTTAGAGAATGGATAATAATTAACTTATAACCATTGCCTAAAACCAATTGAGAAAATAAATAAGCTTTAAATAGCACTCTTGCAAACATTTTGACCAAAATACAATACCCATATCACATTGGAAAAGGCCCTTGATAACTCTAGGGGTGAGAGAAAATAATTTAACTGAGATTTTATAAACTAATAGGTTTTTTCATTGAAGGACACCACCTCACTTTTGTCATGTGTTCATATTTTTTATATTGAAGGAAAGGAGAGCATAAAAACATAAACCAGAAACAGTTAATTAGCTGTAGCACAACATCAATACCAGCAGAGGTCTACAATGATTTTCAAATAGAAAGTGTGTCAGTTTGAGGTATCCAAACCATGGACCTTGCATACTCAAAACCCTATGATGGATTGACTAGAGTCCAAGCCATATTTATTCTGATTGGTTGAAGCTAAACTCCTCAGATTTTTCATTGGTTGTTTGAGAAACCATGTGAGAGAAATATGCAAATTGGCTTGATGTGGCAGTTGAAATCACTGGCTCTCGTGCATTGGGAGACTGAACTGCAGAGATAGCAAGAGGGGGGTGTGCCTGCTCAAAACTACTGACACCAACTTATGAATTCATGGCAAAATACTTGAACAAAACTAGTTTTGAAGTGTATTTTGTTCAATCATCTTTGTCTTGGAACCTCTCTCTACATTGATTGATTATATTTATTGAGTGCCACGAGGTAAGGATAATTTATTTATATTTTTAATGTGGCTCTACAGTAGATATTTGTAGTTTAAGGCAATAACTAATTTGGATGGGTTCTCAATTTGTAAGCAGAATACGTTTTGTATTGATCATTTCACAAAGTTCGGGGTTTTCATTTAGACTTTAGGAATAGCATGATCATGTGAGCTGAAAAAAAGTCTATGGTTGGTTAAATAACTTGTCTGGTGAAGTAGTTGCAAAAAACAAATGTTGACTGCAATGCAATGTCATAAGACAAAAAAAACATGAATTTAGTACTAGACATTGACATGTACAGTGGCAAGAAAAAGTATGGGAATCCTTTGGAATTACCTGGATTTCTGCATAAATTGGTCATCAAATTTGATCTCATCTTCATCTAAGTCACAACAATAGACAAACATAGTGTGCTTAAACTAATAACACACAAATTATTGTATTTTTCTTGTCTATATTGAATACATCATTTAAACATTCACAGTGAAGTTTGGAAAAATTATCTGAACCCCTAGGCTAATGACTTCTTCAAAAGCTAATTAGAGTCAGGAGTCAGCTAACCTGGAGTCCAATCAATGAGACGAGATTGGAGATGTTGGTTAGAGCTGCCGTGCCCTATAAAAAACACGCATCAAATTTGAGTTTGCTATTCACAAGAAGCATTGCCTGATGTGAATCATTTCTCGAACAAAAGAGATCTCAGAAGACCTAAGATTAAGATTTGTTGACTTGCACAAAGCTGGAAATTGTTACAAAAGTATCTCTAAAAACCTTGATGTTCATCAGTCCATGGTAAGACAAATTGTCTATAAATGGAGAAAGTTCAGCACTGCTGCTACTCTCCCTGTGGCCGTCCTACAAAGTGGCCGTCCTACAAAGATAACTGCAAGAGCACAGCGCAGAATGTTTAATGAGGTTAAAAAGAAGACTTACATAAATCTCTGGAACATGCTAACTTCTCTGTTATTGAGTCTGCGATATGTAAAACACTAAACAAGAATAGTATTCATGAGAGCACACCACGGAATTAGCCACTGCTGTCCAAAAAAAACATTGCTGCACATCTGAAGATTGCAAAAGTGCACCTGGATGTTCCACAGCGCTACTGGCAAAATATTATGTGGACAGATGAAACTATAGTTGAGTTGTTTGGAAGGAACACACAACACTACGTGTGGAGAAAAAAAGACACAGCACACCAACATCAAAACCTCCTCCCAAGTATGGTGGAGGGAGCATCATGGTTTGGGGCTGCTTTACTGGGGCTGCTTTGCTGCCTCAGGGCCTGGACAGCTTCCTATCATCGACAGAAAAATCAATTCCCAAGTTTATCAAGACATTTTGCAAGAGAATGTTAGGCTGTCTGCCTGCCAACTGAAGCTCAACAGAAGTTGCATGATGCAACAGGACAACAACCCAGAACGCAGAAGTAAATCAACAACAGAATGGCTTCAACAGAATGAATAATGCCTTCTGGAGTGGCCCAGTCAGAATCCTGACTTCAACCCAATTGAGATGCTGTGGCATGACCTCAAGAGAGCGGTTCACACCAGACATCCCAAGAATATTGATGAACTAAAACAGTTTGTAAAGAGGAATGGTCCAAAATTCCTCCTGACCGTTGTGCAGGTCTGATCCGCATCTACAGAAAACATTTGGTTGAGGTTATTGCTGCCAAACGAGGGTCAACCAGTTATTAAATCCAAGGGTTCACATACTTTTCCCACCCTGCACTGTAAATGTTTACACGGTGTATTCAATAAACACATGACAACGTATAATTATTTGTGTGTTATTAGTTTAAGCAGACTGTGTTTGTCTATTGTTGTGACCTAGATGAAGATCAGATCAAGTTTTATGACCAATTTATGCAGAAATCCTGGTATTTCCAAAGGGTTCACATACTTTTTCCTGCCACTGTATAATATGGTTAAGTAAAGTGCATAAAGACTAATTGTGTGTTTAAGATGAATACACAATGAACTCATTTGATAAGAGAACCTCAAAAGATCTTAAGAAAAAATATCCAAGCACTTTATTAAAATGCTTTCTGTTTGTTCCCCCTTTCTTCAGGGTGTTCCACATATTAAATTCATTAGCAATGCCAGGCCCTATTATGCCTGTAGATATTGCTATGCAGATGTACATCACACACTCTCCACCTCTCAGGAGCTTCCTCAGCTCCTATGAGAACTTGAGGGTCAAGAACCGGGAAAACCACTACAAGGCCCTCCGGCCCTGCATTAGCTCCCAAAGGCCCTTGGAGGCCCGGAAGAGCCCCAAGACCACCATAAAGATCCCCAAAGGCAAGAAGAAAGTGGTCTTTGCCGACTCCAAAGGCATGTCCCTTACAGCCATCCACGTCTTTTCAAAGTTCGATGAAAAGCCTGTGTTCTCCGACTTACAATTTGACCTTACAGACCTGGAGAATGCCAACATGGAGCTGAAGGTCAGCACCATGCGAAGCCTGGCGCTGGACTTCCCCCAACCCGCTGCAGACTATCTGGCCTTCCGGAACCGGCTGTTGAAGGACTCTGTGTGCCTGGAAAACTGCACACTGCAGGAGAGGTCACTCACAGGCACTGTGAAAGTCCGAAACCTTGGCTTTGAGAAATCTGTCCAGGTCCGGTTGACCGTTGACTCATGGAAAACCCACACAGACATTGACTGCACCTTCATGAACAACGTCTACAGTTGCCAGGACACAGATACATTCACCTTTGTCTTCGATCTGCCAAGTTATGTGCATCCTTATAATAAAGTAGAATTTTGCATATGTTTCAAGAGCAAAAACCAGGTTTTCTGGGACAATAATGATGGGGAAAACTACATGCTCAAACCCATTGGGTGGAATAGAGAGGATGTGCAAACACTGTCCAAAACCATTGTTGAGCATAAGAACGGCAATAAACTACTGGAGATGGAGTTTGACCAGTTTGGAAGTCCCCGTTTATCAAGTGGACTCTTTCCTGGGTGGCAAAGCTTGGGCAGAATTGAGAATGGTGCCAACTACTGGTGAAATTAGGAAAGACTTTCATCTGGGGTGAAATGACAACTGAAGAGGTATAACAGGGATGGACTTGGATGGAGCAGGGTGATATAGATGTCGGATCTTAATTAGAGCCAGATTGCTACAGCAGGAAAATAATCATGCACCAACAGGAAATGTGAATTAGTATGTGAATTAATGGACATTTTTCTAGGAGTTGGTCCATTTGTCATAAGGTAAAATCTCATCTGAAATATCTAAACTGAAATGAGAAACTTTTGTATTTTTTAAACCTCAAATACACTACAAGTTTTACAGTTACTGCATTGCAGGACAGTTATCCATCCTGCAACAGGGTGATTAAATTAAGATCCTACATCTGTAGCAGTAGTAGTGACATGACTTACTGTATATTAAAATGTCAATAGCTGCTTTGAATGCAATGAAGCACATCAAGAAAGAAAAAGTGTATGTAAATATGGACCATGGCTAGAGTCTAATACTATTTGGCCACCATTAAGACACTTTCTAAATATCAGAGGCAGGTGATTTTTATTTTATTTGACATGTGATTCTTGTGTAAAGCAGTTTAGTGCCTTTTCAATATTGTACCTGTAATAAAACAAAAGCCCATTGAAACTTAATTTTGACAATCTGTAACCAGGCATAAGCCCATTTTCACAGTTGGAACTTACCGTAAGCATATGCACTGACTGAGATGAACATCCTGATTTCTATGCATAGAGTATGTGGTGAGATTGGTACCAATAGGATGTCCTTCACATTGAAGGGTTAGACTGGTACCATCCATCTGGGGGAAATCAATAAAAGTAATTCAATCAAATATGAATTTATGTGAGATTTAATAGTACAGTAAATAATACAAATGATAAAATGCTGCACACTGCTGCTCATGCTCCCAGGTGATTTTATTATAACAACATTTCAACCCTTAGTTCTTCTTCAGGCATCCATAGCCCAGGTGTTGGTGGAAGGTCCTATATATAGGGGCAGTACTCAGTGACATCACCTCCTGAAACAGGAGGTAAAAATATATAACATAGGTTCCCAATATCAACATTCAATGTATCAAAATATATGACCATTTGCAAGGAATGTGATCAATATTTACAGTAATATAAACTCAGCAAAGAAAGAAACATCCCTTTTTCAGGACCCTGTCTTTCAAAGATAATTCATACAAATCCAAATAACTTCACAGATCTTCATTGTAAAGGGTTTAAACACTGTTTCCCATGCTTGTTCAATGAACCATAAACAATTAAGGAACATGCACCTGTTGAACGGTTGTTAAGACACTAACAGCTTATAGACGGTAGGCAATTAAGGTCACAGTTATGAAAACTTAGGACACTAAAGAGGCCTTTCTACTGACTCTGAAAAACACCAAAATAAAGATGCCGAGGGTCCCTGCTCATCTGCGTGAACGTGCCTTAGGCATGCTGCAAGGAGGCATGAGGAATGCAGATTTAGCCAAGGCAATAAATTGCAATGTCTGTACTGTAAGACGCCTAAGACAGCGCTACAAGGAGACAGGACGGACAGCTGATGATCCTCGCAGTGGCAGACCACGTGTAACAACACCTGCACAGGATCGGTACATCCGAACATCACACCTGCGGGACAGGTACAGGATGGCAACAACTGCCCGAGTTACACCAGTAACGCACAATCCCTCCATCAGTGCTCAGACTGTCCGCAATAGGCTGAGAGAGGCTGGACTGAGGGCTTGTAGGCCTGTTGTAAGGCAGGTCCTCACCAGACATCACCGGCAACAACATTGCCTATGGGCACAAACCCACCGTCACTGGACCAGACAGGACTGGCAAAAAGTGCTCTTCACTGACGAGTCGCAGTTTTGTCTCACCAGGGGTGATGGACGAATTCGCGTTCATCATCGAAGGAATGAGCGTTACACCGAGGCCTGTACTCTGGAGCGGGATGGAGGTGGAGGGTCCGTCGTGGTCTGGGGCGGTGTGTCACAGCATCCTCGGACTGAGTGTGTTGTAATTGCAGGCAATCTCAATGCTGTGCGTTACAGGGAAGACATCCTCCCCCCTCATGTGGTACCTTTCCTGCAGACTCATCCTGACATGACCCTCCAGCATGACAATGCCACCAGCCATACTGCTCGTTCTGTGCGTGATTTCCTGCAAGACAGGAATGTCAGTGTTCTTCCATGGCCCGCGAAGAGCCCGGATCTCAATCCCGTTGAGCACGTCTGGGACCTGTTGGAACTAGGGCCATTCCCCCCAGAAATGTCCTGGAACTTGCAAGTGCCTTGGTGGAAGATTGGGGTAACAACTGGTTAATCTGGTGCAGTCCATGAGGAGGAGATGCATTGCAGTACTTAATACAGCTGGTGGCCACGCCAGATACTGACTGTTGCTTTTGATTTTGATGCCCCCTTTGTTCAGAGACACATTATTCCATTTCTGTTAGTCACATGTCTGTGGAACTTGTTCAGTTTACGTCTCAGTTTTTGAATCTTATTTTCATACAAACATTTACACATGTTAAGTTTGCTGAAACCAAATGCAGTTGACAGTGAGAGGACGTTTATTTTTTTTGCTGAGTTTTTATCTATACAATATTCAATTACTTTTTTCAAGAAAGTTTCCCTTTTCTCTGGTGGATATTCAGATTTGACCACAATGTCTTGCACGTTTTTTTTTTTTTAAAGACTATATTCGGGGGTTATTTAAAGATGGGTTTCAATTGTGGGTCAATATCAATAATGTACCATTGCTTCCTGATAATGTTCTTAAATGCCTTCCCCAATGGTGAGTATTGAGTGAAGCATGAGGGGACATGTTCTGCTTTTTCTTTTACTTTTGGTTGAAGGCTTTCCAACTGTGTTAGACCTTCAAAACGTTGGGATGTTTTACCCAATTGTCTTTGTACCCTCTTTCCTTATTAAACCTTTGTGTGAGGTCAGTGGTCTGTTTCTGGTAAGAAGCATCAGAGCTGCATATTTTTCTGATACGCTGAATTGACTTAATAAGTGGAACTGGAGTGAAGCTGTCACCTCTAAGGATGGTGTTCCTGTCCATAGGTTTCTTATTGAGATCTGTAGAGAGGAAGGTTTTGTCCTTAATAACCATGACATCAAGAAAACTGATTTGGGATAGGTCATAGTTTATGAATGAGCACGTTCCTTTCACCATTGAGTTTAGATAGGCATGGAATTCCAAGAGTTCTTTCTGGGTCCCAGGGTTTCACCATTTTGCGAATCCCTGGGCGATCTCTCTCCCCACGTATACCCGAGACTCTATTGATTTTATTAATTTTGTGAAATCTGTGGACCATATACCAGAAAATAATATTATTTGTATTGAGGACTTGACTGAACTGGTACTAACCTTGAACTATTTTCTCTTCAGAGGATACTTTTTCTTCCAGACCAAAGGAACAATGGTAGGTAGCACTATGACTCCTAATTATGCGAACCTCTAGAAATGTTTGAAAAACAGGTGGTGCTGAATCCAGACCTTAACCCCTTTCTCTCCAATATTTTCCTAAGTCTGAGATATTGGATGATATTTCCCCTTTATTCAAAAACTTTGATAATCAATTCAAGTCTCTTATCCATGATAAATTATGTGAAATTAATGTAGGAGAATATAACACAATTTCTTTCTGGTAAAAGAAAATTCAAAGATAAAAACAACTGTCTTTTTTTACCATCATCTTTGAAATGCAAGAGAAAGGCCATGATGTATTATTCCAGCCCAGGTGCAATTTAGATATTGGCCACTAGATGGCAGCAGTGTATGTGCAACGTTTTAGACTGATCCAATGAACCATTGCATTTCTGTTCAGAAAGTTGTATCAAGACTGCCCAAATGTGTGTAAATTGTTTATTAATAACTTTTCATGTTCAAAATTGTGCACTCTCCTCAAAAAATAGCATGGTATTCTTTCACTGTAATAGCTACTGTAAATTGGACAGTGCAGTTAGATTAACAAGAATTCAAGCTTTCTGCCAATATCAGAAATGTCTATGTCCTGTGAAATTTACTTATTACTTATAACCTCATGCTAATCGCATCAGCCTACATTAGCTCAACAGTCCCGTGGAAGAGACACCGATACTGTTCAGTCAGTATTACAGAACTGTGCCTTGTGGTGGATCTATTCAAAGTTTAACTGGGCTCTATGATTGTTTTTCTAATTTCTTTAAGAGCATATAAGAGCATTTTGGTGTGAGTGTTGAGAAGTGGTGTGGCTGACGTAAGCATGAGTCTGAAATATGTATGTACACTATTTTATTACTGTGAAAAAAGGTATGCATCTCAGTGTGCACTTGAATGTGTGTTTGAAGTGCATGTGATACTTTTAGAAATAAAATATTGTGCAAAACGTTCATGATCCCTAGTCACTTTTCATCACCTCTTGAGGGATATGCCTCAATGTAAGGCCTAATAAGGCAAAGTGCTCCTCTTGTCACTGACTGTGAGCAGAACTTTCTATTGACAAACGTTAAACAGATGACTTTGACTATGAGGTATTGGAGAGGGTTGAAGTCAACTCCCTACTACAGCCTCCCCTTTTGAGTAACCCCTAGAACCCGTTACACCTAGGCCAGCAGCATGACACATAAATGCTTGTTGACCGCTCACATGCCAGAGGAGTGCTGAAACTCAACACCCGTCTTGTGACACCTTGGCATAAGGGCAGTGTGGATACACATAGACGGAAATTACATAAAGCATTAAAGTTTTATTAAGATAAGTAGTTGCAGTGGGTCATTGGTTATTACATATACGATAGCAAAAAAAAGCCTTAAATAACCTCTTAAATGTAGAGGGGAGAAGGATAACCGAGTTATATTTTCATCACTCTCTTCTTTCAGAGGTGGTTATATGCCCATGCATTATTCTGTCAGTGGAACGTAAATGAAAGTGTTCTCTGACTCCAGTCAGTTTCCTATGCTCTGTGCAGACTCATACCCGGCAGGATACATATTAACTTCTTTGCCTCAAACAGGAAGAGCCCCAGGATAAGTCCGCTCACCAGCCCCTGAATGATGGGCAAAATACAAGTGTTTTCATTTCCTGAAACTATCTGATAAACAAATTCTCTACATTATGGACAATAAAATACACTATACATACAAAAGTTGCTGTTGCTGACAGGTGTGTAAAATCGAGAACACAGCCATGCAATCTCCACAGACACACATTGGCAGTAGAATGGCCTTACTGAAGAGCCAAGTGACTTTCAATGTGACACTGTCATCGGATGCCACCTTTCCAACAAGTCAGTTTGGTCAAATTTCTTCCCTGCTAGAATTGCCCTCGTCTACTGTAAGTGCTGTTATTGTGAAGTGGAAACGTCTAGGAGCAACAACGTCACATTTGCGAAGTGGTAGGTCACATAAGCCCACCGAACGGGACCACAGAGTGCTGAAGCACGTATTATATAAAAATGGTCTGTCCTCGGTTGCAATACTCACAACTGAGTTCCAAACTGCCTCTGGAAGTAATGTCAGCACAATAACTGTTCGTTGGGAGCTTCATGAAATGGGTTTCCATGGCCGAGCAGCTGCACACAAGCCTAAGATCACCTTACGCAATGCCAAAAGTTGTCTGGAGTGGTGTAAAGCTCACTCTGGAGCAGTGTAAACGCGTTCTCTGGAGTGATGAATCACGCTTTACCATCTGGCAGTCCGACGGAAGAATCTAGGTTTGGCGGATGCCAGGAGAAAGCTACCTGCCCCAATGCATAGTGCCAACTTGAAAGTTTGGTGGAGGAGGAACAATGGTCTGGGGCTGTTTTTCATGGTTTGGGCTAGGCCCCTTAGTTCCAGTGAAGGGCAATCTTAACACTACAGTATAGAATGACATTCTAGACGATTATGTGCTTTTGGGATGACAATTCCCCATGCACAATGTGAGGTCCATACAGAAATGGTTTGCCGAGATCGATGTGGAAGAACTTGACTGGCCTGCACAGAGCCCTGACCTCAACCCCATCGAACCATGACTACATGTAACTCTATTCCACATCAGGTAACTGATGCAAGAAGTAGAATCAGATTTAAAAAACAGGTGAAAATACACCTTATGGAACAGAGGGGACTAGCACACAAGCGCTAGCACACACACTCTGCACACACGTATATTGTTATATTGTTGTATGGTGGTACTATACATTTTGTATTATAGATACACTTGAAGTCGGAAGTTTACATATACCTTAGTCAAATACATTTAAACTCAGTTTTTCACAATTCCTGACATTTAATCCCAGTAAAAATTCCCCGTTTTAGGTCAGGTAGGATCACCACTTCATTTTAAGAATGTGAAATGTCAGAATCATAGTAGAGAGAATGATTTATTTCAGCTTTTATTTATTTTATCACATTCCCCGTGGGTCAGAAGTTTACATACACTCAATTAGTATTTGGTAGCATTGCCTTTAAATTGTTTAACTTGGGTCAAACGTTTCGGGTAGCCTTCCACAAGCTTCCCACAATAAGTTGGGTGAATTTTGACCCATTCCTCCTGACAAGCTGGTGTAACTGAGTCAGGTTTGTAGGCCTCCTTGCTCGCACATGCTTTTTCAGTTCTGCCCACAAATGTTCTATGGGATTGAGGTTAGGGCTTTGTGACGGCCACTCCAATACCTTGACTTTGTTGTCCTTAAGCCATTTTGCCACAACTTTGGAAGTATGCTTGGGGTCATTGTCCATTTGGAAGACCCATTTGCAACCAAGCTTTAACTTCCTGACTGATTTCTTGAGATGTTGCTTCAATATATCCACATAATTTTCCCTCGTCATGATGCCATCTACTTTGTGAAGTGCACCAGTCCCTCCTGCAGCAAAGCACCCCCACAACATGATGCTGCCACCCCCGTGCTTCACGGTTGGGATGGTGTTCTTCGGCTTGTAAGCATCCCCCTTTTTCCTCCAAACATAACGATGGTCATTATGGCCAAACAGTTCTATTTTTGTTTCATCAGACCAGAGGTCATTTCTCCTAAAAAGTATGATCTTTGTCCCCATGTGCAGCAAACCGTAGTCTGGCTTTTTTTATGGTGGTTTTGGAGCAGTGGCTTTTTCCTTGCTGAGCGGCCTTTCAGGTTTGTCAATACAAGACTCGTTTTACTGTGGATATAGATACATTTGTACCGGTTTCCTCCAGCATCTTCACAAGGTCCTTCGCTGTGGTTCTGGGATTGAGTTGCACTTTTCGCACCAATGTACTTTCATCTCTAGGAGACAGAATACGTCTCCTTCCTGAGCGGTATGACGGCTGCGTGGTCCCATAGTGTTTATACTTTCGCACTATTGTTTATACAGATGAACGTGGTACCTTCAGGCTTTTGGAAATTGCTCCAAAGGATGAACCAGACTTGTGGAGGTCTACCATTTTTTTCTGAGGTCTTGGCTGATTTCTTTTGATTTTCCCATGATGTCAAGCAAAGAGACACTGAGTTTGAAGGTCGGCCTTGAAATACATTCACAGGTACACCTCCAATTGACTCAAAGGATGTCAATTTGCCTATCTGAAGCTTCTAAAGCCATGGCATAATTTTCTGGAATTTTCCACGCTGTTTAAAGGCACAGTCAACTTAGTGTATGTACATTTCTGACCCACTGGAATTGTGATAAAATTGATTATAAGTGAAATAATCTGTCTGTAAACAATTGTTGGAAAAATGACTAGTAGATGTCCTAACCGACTTGCCAAAACTATAGTTTGTGAACAAGAAATTTGTGGAGTGGTTGAAAAACTAGTTTTCATGACTCCAACCTAAGTGTATGTAAACTTCCGACATCAACTGTATGTTTATTAAAGTAGTAAAGAGTGAAGTATTTGTTAACATATTCATAGCAAGCAATGACTACATCAATATTGTGACTTCAAGCTTGTTGGATGCGTTTGTTTTTTGTTTTTTTGCATTTGCAGTTTTTTTACAGAAAAATCTACAAATCATTTTAGAATTAGACTGTAACATATCAAAATGGGGAAAAAGTCAAGGAGTTTGAATACTTTCAGAATGCACTGCACTACATTGTGTGTTTTGCGATCGTTCAGCCATGAAAATGGCATTGTGGTTGTTCATTGTAATGGTAGATATCTAAACAAAAGAACAGCGTGGAACTGGCAGGGTAGGGAGAGGTTGTTAGGAAGAGTTTATTCGATATTCTGGTGGAACAAACGGTTTTTGTTTCATAACTTTTCAAAGTAAACACTGTTGTACAGAACTCACTTCTGACTATGATAGGCATGATAGGCAAGGAATTCAAGGAAACAACCAAATTAAACTGATAAATGGTCAAGCTTAACCACAGTCTTATCCAGTCTCTTAAGAATTCACTTATGTGATGTGATGCCATTCTTGTCATTACAGCACTGCCAAAGGGAACTCTGTACCATGAGAACCGAATGCCACAACTATTTTACCTACATACAAGGCCGGTTGAAATTGACAGAATCTTAAAAGCCTACACCTAACCCATAATTTCAGACCATTTTTGTCTTTTAAATTAGATTTACAGGTTTACCTTGCATGAACATTTTATTATCCAAAAATGGAGATGTTGCAAATGGCAATAGTATAACATTGGTTAACCATGCGGAGCCTGTTTGGTTTTATAACCCCACAGTAAAAAAGAGGTCCACTTTGAGTAGGAATAGGGTGGGAGGGGACTGTTTGCCCAAGCATGTCGCTCCCTCCCCAGTCTCCAGTCCCTGGGCTGAAATTACTTTGATTCCATATAAAAAAATAAGGTCTTGTTTCAGTGCAAAAAGTGCAAAAATAAAACACTCAAAATGGACAGTTTTAGCACTTTATTCAAAGACTCCATCATGGACACTCTTACTGACGCTTGTGACTGCTTCGCGTGATGTATTGTTGTCTCTACCTTCTGCCCCTTGTGCTGTTGTCTGTACCAAATAATGTTTGTACCATGTTTTGTGCTGCTACCATGTTGTGCTGCTGCCATGTTGTGTTGCTACTGTGTTGTACTCATGTTGTGTTGCTACCATGCTGTTTTGTCATGTGTTGCTGCCATACTGTGTTGTTGTCTTAGGTCTCTCTTTATGTAGTGTTGTGGTGTCTCTCTTGTTGTGATGTGTGTTTTGTCCTACTTTTTTTTTATCCCAGCCCCCGTCCCCGCAGGAGGCCTTTCGGTAGGCTGTCATTGTAAACAAGGAAATGTTCTTAACTAACTTGCCTAATTAAATAATGGTTAAATAATAATACATTTAAAAAGTTGGTTCTGGCTTTGACAGTTTTTCACCTGGTATTTTTGGTTCTCTTTCATGTAATGTGCTACCAGTGTTAAGAGGTTTGTCTAATGGTCTACAAGGCATTTCGTTTTAACTGGCCAACACAGTAAAATGCTTTGAGGGACCTCTGTGTATTGGATAGGTACCAGCTTGACAAGCCTCTATGGAAACTTTGTAGAACTTGCAGCTTCAAACAATTCTACTTGTTTTGTGCAAAAAATAAATGGCAAATGGGACTATTGTAGGCTACTCATACACCTTGGCATGACAATTTACTTTGTGAAGTACATCTTGCCTTGAGACAAATTAGGGATAGAAATTTAAAGGTAATTTCCAATTAAGCTGACATATGCAGAATTTACCGTAAATGCAGTCTCCTCTAATGCGGGAACATTGTCTTTACATTTATATCGTGCTGTAGTGCAGATCTTCACCGCTTCAGATTGAATCGAGCCCTTTTTGTCTTTGAAACAGTTATTCATGAAAGTAGCATAACGTTATAATGTTCATTTACATTAATGGCCTGTGTAAATTAAGTCCCTGGACATTTAAACCAGTTTCATTAGGTGTATCATTCTAAAAGTCAAACATCAGCCACTGCAGCTCTGAGGATTCCATTACTGTTCTTATAGACTGGTTTCAGTAACAGCTTATTAGAATAATCTACCTTCACCAAAAACTGCATGCAAACCAACATATGAGGCAGGAAAACATAGAGCTTCTTTCCTCAGCCCTTAACACGTAAGACTCCTTGGACAACTCGTGCCTGATAAAGAACCGTTGAGTTAAGTGGGGATTCTTGGCGTGACATCTACGGTTCTTCAGAATTCTGAAGAAAGTCCCTTTCATAGCACCAAACACCAAATTGGCAAGTGTTAACTAGTGTTGATTTTCAGTGTAACATTTATAGTGTTGATTCAGGAGTGAAATTAAAACTGTAAAGAGTTCAATTAAAACTCAGTAGTGTAAAAGAACCCCCGTGTTGGTATTAATAACCAGAGTTGAACCAAAAATATGCCCATTATTATCATACTGTATTTCCCAGCATGTTATATTGCAGGTTCATTTTACAATTGTTTGTTTCAATATTTATGTTTTGCATGGACATTGATTGTTTAATTAATCTTATGCTACTCAAAAATAAATAACGTACATTTTCTAAACGAATCCAATCTGTTACTTGGATTTATTGCACCGTTACTGAAATGGTTGTTCCAGTTAATACCAAATCAAATGTATTCGTCACATACACAGTTTACATTAGGAATAAAAGGTGCAGCGAAATGCTTATGTACTAGCTCCCTCAACAGTGCAGTACATTAATCAACAATCAATCAGAACAAACACATAACAAGTCTTAGAAGTAATATAAGAATTAGTATGTGTCACGATCGTGTGGGAGTGAGACGGACCAAAACGCAGCATGTGGAAAATAAGCCATCTTCTTTTATTCTTGAAGAAGGCAAAACGAAAGAAAACACTTTCAAACTAACAAAACAACCGTGAAGCTAATAACGTAGTGCACACACACACAGGCTACAAACGTTCAGACATAGACAATTCCCCACAACAAACTAAAGCCTTTGGCTACCCTAAATATGGCTCCCAATCAGAGACAACAGAAACCAGCTGTCTCTAATTGGGTACCCATTCAGGCAACCATAGACTTTCCTAGACAACTACACACAACATAAACACAGCTAGACAACTATACTAAACATAAACCCAACTACTCTAAATAAACCCCCTAAACCTTACAATCACCCTGGACACTACAAAACCTACATAAATACCCATGTCACACCCTGACCTAACTAAAATAATAAAGAAAACAAAGAATACTAAGGCCAGGGCGTGACAGTATGCAGAGTAATAATAGACTGTATTTACACAGTATTTACAAATATAAAGCGGGTCGTGGAATCAATATTATATAATACAACACCAGTGTTGACTGTGTGTGTGTATGAGTTCTGAGTGTGTGTGCCTGCTTGTGTGTGTGTGTGTGTGTGTGTGTTTATGGGTGTTTATTTGTAAATGTGTGTGTAAGGGTTGGATGTGTGAGTAGTCAGTGCAAATAGTTTCTAAGGTGCAGGTCTGTGCAGGGAGACAGCTAGTTTTAGCTTTTCAGCAGTCTGATGGCCTGGTGTTAAAAGTTGTCTCGGAGCCTCTTGGTCCGTGACCCGATATTGCTTGCCAAATGGTAACAGAGTAAACAGTCCTTGGCTCGGGTGACTGGAGTTGTTCATGATCTTTCAGGCCTCCCTCAGACACCGCTTAGTGTAGAAGTCCTGGAGGGCAGGGAGCTCGCCCCCAGTGATGTATTGGGCTGTCTGCATCACCCTCTGTAAGGCCTTCTGGTTGAGGGCGCTGCAGTTGCCGTACCAGTCAAGATACTCTCGATGGTGCAGCTGATCAAATAAAATAAAATTGTCGTTGTCACATGTGCCGAATACAACACCCCTACCTTACCGTGAAATGCTTCCTTACAAGCCCTTAACCAACAATGCAGTTCAAGAAATAGACAAAAAAAAAAGAAAAGAAAAAAAAGTAACACGATAAAATGACATCACAATAACCAGGCTATATACAGGGGGTACCTGTACCGAGTCAATGTGTGGGGGTATAGGTTAGCAGAAGTAGTTTGTACATGTACAGTACCAGTCAAAAGTTTGGACACCTACTCATTCAATGTTTTTTCTTTATTTTTACTATTTTCTACATTGTAGAATAATAGTGAAGACATCAACACTATGAAATAAAACATATGCAATCATGTAGTAACCAAAAAAGTGTGAAACAAATGATTTTCCAACAGTCTTGAAGGAGTTCCCACATATACTGGGCACTTGTTGGCTGCTTGTCCCTCACTCTGCGGTCCAACTCATCCCAAACCAGACGGGATGGCGTATCGCTGCAGAATGCTGTGGTTGCCATGCTGGTCAAGTGTGCCCTGACTTCTAAATAAATCACTGACATTGTCACCAGCAAAGCACACCAACACCATCACACCTCCATGCTTCATGGTGGGAACCACACATGCGGACATCATCCGTTCACCTACTCTGCGTCTCACAAAAACACGGCAGTTGGAACCATCACACCAAAGGACAGATTTCCACCGGTCTAACGTCTATTGCTCCTGTCTCTTGGCCCAAGCACGTCTCTTCTTCTTATTGGTGTACTTTAGTAGTGGTTTCTTTGCATTAATTCGCCCATGAAGGCCTGATTCACGCAGTCTCCTCTGAACAGTTGATGTTGAGATGTGTCTGATACTTGAACTCTGTGAAACATTTATTTGGGCTGCAATTTCTGAAACTGGTAACGCTAATGAACTTATCTTCTGCAGTAGAGGTAAACGGGTCTTCCTTTCCTTTGGTGGTCCTCATGAGAACCAGTTTCATCATAGCACTTAATGGTTTTTGCAACTGAACTTGAATAAACTTTCAAAGTTCTTGACTGACTGACCTTGATGTCTTAAAGTAATGATGGACTGTCGTTTCTCTTTGCATATTTGAGCTGTTCTTGCCATAATATGTTTTTTTTACCAAATAGGGTTATCTTCTGTATACCCCCCCTACTTTGTCACAACACAACTGATTGGCTCAAATGCATTAAGAAGGAAAGAAATTCCACAAATTAACAAGGCACACCTGTTAATTGAAATGCATTCCTGGTGACCTCATGAATCTGGTTGAGAGAATGCCAAGAGTGTGCAAAGTTGTCATCAAGGGAAAGGGGGGTTACTTTGAAGAATCTCAAATATAAAATATATTTTGATTTGTTTCACACTTTTTTGATTTTGTGTTATTTTATAGTTTTTATGTCTTTACTACTATTCCACAATGTAGAAAATAGTAAAGCTAAAGAAAAACCCTGGAATGAGTATGTGTGTCCAAATTTTAGACCGGTACCCTATGTATTTTTTTGTCTTAAAGAACTTAATTTGAATGATATTATATTCTCTTAGGATCTCACTTGAAAGCCACATGACTGAAAATGAATAAATACAATTACTGTATGACTCTGTCACTAGCAAACATAGTCATGTACTGGTAACAAAAATTCACTCAAAAGGCCCCCTGGATTAAAGGCCCCCTGGATTAGTGTTAAAACAACAATCCAAAACCATCCAAAGAACCATAAACATCTTTTTGTATAACCTTTTATGACGGTTCCCTGTGGAACCAATAATGGCTCTTTGGAGTTTTAGATTTTTGACATGGTTCTTCAAAGAACCATCCCATTTAAGGATCTTCAGAGAACCTAAAATGGTTCCCCTATGGCATCGCTCTGAAGAACCTTATTTGGTTCCGACTGGAACCTTTTATATTTAAGAGTGTACAGCTACTAGTGAATCTGCCAAAGCCCGTATGGACGTCACATTCTTGAATGACAAACTCAGAACAGAACAGCTGCGGGAGAGTCCTGTGAAGACGAGCCATTGAGTTCATTTCATATACTGTAACTTCATGAAAACATGTACACAACGTTGAATTTTGTTGTTGTTAAAGATGCAATATGACATGACATACATAATAAACTATAACTAATTATGATGACAGTGATGCTAGTAATGGATGATCTGAGCTATAGTTCCACTGATTTAGTTTAATCTAACCTTGTAAAGGCCATAGAACTGAAGGTGTCTTGTTGTGAATGGCCTCACATTCCACTAGACCTGAAGTTTATATGTTTATGCTGAAAATATATGTTGTTATTGGCCTTTTCCAGGGTAATTCCTGACACTAAGGTAAGACAGCCCATCAATCCTCCCATCCTTCATTTGGATGCATGTCCTGCACCTTCAATGGGAAGCTCACTGCCAGAGCCCAGTCAGAGGATCCAGATGGTAAATATAGAAGGTTCTGCCAAAAGAGTGCAAAAGTAACCTAAGAAAGTAAGTAGTGACAAGAATGTAAGAAGCCTATCATATTTCGTGCACCAGACACTTGTGCGCAATTAGCCTGGGAACCCTGATGCAACTGACTGAAAAGGTTTCACTAAATCTTTCATTTCCAATAGAATGCTATGCAATGGAAGAACAAAGTACCTAACTAATTGTAAATTATCAGACAATAATACATTAGAATAGACTATAGCTGATAGATATGAGGTTGGAGAAAGATATAAGAGAGACTATAAATATGGATGGTTAGGAGTTGGCAAAGGTAGTGGCCAGAAATGTTGTTATTAAGCAATGGACAAGGTCGACTGACTCCCGACCATGAATCAGCGTTGAATGAAGTTGAAATCATTTAAGGTCCTAAAGGTCACAACAAGCATGACGTGCACATCTCAAAAGTCCAATCTATAGACAGCAGCAAATCAATCAAGCTGCTAATATCTTATATACTTGCATCTGGTAAAGTAAAGTCCTATAAGTGTGACATTGGTCTTCTATACTGGAATACGTATACTTGATGTGAGAGCTAAACTTGTCTAAACATCCATGAAAGGGTCATTGTCCTTTCCTAAAATAGATAGCTATAGCTTTACATATTTCACCCCCCTACATTTATTTCAGTTGACATATTTTGGAGAAAGATATGGACCACCTGCCCACCTGCCCTTCTGTGTGGATGGTGACATTTGAGAGGGGAGCACTATTTTTGTCCATGACTGAGGATTGGTCCATGTGTTACTGACTGCAGCCATTCAATGCCCATGCTTTCTGGGCATGATCAACCTCAAATTGAGGTAGGAGAGAGGGACAGAGGGAGCAGGAGATGGTGGGAGAGGAGGGAGGTGTAGAAAGAGTCTTAAAGAGGAACACAGGGCTTGCAATTTAGAATGTTGTTATACAGGCTTTCAAATTACTGTACATGGAAAAGTTATGTCTACCTTCATTCTGTTGTCATTGTGGAAAGAGTAGAGCTTGTTTTCCTTTCCATCAAGCATCAGGAAATGTGAGGACAGAGAAGAGTGGAATTTGAGGTAACCCTTCACAAAAAACAGAGGCCATGTGAGTCTCATCGACAGAGGGCCTTTCAAATCAAATCAAATCAAAGTATATTTGTCACGTGCGCTGAATACATTAGGTGTTCACCTTACAGTGAAATGCTTACTTACAGGCTCTAACCAATAGTGCCAAAAAGGTATTAGGTGAACAATAGGTAGGTAAAGAAATAAAACAACAGGAAAAGACAGGCTATATACAGTAGCGAGGCTATAAAAGGGGTGCACTCCTCACCCCGAACCCGCCTTGAGTGGACAGCCGTTACCCCTCACTGGCTACATTCATCTAAATATGCACAACACAATTAGAACTTGCTGACATAACAAACATTCATCCATTGATACTGACCCTACTTCCACTCTTTTGTTTTCTGTCATATACACATGTTCACCTGTCCTCTGAGGGTCAAGATGCATTTAGAGTGTAAAATGCTGGACGGGTGTACAGCCCAAAAACAATCAACAATGTAATCTGTCTCTTAACGCACATCCTCTGTACTCCAGTCCCCTATAGCAACTAGGACAGGCCTAATGTTCACATGGCCTGTTGTATGAGAGGAGGTTGAATGGACATGAAGAGCATGGCATTTTGGCTAAAGGGGAGAGTGGAAAGCCCTGCTCAGCCAGAACACGCAGTTGATCTGCCTGGTGCAACCTGACCACTCAGGGCTGTGCATAGTAACGGGCAAGAGTCCAACATGGTGGGCTCAGGTGACCGACCCTTGGCTTTAATGATGAGGTGTACACTGTCACTTAAACAGGGGGCAACTGTAGATCCATATTGTCTTTATTCAACTTATAACTATGGTATTGGCTATCGAGTGTATCAAAATGTATATAGGCTGAATTGATGCATGCAGAATATTGATATAGTCTATTCAGTATCATTTTGTTCAGCAATGTCCAGCTAATTTTCAGCTCTCTAGCATGTAACCAGGCACCCCCGTTGATACTTAGCTAGCCATGCTTTGCAGGCTTACAGTGCCACTATAGTATAGCAGCTGTCTGTCAAAGACACAAGGCTGGAAACGAGACCAACGGTGCCAACTGACATGGCAAATATATTCTCTCAATCCAACAGATACCACAGCCAACATTTTGGTACAGCATGCAAGCCAATATATAACAAGTTCCAGGTGATTTGATTTGTGTGGTTATATCAGGTGTTTGATAAAACATGGTCTGAATGGTTACCAGAGATGACACTGGGCACCTATATTGGCCACATGAGTATGTTCAGGGCAGACTTAAATAATAAGTGGACAAAGACAGTGTTATAGCGCAGTACGTGGTGACGATGTTTTGTAGGCTATAGATATTGCAGACAGGTCCTGTGTATTGTTGAGCTGCTTCATTTGGTATGTCTGCTGCCGCAGCTTGATCAGTGTGTCCCTCACAGGAAAGTATCAGGTTAAAAAATAGCTTTCTGGGGTCATAATGACACTGAGCTTCATACTTTACGGTATGATATTCCAGCCTGGTCTCATAGACTATACGTAACATAGTAAATGTAAATCCGAGAACATCAAATAAGTATATGTTACAATTGGCATGGTTTCATAAGACAGATGGTTACTGAAGGCAAAAACAAATGTAGGGTAATTGAGAGGTAATTGGTCGTGGTGGATTTGGTGGTTGCAAGTTCAAATCTCATTCGAACTAGCATTTTAGCTAATTAGCATCTGTTCAACTACTTAGCAGGTTAGCTAAATACCCCTAACCCTAACCTTAACCCTTTTAGCTAACCCTAACCTTAACCCTAACCCATAGCTCTCACTAACATTAGCCACTTACGTTAAAGCCTTATTCTAAAATGTGTTAAATATAAAAAATAAAAATCGACACGCAATGCCCCATAATGACAAAGCAAAATCAGGTTTTTAAAAAACAAATGTAGGGTAATTGAGGGGTAATTGGTCGTGGTGGATTTGGTGGTTGCAAGTTCAAATCTCATTCGAACTAGCATTTTAGCTAATTAGCATCTGTTCAACTACTTAGCAGGTTAGCTAAATTCCCCTAACCCTAACCTTAACCCTTTTAGCTAACCCTAACCTTAATCCTAACCCATAGCTCTCACTAACATTAGCCACTTACGTTAAAGCCTTATTCTAAAATGTGTTAAATATAAAAAATAAAAATCGACACGCAATGCCCCATAATGACAAAGCAAAATCAGGTTTTTAGAAATGTTTGCAAATCTATTCATGATAAAAACAGCAATACCTTACTTACATAAGTATTCAGACCTTTTTTTCAACGAGACTCAAAATTGAGCTCAGGTGCATCCTATTTCCATTCATCATCCTTGAGATGTTTCTACAACTTGATTGGAGTCCACCTGTGGTAAATTCAATTAATTGGACATGATTTGGAAAGGCACACACCTGTCCATGTAAGGTCCCACAGTTGACAGTGCATGTCAGAGCAGAAAACAAGCCATGAGGTCGAAGGAATTGTCCGTAGAGCTTCGAGACAGGATTGTGTCGAGGCACAGATCTGGGCAAGGGTACTAAAACATTTCTGGAGCATTGAAGGTCCACACGAACACAGTGGCCTACATCATTCTTAAATTGAAGAAGTTTGGAACCACCAAAGGTCTTCCTAGAGCTTGCTGCCATGCCAATCTGAGCAATCGGAGGGAAGGGCCTTGGTAAGGGAGGTGAACAACAACCCGATGGTCACTATGACAGAGCTCCAGAGTTCCTTGGTGGAGATGGGAAAACCTTCCAGAAGGACACCCATCTCTGCAACACTCCACCAATCAGGCCTTTATGGTAGAGTGGCCAGACGGAAGCCACTCCTCAGTAAAAGGCAAACAACAGCCCACTTGGAGTTTGCCAAAAGGACACTCAGACCATGAGAAACAAGATTTTCTTATCTGATGAAACCAAGAGTGAACTCTTTGGCTGGAAAACCAAGCATCACATCTGGAGGAAACCTGGCATCACTTATAACCTGGCCAATACCATCCCTACGGTGAAGCATGTTGGTGGCAGCATAATGATGTGGGGATGTTTTTCAGCGGCAGGCACTGGGAGACTAGTCAGGATCAAGGGAAAGATGAACGGAGCAAAGTACAAAGAGATCCTCGATGAAAACCTGCTCCAGAGCACTCAGAATCTCAGACTGGGGCAAAAGTTCACCTTCCAACAGGACAACGACCCTAAGCACACAGCCAAGACAACGCAGGAGTGGCTTCGGGACAAGTCTCTAAATGTCCTTGTGTGGCCCAGCCAGAGCCCAGACTTGAACCTGATCGAACATTTCTGGATAGACCTAGTTGTGCAGCGACGCTCCTCATCCAACTTCACAGAGCTTGAGAGGATCTGCAGAGAAGAATGGGAGAAACTCCCCAAATACAGGTGTGCCAAGCTCGTAGCGTCATACCTAAGACTCGAGGCTGTAATTGCTGCCAAAGGTGTGTGTGTGTTTGTGTGTGTGTGTGTGTGTGTGTGTGTGTGTGTGTGTGTGTGTGTGTGTGTGTGTGTGTGTGTGTGTGTGTGTGTGTGTGTGTGTGTGTGTGTGTGTGTGTGTGTGTGTGTGTGTGTGTGTGTGTGTGTGTGTGTGTGTGTGTGTGTGAGAGTGCGAGGGGGTAGAAGTCAGGTTGAGTACACTTGGTACAGACAAGGCAGGAAGAAGAAGGTCATGCTATAGCAAACTAATTGCTTTCCAGCAATGAATTGTGGGTACTGATTTGAGGTCAGATACTACACAATCACTACGGAGCAAAGGTTTTATAAACCATGCGCATGGCAAGGAGGAAATCATATTCCTGGGACTTAACTCTATGCTTTATCACAATAATGTGGGGTTAGATTGCATCATGTGAGAACAACCCAGAACAGTAAACTCTATTTGAAAAAAATATTTTGAAAATTGGATGCAACAAAGTCAAGTTAATAAGTAATTTTCTAGTTGTTCTATGATTGTTGTGCATAGTGTGTGGTTATTTCAAAAGTTGTACAATATTTTTTTTTAACAATGCACTTTAACATCTAAATGATTCATCCACGTAAGCACAGATGGTTACTTGCTGGTACATTTGGGTCAGACTGCAGGGACATACCCTTCTGCAGCAGAGTGTAAACTTTGTGTTGACCTACCCCCTTCCATCACTCTCTCCTTCTATCGCTCGTCCTCTATATGACACTGGTTTACAAGCCACTCATCAACAGGCTTTACTTGTGTGTGTGTGTGTATGTATCTATGTATGTATCTATGTATCTTAACTGTATATATTGTCTCTATCTATCTATCTTTTTTGCTTGGTTGTAAACATTAGCTAGCGCAAGTCGTGTGTACCTGGGCCAAAATTCCAGCATTTATCATCCTATAGCTAGTTCCCCATCTCCATGTTTTAATGGTGAGTCAACATGTTTTGAGCACTTTTACCTCAAACTAATTTGTAACTCGTTTCAGGAAACTAGGCATATTGCGTGTCACTACTTCACAGGAGAGCCATTTGAACGTAAACTGTTTTTAAAACAGAAATGCCTTCTGGAACATATGAACTTTCATGTGCCTTACTAACAAACGTGTCTGCCGTTTGTAAAAACAAATACAATTGTTAAATTACGAGACTAGTCTGTTTAGCCACAAAAAAAGAAAGGAACCTTCCCGCTAGCCATGATTCACTGAGATAATGGGTGGGCTGGATGACATGCCAAGAGATGAGTTTGGATTGGTCTGCCATGTAGCTTCTGTCTATAACATGAGCTGGTCAGTATGTGTAGGTAATCCTTTCTAACATGGTTTTTTTTAGATATCACATAGTAGAACTGCAAAAGTGTTGCTCTCCACTTTCTGGAAGACCGGGTTTTGAAATCAGTGGAATGCCCGGTGGAATTAGAGTATGATAGCTAAGGAGATGGAAAATATTCTGGCATTTGATTGCAAATATGCAGAGGGAGTTGAAAAGAGAACACATAGAAGGCTGTTGTATAAAACACCTGTCTCCGAGTTACATCTTCAAACCAAGGGCAACCGTGGCCCACGACAGAGAGTGAGAAGCGTCCATCAATGTAAGATAGTCCAGTTAGCTACATTTTCAGATATTACAGGTTTCTAATTTTGTCAGAAAGTCATTTTCATTTCAAGTTAAAGCGTACTGTTAGCTAGCTAGCTAACATTAGCTGGCTGGCTCGCTAGCTAACGTTACGTGTATGATCTATGTAGTAAAATTATTTGTATCTGAGAGCCATTTGTATTGCTAGTTATATAGCTAGCCTGTTTGGGGTGCAAGCCCGACCTCGGACCGAAAATGACACCCCTGCAGGGCGCGAAATTCAAAATCTATTTTTTAAAAATATTTAACTTTTACACATTAACAAGTCCAATACAGCATTTGAAAGATAAACATCTTGTCAATCCAGCCAACATGTCCGATTTTTTAAATGTTTTACAGAGAAAACACCACATATATTTATGTTAGCTCACCACCAAATACAAAAGTGGACAGACACGTATGAATTATGATTATGAAGTATGAATTATGATTGAAGTAGCATGCACAACCAACCGAAATAAACTAAAACCAACCTAAAGAGCCCAGAAAAAACGACCTCAGATGACAGTCATATAACATGTTACACAATAAATCTATGTTTTGTTCATAAAAAGTGCATATTTTAGCTATAAATCAGTTTTACATTGATGCTACCCAAAAATGCTAATACATAGCTTGAGTCTGAATCCAGCCGGGAGTAGCCAGAGAAAATACATACACCAACGTCGGCTACTAATTACACCTCATAAAACATTTCAGAAAAACATATGGTGGATAACTAATGAAAGACAGATATCGTGTGAATAAAGCCAACATTTCCGATTTTTGAAGTGTTTTACAGCGAAAACACAATATATCGTTATATTAGCTAACATCATAAGCTAGCATAAGGCAGCATTGATTCTAGTCAAGCGCTAGCCTAGCACAGTTAGCAGAGTTAGCATTCAACAGTTCGACATATTTATGAAAAAGCATCCCAAATTGGGTCTTATCTTTCTTGGTACTCCATCAGAATGTTGTAACGGGGTCCAATGTCCAGTAGAGTCTTTAGTTGGGTTCCAGAACGAATTATTTCCCTCTTTGGTTAGCTAGCACGATAGCATTGCTGCGCTAGAAAGCTTTTCTTCAAAAAATTCTTCCGTCGTTTCACATCTAAAGTCCAGAATAAATTGCAATAATATAATTAAAGTATATTGAAAAAACATACTTTAGGATGATTTTGTGACATGTATCAAATAATATCGTAGTCAGGCATCATATTCAACGTTATCTACCTTGTTCCAAAAGCCGAGACCAAATTATCCTTCGCGCCCGGATTTTTTTTTTAACTGCGCAGGTCTCACAAGAAGTTGTGTTATTCAGTCCAGGGACGAGATATTCGACTCCTTTCAATTCTCACTTCCGCATTACAGTCTGACGAACGCCTGTGACGTGTCTATATCGTCCCAAGTCAAATGGCCTTTTATAGAGAAGGTCTTAAAGAGACACATCGCATTTTGGAAAACTCAATTCGGCTGGGAAAATGGCTGTAAAAATATTTCTGTTCGACTTAGAGAAACAATTCAAACCTTTTTAGAAACTACAGACTGTTATCTATCCAACAGTAGTAAATATATGCATATTGGAAAATAAAAAGTTTCTTAGGAGGCCGTTTGAAAATGTGCACACATTTTCCAGTTTTTTCAATATTCAGCGTGCAGCCATAACAGGCTAGCTAACATTGAAACTGGCTGGTTAGTTACCTGCAGATTCATGCAAAGTAGTAACGTTATGAGTTGGGATTATGGTTTATTGTTTAGCTAGCTAGCTACATGTTGAAACAAAAGACTCCACTATGCAAGTAACCATTTCAATAGAATGTTCATGATGTCACTGTGACAACTATCGATATACGTTGCTAATAAATTCACTCTGGCTATCTACTCCGATTTCAGAGGATTCTCATCTGAGTGTGCCAGAGCACAGAATAACTGACAAATTTATGAACGCTCAACACCCGTTGAATATGGCCGGTGTCAGTAAACATTGGCAAAAAATTGCCAGCAGCCATGTTACAGTCACCAATGCTCTGGATAACATAAAAACAGCCTAACCATCTCTTCTAGGGAGAGTGAAATAGTCAGAGTAAGCTGTTCTCTCATTTGTGTCTGGAAGTAGCTAGCAAGCTAGCCAACATTAGCCAATTGGCTTTGGTGCTTGACTGCTTTTGTTAGGTCTGAACGCTCGGATCAACCCTACTCCTCAGCCAGGGCGTCCATTGTATGCTCTGAGAGCAATCTGACAACGCTCTGAGTTCACAAACGCCCAGAGCACACTCTGGCACTCCAGATTGAATTTGTTACACATCCATAGTATAAACTAGTCTTTAGTCTTGACATTTTTGGTTGTTTAGTACATGGCCTCACATGTGAATCCTTAAAGAGATGGGTGGGGCTAAGGCTTAAGAGGGTATGAATGATGCTGAATGGGTGTAGACAAAGAAGAGGTCTCCAGTAGCTTTACCAAAACATTCATGGGCCATTTTCTCAAAAGTAAGGTTACAAATTTATCAACTTTCAAAGCAGAATTACTTTCCCATTGTTCCTCAACCATAGTGTATGATATTGCATTTAAATGCTGGAACCTCAATAGAATCACAGTATTGAATTGCAATACATATAGAATATTGATACATATAGAAAAATCAAATCAAATTTGATTGGTTACATACACGTGTTTAGCAGATGTTATTGCAGGTGTAGCTAAATGCTTGTGTTTCTAGCCCCAACATTGCAGTAATATCTAACAAGTAATATCAAACAATTTCCCAACAATACACTCAATACACACAAATCTAAGTAAAGGAAAGGAGTTAAGAATACACTAATTACAAAAAAAGTCTGTGCTAATAATGTAATAATGTAAGATATAACACATAAAAAGATTAAATACTGCAAAGTTACCAAGAAGCCAGAAGCACGATATCTATCGCTGCCATTTTCATTGGCAATACATATCGTATCGGCACCTAGTATTGTAAAATCGTTTTATGGCAATTCCCAGAACCTAGTACTACTGTGGCCTATGACCCTGGCAGTGGTCAGACTGCAGGACCTGACCCAGTAGGCATACCTAAAAATGACAGCTTGTTCCTCTACCCTTCTCTCAGGGTGTCAAGTTCTTCTCCTGTTGAGGCACCCCATTCTGACTGCTTATATTATGGCTTGTGGGGCTATAGTTCAAACTCAGATATGGTTGTGTGAGGCTGAAATACAGATATGGGGTATTACTGTAAGTTACAGTGTGCTTTCCCTGGATGGAGCCACAGTTTTGCAAAACAGACGCCTGATAACATTTACCTGTGAGTGTCCTTGGCATATTCACTTTAGAGATTTTGCCAAACAGAATCGATCCTGGACATTTAACCTGGCCCTGCACTCGTTCAAATTCACAACACAAAAGATTTTCCATCAGACACAGAACTTCCTTTGTGAGAGTAAATACCTCAAAAGGAGAAGTTTATTGCTTGTGACAAGACAGTAATTCTCACAAATAAACAGAAACATAACATAACGTTATCAACAGTTACATTACACATCTGAACTGTAACCTGATGTCTCATCATAGACTGCTCTACAGATCTACAGTACTGTACATTCGGAATAGAGAACACATTTTCAATAATTCATGTGACAGACTATGACATTGATTTACTGTATGATTAGTTAGTTTGTGATAGATTCACTTCTATTGCCAGATTAGTATAGTATAACATAAACACAAAAAATATATATATCGGTATGATAATTTCGAACCGACATGTTGACAAGGTCTGATACAGATGTAGGATCTTATTTCAGCCAGTTTGCTACAGCAGTAAATAATCAAACAGCAAAAGGAAATGTGAATTATTATGTGGATAATAATGAATGGACATTTTTGTAGGGGTTGATGCACTTTCTGTAAGGGAAAATTAAATCTGAAATTTCAAAATAGAAATTACAAACTTCAGAAGCCTTTTCAAACATCAAATACAATACAGGTTTTAAATGTTCTGCATTGCAGGAAACTTCTCCTTCAACAGGGTGATCAAATTAAGATCCTTTTTCTGTACTGTCTATCAGTCTTAGAATGAGATGCTTTTATAGTCACAGGCTACTTCTATGATAAATGTGTCAAACATCTATTGTTAGCTTCCTGAAAATTTAATTTAAATTTAAATTTAAAATTTAATCCTCTGTTTGTTTAAACAATAAGGCAGGTATATGTGGATTTACTTTTCAGCTTTATGTTGATAATGTTTTGTCTATCCAAAGATCCTACACAACGTTTCTGACCAAAGGTTTCTCTTTAAATCTACCAGGCAGGCAGAAATAAGGCCACAAAGCTATTTACCTTAATAGTCAGAGATAAAGATTCCAACATACAACCTGACACAGTCATGGTCCCACTGCTACCATAGAAACAGGTGCTCACATGTTCTATTATTACCAATCCAGTGAAAGAGCTATAATTCTGCTGTGCCTAGAAATAGACAGCAATGTTAAATATATATCCAGGACCTCACAAGACAATCTATATCTCATGACAAAAGTAACATTCTTTAACCAGCAAAGCCTTAGTTTTGAATACTTATGTAACAGTGTACTACAAATCAAGCAAAGAAAATACACATTGTGACCTCACAAAAATACATCTGAATCCATTGAAGCACATTTGAGAAGTTTGAAAAATCACCAACTCTCATCTTACTGTGAATCTCATAGCTGCAGACTGAGTCACTCTAAGCCAAAGCCCTCTGCGTTGGAGATGGCGATGGTTAACTTCTGCTTCAGTTCCGCCCTACTTGTATAAGGTGGGAGGCAGATCTGGTTGAAGCAGGTGTGTGATATGGGTAACCTGAAAAAGACAAAGATAACATGTCAGCAATGAGCTCTCAAATTACTTTAAGGGCCCTTCTGTTGCCATAGCACTAAGCAGGCTGCATTATAACAGATTAGAGAGTGACACCACTATTTGTCTACTCAAACTATACAATACTGTAGCAATACTGTATGATGCTCAACATATAGCATTTGCAGTCAACTAGTGAATTAAATTGACATATAATAGCCGCTCCCTTTCACTCAGTCAACTTTGGTAGAACATACTATTGTGAGTCGCACTCTCGTGACAGTTGAAGGATCTACTAGGCCAATAAAATCAGTGTCTTGCTGAAGCCCCGCCTTCCACTTGTGATAAGGTTGAGGCTCGGATTCATTCATTCAATTATTCCGCTATTCAGGGTGAAGAGGAACAATGCATGCTACTAAAAAAGAAATTGGAAAACGAGTGTCTTACGTTACGCCAACTAAACTGTCCCATAGTGGTAGACTGTGCTTACCCCATGGATGTTGTGTGCTGAAGGTTGTACTTGTTCTCATAAATTAATCTCATGAGATCAAACAATTAGTTATTCTTTAATTTGCTGGTGCAATGAGTAAGATGGCTAAGAAAACAACCGAGAAGATGATAGCGAAGCTGGGTTCGGGGATGAATCATGCCTCCAGTCACGCAGTTAAAGCGTTTCTCTTAAAGATACTCAAATCAAATCTAATTGTATTTGTCACATGCGCCGAATACAACAGGTATAGATAGACCTTACAGTGAAATGCTTACTTGCAAGCCCTTAACCAACAATGCAGTTTTAAGAAAATACCTAAAAAAAGTAAGAGATAAGAATAACAAATAAATAAAGAGCAGCAGTAAATAACAATAGTGGGGCTATATCCAGGGGGTACCTGTATATTATGTGTCAATGTGCAGGGTTGCACTGGTGTTGAGGTAATTCAGGTAATATGTACATGTAGGTAGAGTTATTAAAGTGACTATGCATAGATAATAACAGAGAGTAGCAGCAGCATAGAAGAGGGGGGGGGGGGTGGCAATACAAATAGTCTGGGTATTTGATTTGATAAGATGTTCAGGAGTCTTATGGCTTGGGGGTAGAAGCTGTTTAGAAGCCTCTTGGACCTAGACTTGGCGCTCCGGCACCGCTTGCCGTGCGGTAGCAGAGAGAACAGTCTATGACTAGGGTGGCTGGAGTCTTTGACAATTTTTAAGGCCTTCCTCTGACACCGCCTGGTATAGAGCTCCTGGATGGCAGGAAGCTTGGCCCTGGTGATGTACTGGGCTGTACGCACAACCCTGTGTAGTGCCTTGCGGTCAGAGGCTGAGCAGTTGCCATACCAGGCGGTGATGCAACCCGTCAGGATGCTCTCAATGGTGCAGCTGTAAAACCTTTTGAGGATCTGAGGACCCATGACAAATCTTTTCAGTCCCCTGAGGGGGAATAGGTTTTGTTGTGCCCCATTCACGACTGTCTTGGTGTGCTTTGACCATGTTAGTTTGTTGGTAATGTGGACGCCAAGGAACTTGCAGCTCTCAACCTGCTCCACTGCAGCCCCGTCGATGAGAATGGGAGAGTGCTCGGTCCTCCTTTTCCTGTAGTCCACAATCATCTCCTTTGTCTTGATCACGTTGAGGGAGAGGTTGTTGTCCTTGCACCACACGGTCAGATCTTTGACCTCCTCCCTATAGGCTGTCGCATTGTTGTCGGTGATCAGACCTACCACTGTTGTGTCATCGGAAAACTTAATGATGGTGTTGGCGTCGTGCCTGGAATGACTGAACAGGGAGTACAGGAGGGGACTGAGCACACACCCCTGAGGGGCCCCCGTGTTGAGAATCAGCGTGGCGGATGTTTTGTTACCTACGCTTACCACCTGGGGGTGGCCCTTCAGGAAGTCCAGGATCCAGTTACAGAGGGAGGTGTTTAGTCCCAGGGTCCTAAGCTTAGTGATGAGCTTTGAGGGTACTATGGTGTTGAACGCTGAGCTGTAGTCAATGAATAGCATTCTCACATAGGGTGTTCCTTTTGTCCACGTGTGAAAGGGCAGTGTGGAGTGCAATAGAGATTGCATCATCTGTGGATCTGTTGGGACGGTATGCAAATTGTAGTGGGTCTAGGGTTTCTGGGATAATGGTGTTGATGTGAGCGCTGACCAGTCTTTCAAAGCATATCATGGCTACAGACGTGAGTGCTACGGGTTAGTAGTCATTTAGACAGTTTACCTTTGTGTTCTTGGGCACAGGGACTATGGTGGTCTGCTTGAAACATGTTGGTATTACAGACTCAGACAGTAAACATGTCAGTGAAGACACTTTCCAGTTGGTCAGTGCATGCTCGGAGTACATGTCCTGGTAATCCGTCTGGCCCTGCGGCCTTGTGAATGTTGACCTGTTTAAAGCTCTTACTCACATCGGCTGCGGAGAGCGTGGTCACACAGTTGTCCGGAACAGATGATGCTCTCATGCATGTTTCAGTGTTACTTGTCTCGAAGCATGAATATAAGTTATTTAGCTCGTCTGGTAGGCTGGTGTCTCCGGGAAGCTCTCGGCTGTGCTTCTCTTTGTAGTCTGTAATAGTTTGCAAGCCCTTACACATCCGACGAGCGTCGGAGCCGCTGTACGATCTACAGCATGTGTAGTTTGTCTCGTCTTGGAGCAAGCTCAGGGGGTCCTCGCTCAAAACAATCCGTTGCATTGCCACGTACTGCGTACAAACTCCTGTAGCATTCTTGAGGAAGCTTGTAATTACTGATGGTGACTTTCCTTTCCCAGATGCCAGTACCTCTACTGGGACTGAGGCGCAAAAAGCGGAGATGTATTGGACAAATGTTTTGTCTGGTGATCTCTAGCCGGTTACGGGAGGCCCCCACCGCCTGTGTCTGCTTTGCTCAAGCACTGCTTGCCTCTCTTCCCAGACTTGTTGATGAAGGGTCCAGTCCCACCTCAGTGATCTGGTCCTAGGTGGATTTTCGATACCGGGCTAGCAAAATGAGCACTGGACAGTGTGCTTGTCAGGTTGGCTAACTCGCCGAGGTGCGCTACCTACTACTAGCTATACCTCCCTCCCCACATGGAGTTGATGGGTTAGTTATCTTTTTTAGTATACGTAGCGCTAAGTCAATTGGTTATTCTAAACGGACTGTGCTGCGGTCAAAGAGGCTATCTAGCCTAGCTTATGCTAAAATTCCTCCTGGCTAACATAAGCTAGCATACTTAACTTGCGGTAAGTGAAACTTACTAAGTTTCCCCAAGCGTTATGGCAACCCCATTCCTATTTTCAGTTGCTGGAGTTGGAGGGTGTGAGGAAAATGGGGTTTGCGTGCAGCCCCTTTGCCCGTAAAGGGGCTGGGCTTCATGCAGGCTATACAGTCTCATGGAAGCACAACGTATGTTGGAAATGTGTCTATGTTTAATTTAATGCTGCCCCCTCCGGTACCACGTGTTCCACGGTGTTCAAAGGGTTCAAGCAGTATATCAATCTCCCGAGGGTGAGTGTGACAAGTTTAGTCACTTTAGGCAAACCTTATAGTTTTTTCAACCGAGTTCCAGTGTTCACGGGTGCTAAGTGTTGTCTCCCGAACGTGAGTTTGATGAAGAGTGTGGTGAAAATGGAAGAACCAATCTCTCCCAATCCACATGGTGGCGTCACGCCCCTTCAGATGGCACTTCACGGGAGTTGCGCTGTCTGAGCCAACCAATGGCTCGCAAGTGCAGTGTCGCCCTGGATCATGCGAACAGTGACGTCAGGTTACAGGCTGCAATTTGTTATGCAAATCCCACACTTCTGCAGCGTCATCACAACAACTGTTGCAAGGCCTCAGTGCCTGTTTTGAGGAAGGAAATATCTTCTGGTCAGTCCAAGTTGCTAATATATGCATATTATTATTCACATTGGATAGAAAACACCCTGAAGTTTCTAAAACTGTTTGAATTATGTCTGTGAGTATAACATAACTCGTATAGCAGGCAAAAACCTGAGAAGTTCCACTTCCTGTTTGAATTTTTTCTGAGGTGGCAGAAGCTCTCATTGAAATTACAGCGAGATATTGATGAGTTTTCACTTCCTACGGCTTCCACTAGATGTCAACAGTCAATAGAACTTTGTCTGATGACTCTAATGTGAAGGGGGGCCTAAGGAGACAGGAATTAGTCAGGTCTGCCACAAGCTGACCATGCTTTCACATGCGCGTTCACATGAGGAGGACCTCCATTCCACCGCTATTCTGAAGTCAATCTAATTCCCCGGT
Source organism: Salvelinus fontinalis (assembly GCF_029448725.1). Classification (NCBI taxonomy): domain Eukaryota; kingdom Metazoa; phylum Chordata; class Actinopteri; order Salmoniformes; family Salmonidae; genus Salvelinus; species Salvelinus fontinalis. Next base: position 56,508,450 of record NC_074665.1, read on the forward strand.
TGGAACGTTATTCAAGATGTATGTTAACACCATACTAAAGATTGATTCAGTACATCGTTTGACATGTTTCTACTGACTGTTACGGAACTTTTGGATATTTCGTCACGTTATAGTGGACGCGCTTTGTGACTTTGGAATTGTTTACCAAAGGCGCTAACTAAAGTAGCTAATTGGACATAAATAACGGACATTATCGAACAAATCATGCATTTATTGTGGACCTGGGATTCCTAGGACTGCATTCTGATGAAGTTCATCAAAGGTAAGGAAACATTTATCATGTATTTTCTGGTTTTTGTTGACCCCAAAACGGTGGCTAATTTGGCTATTGTTCTGAGCTCCGTCTCAGATTATTGCATGAAATCTGACACAGCGGTTGCATTAAGGAGAGGTATATCTATAATTCCATGTGCATAACTTGTATTATGATCTACATTTATGATGAGTATTTCTGTTGAAACGAGGTGGCTATGCAAAATCACTTGATGTTTTTGGAAATAGTGAATGTAACGCGCCAATGTAAACTCAGATTTTTTGTTATAAATATGAACTTTATCGAACAAAACATGCATGTATTGTGTAACATGAAGTCCTATGAGTGTCATCGAATGAAGATAATCAAAGGTTAGTGATTAATTTTATCTCTATTTCTGCTTTTTCTGACTGCTATCTTTCGCTGGAAAAATGGCTGTGCTTATTGTGGTTTGGTGGTGACCTAACATAATCGTTTGTAGTGCTTTCGCTGAAGAACATGTTTGAAATCGGACGCTTTGGTGGGATTAAGAACAAGATTACCTTTAAAATGATATAAGACACATGTATGTTTGAGGAATTTTAATTATGAGATTTATGTTGTTTGAATTTGGCGCCCTGCACTTTCACTGGCTGTTGTCATATCAATCCCGGTAGCGGGATGCCGCCATAAGAAGTTAACCAACTAATTTCGCCCACTTGGGACTTGGCGCTGGTTTTGGAGACACGGTGTGTGGCCCCCTTTGAGCCTCTGGAGTCAGTGGATCTGAAGATCCTCTCCTACAAAACCTCCCTGCTCAGGGCTTTGGCCTCCACGAAATGTGTTGGGGTTGTCCGTTATCTGTACAAGCTTCCTGTACTCAGTTCGCCCTGCATGACTCTAAGCGGCCGTTGCATCCAAATGCGGCCTTCGCCCCAAAAGTAATGGCTATGTCCTAAAGGTCCATTTTCGCCTCCTACTTTTGCTTCCGGAGAGCAACATTGGTTACATGCCCTGTGTCCAATGCAAGCTTTAAACAGATATGGGATATCCATAACTTTTTGTCTGTTTTGCTAATCCAGTTTCTAAGAATATTTTGAAGATAAATACACAACGCAGAGGATGAGAGGACAAGAGTACTAAAAACTAAATTGAGTACTAATGGTCAATAGGGAATTGTCAGAGCTGTAGTTGTTTCTCAGTTCAACAGCTGTTTAGAATCTGTGGAATGTCAGTCCTGAACTCAGAGCTACGTGTGCTACGTTCTGTACATTGAGTCTGGAGCAGGATACTTGTTATTTGGCCATTGACCCAGTTGTACTGCAAGGACTTCTGATTGCTCAACCCCAGGCTAGGGTGAGGGGTTATAAATGTCATCCTGTTTCTTTGTTCTGGGGAGAAGAGCTGAGGACAGGGGTGACTGAAAATCTACCTCCCAGCATAATATCTATGATTTGTCCTTTTCAAATAAATACATTTTTCTCCCCTTGATTTGCTTTGGGGTTTGTGTTTAGGAAGAATAACATCAACTACTAACACTTGGTGCCGTGACCTGGATGAATTGGTCTGAATAACAACAAGAAAAACGTATCAAATGTGTGTTGATCCAGAAGAAAGAGAGAAGGCTGTGCGCAACCCACTTTGGGGAGTCAACTCTTAATCTCCTGATTGATGGCATAGTTGCTGGGTGAGTCTTAGACCAATATAATTTGAAATAACCAAATCAGGTTAAAATAGTGGATGCAATGAGTGATACGTATCTGTGATGTATAAGGTTCAAGTCCTTGGTTCTCTATTAAAAGGTTCAAGTCCTTTCTCTATTATAGGGGTTCGAGGCTTCTATTATCTGTTTTTGTGTTTTTGTGAAACCTTGTTGTATAGAAGTGAGTTGCTAGTTGAGTAGCAATTTTTACACATGTGGTAAATGTAAACCTTGCAAGCATTCAACAAGCCTTGAAGTGAACACAAGTTTTTATGGATAACCAGGCCCTACAGAAACAATGTGTTCTAGAAGAGGTTTGAGTCCTCAAAAGGGGTTATATATTTTTTTTTTTGGGGGGGGGGGGGGGGGGTTAAATAAATATATAAACATAGAGATATATATTATACAACTATTGACGTTAAAACCTCTCTTGGGCACGTGAGACGTAGCGTCCCACCTCTTCAACAGCCAGTGAAACTGCTGGGCGCCAAATTCAAATACAGAAATATTCATTATAAAAATTCAGAAAACAAAACATATTTTACATAGGTTTAAAGATTAACTTCTTGTGAATCCAACCACAGTGTCAAATTTAAAAAATGCTTTACGGCGAAAGCATACCTTACATTATTTGAGAACATAGCCCACTAGACAAATCATTACAAACATTAGCCAGCCAGGTAGAACAGTTACACAATTTAGAAATAGAGATCAAATTAATCCGTTACCTTTGATGATCTTCATATGGTTGCACTCAGCAGACATTAATTTACTCAATAAATGTTCCTTTTGTTCGATAAAGTCTCTTTATACCCAAAAATCACAGTTTTTTTTGCGGCTTTTCTTCAGTAATCCACAGGCTCAAACTCAGTCAAAACAGGAAGACAAAAAAATCCAAATTGTTTCTGTAAAGTTCATAGAAACATGACAAACGATGTTTATATTCAATCCTCAGGTTGTTTTTAGTCTAAATAATCGATAATATTTCAACCTGACAATAACGTTGTCAATTTAAAAGGTAAACAAGAAACGCACTCTCTCGGTCGAGCGCAAGAAAAAGCTCTGTGACACGGCAGGGTCCACTCATTCAGACTGCTCTTACTTCTTCATTTTCCAGAATACAAGCCTGAAACAATTTCTGAAGACTGTTGACATCTAGTGGAAGGCATAGAAACTGCAAGTCCTAAGTCAATGGATACTGTAATGGCATTAAATAGAAAACTACAAAAAAATAAAAAATAAACTTCCTGAATAGATTTTTCTCGGGTTTTTGCCCGACAAATCAGTTCTGTTATACTCACAGACACTACTTTAACAGTTTTGGAAACTTTAGAATGTTTTCTATCCAGATCTACCAGTTATATGCATATCATATCTTCTGGGCCCGAGAAGGAGGAAGTTTAATTTGGGCATGCATTTCATCCAAAATTCCGAATGCCGCCCCCTACCCTAGAGAAGTTAATGTAATGCCATTGTTAAGTGAGAAAACCACTCTGGAAAAGGGTGGATCAGCTCTTCCGGATGTGAGCGTGACACAGATGTTAAATTCACTGTCTAGTGATATAAAGAACCATTTAAAAGTAGAGGAGGAGACATGGGTGAAAAAGTCAGACGTGACCCCCACCTGTGGCCTCTCTGTTCCCTCTGTCTATCCTCACACTGAGTTGTGCAAGGCAGATCAGGTTTCAAGCATCTGGTCAGCATTGCCTGGCTTTGAGTCAACAGATTTGGACAGCAGCGACGAACGATGTCTTAGGCCAACCAGAAAACAGGCTGTAAAAGATAGTAAAGATAAACTTCTAGTGACAGTAATCACACATAAATCAGCACCTCCAAAACTGTTGCATGAATGGTCAAAAACTTTTAAGCATCCACAAGGTGAGGGTATCAGAGTTGTGCAGTTTCCGAGTGAAACCAACAACATTATTCGTTCAGTAGAAGAGAAACCTGGTGTATGTCGTAATTTCGGGATTTCTGGTCACTGGCAACAAGACTGTTGGAAAAGAAAATGTGATTTCATGAGAAGTGGCCAGGAGAAGCAGGATCGGTCAAAAGGATAATGGAATCAAGACAACAGCCCCAACGACACAATGCTGGTGCAGAAATTTAAGAAGTTCTCTCCAGCTCAGCAGCAGAGTTTGCTGGATGCTTTAGAGGTAAACTAACAGACCCCCTCTTACATCCCATCTCAGATGGTGTACATATGAAATCGGTTGTAATATTTGTGAACATGATGGTTAAAATCTTTGCAGTATATTTTTAGTAGATACAGGTGCTGAAGTCACTGTACTGCCCATATCTTATGCAAAACATATACAGTGGCAAGAAAAGTATGTGAACCCTTTGGAATTACCTGGATTTCTGCATAAATTGGTCATCAAATTTGATCTCATCTTCATCTAAGTCACAACAATAGACAAACATATTGTGCTTAAACTAATAACACACAGATTATTGTATTTTTCTTGTCTATATTGAATACATCATTTAAACATTCACAGTGTAGGTTGGAAAAAGTTTGTGAACCCCTAGGCTAATGACTTCTTCAAAAGCTAATTAGCCTGTTGGGGATGGGGGCGCTGTTTAGACTATTTATGCTAATTTGGCTAATTTTTTAAACGGCTTCCCACAAAATCCTTGATCGTACAATATGCATATTATTATTATTATTGGATAGAAAACAGTCTATAGTTTCTATAGGAGTTGAAATTTTGTCTCTAAGTGGAACAGAGCCCATTCTACAGCAATTTCCCTGACATGGAGTCAGATTTGAGAAATGTTGGCCACTTTTCTGAAGTCAGTTAAAAGGGCACTGTCGTTGCTATGACTATACGGACACTTCTTACGTCTTCCCCTGGATGCCTTTACGTGATGACGATTCCAACGGGGTCGATTGCGCGTTCACAGGCCCTACAAATGAAAAAACCCTGAAGCTAGTCATTCTTTGGGAGCTGCGTCATGAGCCTAGAGGACACCGGCGCGCACCTGTTCCAAGCGTTAGTTTAGCCTGTTATATTTCTCCGGTCATCTTTTCACTCGTTATAGGAGTTAAAAACATCATAAAGTAGTTAATTTAAAGCGTTTTATAGCAATTTATATCCGTTTAGTGCGATTTTGGGACATTTATTTTTGCAACGATGTGAAAAGTTGGGCACGCTTTTCAGTTCATCCCGAACGCAGTTGACATTTCCACATGGCAAGAGGACAGCTTTCCACCAAAAGACGATTTCTCCCAAGAAAGGATCCTTTGCCCAAGATACTGATGGAAGAACAGCTCAAGGTAGGACATTTTTATTATGATAAATCGTGTTTCTGTCGAAACATTTTAGTGGCTTAGGACGCCATGTTTTTTGACGTAGCTTCGCTTGGCGCAAACTGTATTGAAAAGTAAGGATAAATTAAAAAATGTAATAACGCAATTGTATTAAGAATTAAATTGTCTATCAATCCCTGTCCACCCTATATTTTTTAGTCACGTTTATGAGTATTTATGTATAAGAGTAGATCACTGTCTAAGTGGCGCAAGGACATTTTCTGACCAGCTGAGCTACATTTCACATTGTCTAACCATGATTTTGGTGGCTAAATATAAACATTTTCGATCAAACTCTATATGGATTGTGTAATATGATGTTACAGGAGTGTCATCGGAAGAATTCTGAGAAGGTTAGTGAAAAAATTAATATCTTTTGGCGATGTTGACTTTTATCGCTCACTTTGGCTAGAATCAATGCTGGGCTGCTAATTGCTATGTGCTAAGCTAATATAACGATTTATTGTGTTTTCGCTGTAAGACACTTAGAAAATCTGAAATATTGTCTGTATTCACAGGATCTGTGTCTTTCGATTCGTGTATGCTGTGTATTTTTACGAAATGTTTGATGATTAGTAGTTAGGTAAACACGTTGCTCATTGTAATTATTCTAGTCCATTTGTGATGGTGGGTGCAATTGTAAACTATGCCATATACCTGAAATATGCACTTTTTTCTAACAAAACCTATCCCATACCATAAATATGTTATCAGACTGTCATCTAATGAGTTTTTTTGTTGGTTAGGGGCTATAAATATCTTAGTTTAGTCGAATTGGTGATGGCTACTGGTGTTGGTGGACAAATAAAAGATGGTGGATTATGCTAATGTGTTTTTAGGTAATAGATGTACATCTTTACATATTGTGTCTTCCCTGTAAAACATTTTAAAAATCGGAAATGTTGACTGGATTCACAAGATCTGTGTCTTTCATTAGCTGTATTGGACTTTAATGTGTGAAAGTTAAATATTTAAAAAAAATATTTTTTTTGAATTTCGCGGCACTGGTTTTTCAGTGGGGGGGGGGGGGGTGTGCCGCTAGCGCCACGCTGATCCTAGACAGGTTAGAGTCAGGAGTCAGCTAACCTGGAGTCCAATCAATGAAACGAAATTGGAGATGTTGGTTAGAGCTGCCTTGCCCTATTAAAAACATGCACAACATTTGAGTTTGCTATTCACAAGAAGCATTGCTTGATGTGAACAATTCCTCAAACAAAAGAGATCTCAGAAGACCTAAGATTAAGAATTGTTGACTTGCATAAAGCTGGAAAGGGTTACAAAAGTATCTCTAAAACCCTTGATGTTCATCAGTCCACGGTAAGACAAATTGTCTATAAATGGAGAAAGTTGAGCGCTGGTGCTACTCTCCCAAGGAGTGGCCGTCCTGCAAAGATAACTGCAAGGGCACATTGCAGAATGCTCAATGAGGTTAAGAAGAATCCTAGAGTGTCAGCTAAAGACTTTACAGAAATCTCTGGAGCATGCTAACATCTCTGTTGATGAGTTTACAATACGTAAAACACTAAACAAGAATAATGTTCATGGGAGGACACCATGGAAGAAGCCACTGCTGTCCAAAAAAAACATTCCTGAACGTCTAAAGTTTGCCAAAGTGCACTTGGATGTTTCACAGTGCAAATGGTAAAATATTCTGTTGACAGATGAAACTATAGTTGAGTTGTTTGGAAGGAACACACAACACTATGTGTGGAGAAAAAGAGGCACAGCACACCAACATCAAAACCTCATCCCAGATGTAAAGTATGCTGGAGGGAGCATCATGGTTTGGGGCTGCTTTGCTGTCTCAGGGCCTGGACAGCTTGCTATCATCGACGTAAAAATTAATTCCCAAGTTCATCAAGACATTTTGCAGGAGAATGTTAGGCTATCTGTCTGTCAATTGAAGCTCAGCAGAAGTTGGATGATGCAACAGGACGACGACCCAAAACACAGAAGTAACTCAACAACAGAATGGCTTCAACAGAAGAAATATGCCTTCTGGAGTGGCCTAGTCAGAGTCCTGAACCCGAATGAGATGCCTCGTGAGCATTTCACACCAGACATCCCAAGAATATTGCTGAACTAAAACAGTTTTGTAAAGAGGAATGATCCAAAATTCCTGACCGTTGTGCAGGTCTGATCCGCAACTACAGAAAACGTTTGGTTGAGGTTATTACTGCCAATGGAGGGTCAACAAGTTAAATCCAAGGGTTCACATACTTTTCCCACCCTGCACTGTGAATGTTTACACGGTGTGTTCAATAAAGACATGACAACGTATAACTGTGTGTAACTAGTTTAAGCAGACTGAAACCTGTTTCAGATTGTTCAAGTTATAAACCTGTATCAGAATGTTCAAGTTATAAACCTGAATCAGAATGTTCAAGTTATAGACCTGTATCAGAATGTTCAAGTTATAGACCTGTATCAGAATGTTCAAGTTATAGACCTGTATCAGAATGTTCAAGTTATAAACCTGTATCAGAATGTTCAAGTTATAAACCTGTATCAGAATGTTCAAGTTATAAACCTGTATCAGAATGTTCAAGTTATAAACCTGAATCAGAATGTTGAAGTTATAGACCTGTATCAGAATGTTCAAGTTATAAACCTGTATCAGAATGTTCAAGTTATAAACCTGTATCAGAATGTTCAAGTTATAAACCTGAATCAGAATGTTCAAGTTATAGACCTGTATCAGAATGTTCAAGTTATAAACCTGTATCAGAATGTTCAAGTTATAAACCTGTATCAGAATGTTCAAGTTATAGACCTGTATCAGAATGTTCAAGTTATAAACCTGTATCAGAATGTTCAAGTTATAGACCTGTATCAGAATGTTCAAGTTATAAACCTGTATCAGAATGTTCTAGTTATATACCTGTATAAGAATGTTCAAGTTATAGACCTGTATCAGAATGTTCAAGTTATAAACCTGTATCAGAATGTTCAAGTTATAGACCTGTATCAGAATGTTCAAGTTATAGACCTGTATCAGAATGTTCAAGTTATAGACCTGTATCAGAATGTTCAAGTTATAGACCTGTATCAGAATGTTCAAGTTATAAACCTGTATCAGAATGTTCAAGTTATAGACCTGTATCAGAATGTTCAAGTTATAAACCTGTATCAGAATGTTCAAGTCATAAACCTGTATCAGAATGTTCAAGTTATAGACCTGTATCAGAATGTTCAAGTTATAAACCTGTATCAGAATGTTCAAGTTATAAACCTGTATCAGAATGTTCAAGTTATAAACCTGAATCAGAATGTTCAAGTTATAAACCTGTATCAGAATGTTCAAGTTATAAACCTGTATCAGAATGTTCAAGTTATAAACCTGTATCAGAATGTTCATCTGGATGTTTTCTGACCACAGTGACGTGAATAACTCTTATTGTACTTTACAATCTGAAAGACCTCCAAGAACCTGAGAGCTGAGCTGACTTTTACCCCACCCCCACAGAACGCAGAGAGAAGTCCTGACTCACCATCATAGCGTCTGATGCACACACACTATGGAAGCCATGATAGAAGGCTGCAAACTGCTTGTAAATGGACTTATTCAGTAGGAAATCAGTGTACAGCTGAACATATTCTGCAGAGAATGAAAATAATTTTATAAACCACTCACGCCCACAAATAGAGGAGACATATACTCAAACACAAAGAGGAGCCTTGTGACATAACCTGTGGAACAGAAAAATACACACTAAGGGGAATTAGATTAAAGTGAATGGCACGTCTCTGTTTTTCGAACAGAACTGTAGTCCTGGAGGTTCAAAGCTTGATTTCAATGTAATATGTTTTAAATTGACAACCATGACCATTTGATTAATTGAATAAGCTGTGTTAGAGATGGGATGGAACAAAACAAAGCACATTCTGTGGCCCCTGTATGTCTACCTCTCATAGTTTGGCCTACAGCATAGGCCTACTTATCCTTTCTGTTCTGTTTGTTGACTAGGATCTTGTCACCTCCAGGTTTCAGGTTATAGGACTTGACCACGCCAAGCTCCTCTTGGAAAAACTAGATACAATGACACACTCATTATCTTTAAAAAAAGAGAGTGGATTTCCTGTGAAAGGCCAAAGCTTATATTAGTTAATGGTCAACATTCACTTACACATTCACACATTCACATGTGGGCTTAAAAATAGCCTACTGTAATCAGTAACCAGGGGTATAGATAATGTATTTTCTCTGGAGTTTAACTCAGCTGGTGAGTGAAGGATATAGCATATAGAAGCTGTTGTTTAGAGGGGTAATGGATGATGGTGTGTGTGAACTGAATAAGGTTCAGTGAGTACACTGTTCCTCTGCCTCAGTAAGTGAAAGACACTTCACCCAGTAAAATGGTGAAAGACCGTGAAACCTTGGGCCTTGACTCAGAGGCCAAAATGCACATTACAGAGATCTTTATCTCAGTATCATAAAAGTTCAGAGATGTGACAACTTAACTCATAATAAGTGGTGATAGAATGAAGATAGATTGATAAAAGAGTGCTGACTGAATTTGGCCTCATACATTCTTGCCTTACTAATGCAGACAAGGCATAGAAATGTAAATAAAGACACTCCCAGGCTGTCTAAAATCACAATAATGACATTCACAGTCAGTTGATTAGTTATTGTTGTTCCAATACTGAGATTAAGGTTCACATCCAATGATGAAAATCAAGGCCTCGCCCAGGTAAGAGTTCAGAACTCTTAGACATTGCCTTCGGAAAGCATTCACACCCCCTGACTTTTTCCACATTTTGTTATTACAAAGTGGGATTAAAATGAATTTAGTTGTAATTATTTATTAATTGACACAAACAAACAATACAATAATTCACTGTGGTAATTCAGTGATAATTCTTCTTACGGTGTTATCTGCAGTGCGCATCGCATAAAGAGTGAAAAAATGTAAGGTAAAAATCAACACATAATAGTAAATAAGGTTATCCAAACAACAATTATATCCATAGAGCAGTAAAAACAATATACATACATATACACATACATACACACTGTATACATACATACATACATACATACATACATACATACATACATACATACATACATACATACATACACTACCGTTCAAAAGTTTGGGGTCACTTAGAAATGTCCTTGTTTTTGAAAGAAAAGCATATTTTTTGTCAAATAAAAAAACATAAAATTGATCAGAAATACAGTGTAGACATTGTTAACATTATAAATGACTATTGTAGCTGGAAACGGCTATTTTTTTATGGAATATCTACATAGGCGTACAGAGGCCCATTATCAGCAACCATCACTCCTGTGTTCCAATGGCATGTTGTGTTAGCTAATCCAAATTTATCTTTTAAAAGTCTAATTGATCATTAGAAAACCCTTTTGCAATTATGTTAGCACAGCTGAAAACTGTTGTTCTGATTAAAGAAGCAATACAACTGGCCTTTAGACTAGTTGAGTATCTGGAGCATCAGCGTTTGTGGGTTCGATTACAGGCTCAAAATGGACAGAAACAAAGACCTTTCTTCTGAAACTCGTCAGTCTATTGTTGTTCTGAGAAATGAAGGCTATTCCATGTCAGAAATTGCCAAGAAACTGAAGATCTGGTACAACACTGTGTACTACTCCCTTCACAGAACAGAGCAAACTGGCTCTAGCCAGAATAGAAAGAGAAGTGGGAGGCCCCAATGTACAACTGAGCAAGAGGACAAGTACATTAGAGTGTCTAGTTAGAGAAACAGACGCCTCACAAGTCCTCAACTGGCAGCTTCATTAAATAGTACAAAACACCACTCTCAGCGTCAACAGTGAAATGGCGACTCCGGGATGCTGGCCTTCTAGGCAGAGTTACAAAGGAAAAGCCATATCTCAGACTGGCCAATAAAAATAAAATATTAAGATGGGCAAAACAACACAGACACTGGAGAGAGGAACTCTGCCTAGAAGGCCAGCATCCCGGAGTCGCCTCTTCACTGTTGACATTGAGACTGATGTTTTGTACTATTTAATGAAGCTGCCATTGTCACTGAGTGATTAGCAAACTAAATGCACAACTACAGAGCATTTAGCAACTTTTACAGAGTTAACTAAATAGTTATAAGATACACTACACTGCCAAAAGTATGTGGACACCTGCTCGTCGAACATCTAATTCCAAAATCATAGGCATTAAAATGGAGTTGCTGCTCCCTTTGCTGCTATCAAATCCTCCACTCTTCTGGGAAGGCTTTCCACTAGATGTTGGAACATTGCTCTGGGGACAAGCTTCTATTCAGCCTCAAGAGCATTAGTGAGGTCAGGCACTGATGTTGGCCGATTAGGCCTGGCTCGCAGTCTGCGTTCCAATTCATCCCAAAGGTGTTCGGTGGGGTTAAGGTCAGGGCTCTGTGCAGGCCAGTCAAGTTTTTACACACCGATCTTAACAAACCATTTCTGTATGGACCTCGCTTTGTGCACGGGAGCATTGTCATGCTGAAACAGGAATGGGCTTTCCCAAAACTGTTGTCATAAAGTTGGAAGCACAGAAACGTCTAGAATGTCATTGTATGCTGTATCGTTAATATTTCCCTTCACTGAAACTAAGGGGCCTAGCCTGAACCATGAAAAACAGCCCCAGACGATTATTCCTCCTCCACCAAACTTTAAAATTGGCACTATGCATTGGGACAGGTAGCGTTCTCCTGACATGCGCCAAACCCAGATTTGTCCTGTCGGACTGCCAGATTGTGAAGCGTGATTCATCACTTCAGAGAACGCGTTTCCACTGCTCCAGAGTGAGCTTTCCACCACTCTAGCCGACGCTTGGCATCGCGCATGGTAACATTAGGCTTGTGTGAGTCTACTCGGCCATGGAAGCCTATTTCATGAAGCTCCCGACAGTTATTGTGCTGACGTTGCTTCCAGAGGCAGTTTGGAACTTGGTAGTGTGTATTGCAACCTAAGACAGACGATTTTTACACGCTGCAGCACTCGGCGGTCCCGTTCTGTGAGCCTACCACTTCGCGGCTGAGCTGTTGTTGCTCCTAGAAGTTTCCACTTCACAATAACAGCACTTACAGGTGACCGGGGCAGTGCTACCAGGGCAGAAATTTGACCAACTGACTTGTTGAAAAGGTGGCATCCTGTGACGGTGCCACCTTGAAAATCACTGAGCTCTTTAGTATGGGCCATTCTACTGCCAATGTGTGTCTATGGAGATTGCATGGCTGTGTGCCCGATGATTTTATACACCTGTCAACAAGGGGTGTGGCTGAAATAGCTGAATCCACTCATTTAAAGGGTGCACATACTTTATATATTTTAGTGTAGCTTGCTGGCAAACATTTAGTTGTGAATTACATAATGTAACTAGATCACCTGGCGCGTGCTAGACAACATTGAGTGACTCACAAGGCTATGTTCTTTCCTCGTTGTGTGCTTGTAAACACATACCATGTGAACTACTGGTAATCTTCATAATGAAAAATGATGCGACAGGTGAAATTAAATACGATCTTCTTTATCTCCTAATGTATTGCACAAGTTCACTGCTGGTATTTACTTAAAAAGTAGATACAAATATTCAAATTTATTACAAAACTTAAAATAAATTGTTTCAGCGGTATTGACTGTATTGAAAAACCATCCTGTGGCTATTTCCAAATACCCCGGTACACGGTATACCAACCAAGCCTTTTGTCCTCACTTGACCCACTGTACCTTCCTATTTATCTACGAGCTAGATTCTATCTAGGTTAAGTCCATTCAGCTGACTCTTGTATTTTAGTTAACATAACATATTTAGGTAACATATACTTACATTTTAAACAACCTGTAGATAGTCCTTTGTCTGTGAAGCCTTTCCTGGAGTACTCATGACTTACAAACTTTGACCTCGTAAAACAATACATTAATTTATAGGGTTGTCCTCTCGACTTGATCTACCTGTCTACCTGGTTGCACTGCCTGTAGAAGACTTACTGTCGATACAAAACATGTAATCCATGGATGTGGATTTAGTGCTGTTAGGACTGATCACGAGTGACCGCAGCGCCAACACAGAAACCACTGTGCTGCGATTGGTCGGACCGGTGTGCGTCTGCCTTCTAGTGGGATGTCACAATCAATCAATCAAATGTATTTTATAAAGCCCTTTTTAAAATCAGCAGTTTTCACAAAGTGCTTTAGAGATGCCTAGCTTAAAAACCCAAACAACAAGCAATGCAGATGCAGAAGCACAGTTGCTGACAAAAACTCCCTAGGAAGGCTGGAACATAGGAAGAAACCTAGAGAGGAACCAGGTGCAGGGGGGGGGGGGGGGGGGGGGCGTCCTTTTCTTGTTGTACCTGGTGGAAATTTAAAAGGATAGTGTAAGATTTTGTCACTTAAGCCCCTTTTACTTGCCCAGAGTCAGATTAACTCATGGATACCATTTCTATGTCTCTGCTTGCAATTTGAATGAAGTTGAGGGTAGTTTTGCGAGCCATTGCTAACTGGCATTAGCACAATGACTGGAAGGCTATGGGAACAGCTCCTATAGATTTCCAGTCATTGCTCTAACACTAGTTAGCAACTTCTTTCAAACTGCACGCAGAGACATAAAAATGGTATCCATGAGTTCGTCTGACTCTGGGGAAGAAGGAAGGATTTTGTTAACTTTCACCTCAGTAGTTGGAATCATATCAAACATTTTGAGTGAGTTGACCTCTCAGCCCTCTGAATAGCATTCTGTCAACATCTTGTCCAGTTTATAGTGTTTTCTTTAGGGCAGCATCTCTGTTCATTAACTGCCATAGGGTGTCATTTAAGTAAAGTCAATTACATGAGTGTGTTTTCAAGAGATGGCAATAGAAAGTGGTAAGTAAATAGAGTGAACACGTTTTCCCTCATGTGTGTTTCAAGGGAGTGATGTATTACTACATTGCGAAGTTGATCATATCCAGTTAATTCCTACCTACAGGTGAGCTGGGGCTTGTTAAAGCTCTGTGTTACGTTACAGTTACGTTTTGCACAGTGCAGAGACTGTGCACACAGCATGCCGTTCTTACTTTGTGCGTGTTGCTTGGAATTTGTACACGTTTCAATAGTGTTGTGCTGAAATTGAGCCTGCTTTCTAACGCACTGCATCTCAGTGCTTGAGGCGTCACTACAGACACCCTGGTTCTAATCCAGGCTGTATCCGAACAGGCCATGATTGGGAGTCCCATAGGGCGGCGCACAATTGGCCCAGCGTCGTCCAGGTGTGGCCGGTGTAGGCCGTCATTGTAAATAAGAATTTGTTCTTAACTGACTTGCCTAGTTAAATAAAGGTTAAATATATATATATATATATATATATATATATATATATTTTTTTTTTAATCACTTCCAATGAGATGGATAGAGACACGTTGCAAAATGAGACTACAGGGACAGGGAGAGATTCAGAGGAGAGCTATTTGGAAAGAGAGAGAGTGAGAGGGAGAGAAATATAGAGACAGTTGAAGGCAGCCGGTTGTCCTGGCATTACCTCTCTGATTGCCCTGGGGTCAGAGACGCAATGTCAAGAAGTCAGTCTGTCAGCTCCTGTACTGATATAGCTTGGCAAGCAACTGTACCACTCTCTCAAAGCACATGATACAGCACATTTATGTGTAATACAGTATGCTTCCTATAGCCTACTATTATGTCTTTGCCCTCAAACTCCCCGAAAGAAACACGTGTGAAGCTCCTTCCCTTTGTGTTGCCTAACATTGTAAAGTGAGAATCTAATTCTTATGCAAGGCCAAGAATCAACCATGGAAATAATCATTGACATTGAGTTTTGTAGTAGGTGGTGGTGTATTCCCTTCGCTACAGAAACCCTGTTTAATTTCCAATGGTCTTTAAATGTGTGTAAGTGTGCACAAAGGTGTGTGTATGTGCATGTGTTCGTTAGAGCATTGTGTGTGTCTGAGCAGTTTGCATGCATGTGTGTGTAGCAGTATAGCTTCCGTCCCTATCCTCGCCCCAACCTGGGCTCGAACCAGGGACCCTCTGCACACATCGACAACAGCCACCCTGTTAACTAGCTAGCCATTTCACATCAGTTACATGTGCTTATGTGTTTGTACTCTTGAATCAAGGCACCCACTCTACCTGCAGTTACACATTATAAAGGGATCTGTGTGCTATTCCTATGAAATACAGCTAAAGTGGCTCCCTCATACGGAGACCATATGGAGACTAGACAGCTGGGGACATTGTCTGTCTGTGTGTGCGTGCAAGGTTGCATGCGTTACTGCTTCTGTTTGTGTGCATGCGTGAGTGTGTGTGTGTGTGCGTGCCTGTGTGTGTGTGTGTGTAGGTGATAGAGAATTAATGGACTAAATGTTCTGTGCACCTGCTGGACTTTGTAGGAAAGGAGCGGTGGCTGACGTAGACCGAACACACACAGTAACACAATATAGTAATTTGCTCTGTCCTGGTGTACTTCAGAAACACTGTGCAGAAACACAGCCTCTGTGTGTTTACTGGGCATTAGCCCAAACATTCACAGTTGTATGGTACCGTACGTTATGTTCAAATTTCCTGTGTTATTGTGTTGCACTAATATATTCATTATCACTGAGTGATGTGCAGTGATTTCATATTGTCTGGGCATTGTTAGATGGCTCAGGATAATAGATTTTTGACATAAGACACTGGTCCTGCTTTGGTAAAAACCGATCACCTAAAATGGTCTAAACTGTCTGTGAATCAGTGTATTGTCCTTAACTCTGTGCATCAGCTCATGAGTCTCGCTGTGTACAACAGCATTTGTCTGGACATCCACTTCCCTCCATACTGCTACAACAAGCTCTTGACTCCACACATCGTGCCATGTGACCAGAATACTCCTGTCGGCATGGCAACCACTACGCTGGGCGACCTGATTCAGGTTATTGCTTCATCTCAAGCACAGCATTTTGAGTAATACACTTTCTCTGAGGATAGGCATCCTCATTACAATAGGTAAATTAGCCTGCAGACCAGTGTGGGTTTTATGGGGTTATTAAAGTGAGGATCACAATACCCCAGTTAACCAGCAGGGGGACCAACCGTTCAGCTTTCTGTCTTTACTCCCAAACGTTTTCTTCTGGACTGGATCCAACCTCTGAAACTCCTCTGAATAAATGAACATTTTCATTCAATCTGTCCAATGTGAAACAACTCTCAGGTCACCATTGCGGACATATTTTTTTTATATATAAGAGTTTGGTTTTATTTTTAAACTGTGCCAGATTCCTGCCTCTTTTTAAATTTTATATTTTGGCTTTGTTCACAGTTACATAAGAGTGGGGCATTTTTCTCTCCCCTATCTGTCCTAAAAACAACTTTTTTAATAACACTGTGGCTTCAATGAAGCGGGGTAGCGGGCCTGGCATACTCTAAGTGCCACAGTAATTCTGCACTGGCTCCCTTGGGGTGTGACAGACAGGCACAGCCATGACACTGTAAGACCGATCAGAAATCGTGCACTCACCTTATGTAATTAATTTGCAGTTGGGCTGAATAAGAAGACAGTTAAAAGTTGTTTGCAGTACAGTCCCGTCTGAAAATTCAATTGTGTTGAATGGCTGAATGGTTAGCTGAACACACATTTCTCCAGACACAGATGATTAGCTTTCAAATAGAAGCTTGGTAACATAATGTGTACATTCATGCAGGCAAAAATAGTAATATATCACCAGTGTCCAGTCCGTTGACAGTAAGTAATAAAAGTGACATACAGTATTTTCCATTTCAGTACCTAGCACATGGGCTTGGAGAGCTGCTCAGCTATGAGGGCAATGTGGAGGATGACTTCTATCTGACCTTCCAGGTAATTTTTTTACTTCAGTTTCTTTAGTAAATATTTTCTTAACTCTATTTCTTGAACTGCATTGTTGTTTAATAGGCGTCCCGCCAACGGGACACCAGTCGACAACATCCGGTGAAATTGTAGGGCGCACAATTCAAATAGATAATCGTAATATTAAACATTCATGAACATACAAGAATCTTATATCATTTAAAAGCTTGAATTCTTGTTAATCTAACTGCGTTGTCTGATTTACAATAGGCTTTACAGCGAAAGCATACCATGCGATTGTTTGAAGACGGCGCCCCACATCAACATATTTTCAACCAGCACAGGCTGGTAACAAATAGCGATTAAATAAATTACTTACTTTCGTAAATCTTCCTCTGCTTGCAATCCCAAGGGTCCCAGCTACAACATGATTGATCGTTTTGTTAGATAAAATCCTTCTTTATATCCCAAAAAGTCTGTTAAGTTTGCGCCATCGATTTCAGTAATCCACTCGTTCAGCATGTAGACAAAGGAGTCCAAAAAGCTACCGCTAAACTTTGTTCAAACAAGTCAAACTATGTTTCCATTTAATCCTCAGGTATCCTAAAATGTAAATAAACTATAATATTTCATACGGAAATAAGTATATTCAATAAAATCTGATTCTAAAATTAATTGACTCACGAGGTTGAATACCCATCTAATTAAAATATATTAGTGTTTTATTTCCCATTAATCCCATAAGTGATGGGTTGCCAATTGGCGATTTGACACAAATAAATGTTTCATTCATTCATTGTAGGAAGGGGTAAAGTGACTATGCATAGATAATAAACAGCAAGTAGCAGCAGTGTAAAAACAAAGGGGGATTAATTATTCAGCAGTCTTATGGCTTGTGGGTAGAAGCTGTTAAGGTGCCCTTTGGACCTAGACTTGGCGCTCCGATACCGCTTACCATGCGGTAGCAGAGAGACCAGTCTGACTTGGGTGACTGGAGTCTTTGATCATTTTTGGGACCTTCCTCTGACACGGTGTCATGTTGGTATGAATGATTCGGGAGACAGGCGCAGGAATGCATAATCGTTTTTTTTATTACACCCAATTACGGCGTGCCGTGTAAAGGAACGGGGACGAAGACCAAACAAAAGAGCGAGGAGTACGTCAAATAAATAACACACGAGCACAATGATTAACACACGGAATGAAACCTGTAATCATCTGCGTAATTCACAAGTGCAAGAAAGCCCAAAACACACAGCACAGGCACGCACACGCACCAACGGACATTGTAACAATAATCAACCCCCAATGGAAACCAAAGGGCACATATATACAAGTACTAATCAGTGGGAATAGGGGACAGGTGTGTGTGATGAAAGTTTCAGAGGGATCCGTGACACACCACCTTGTATATAGGTCCTGGATGGCAGGAAGCTTGGCCCCAGTGATGTTCTGGCCTGTACGCACTACCCCCGGTAGCGCCTTACAGTCGGATGCTGAGCAGTTGCCATACTAGGCGGTGATGCAACCGGTCAGGATGCTCTCGATGATGCAGCTGTAGAACTTTTTGAGGATCTGGGGATCTGGGGGCCTATGCTGTCTAATATTTGTTTTGTGCGTGAAGCAAACTGTGAGTAGCATTTTTGAGTTACTTGTATAACTTTATGAGCTTGGATGTTTGTCTTGCAAATAGTTTAGGTCAGAGACTGTATAAAATGTTCGCAATGCGCTCGTTAGCATTTAGTTAGCATTTTCTATGGGATTTTAGATGTATTTGTTTATATAATATTGCTAACCTTAGGATTACAAAGGCTCAGTAGGGTTTTAAAATAGTGCCCCTTGTGTTCAGTTCTGGTATTACCGAATATATCTTGATATGGCACAAGGTTGGTATGAAGGTATGACAATCTGGATACCGCCCAAGCCTAGAGGACAACCAACCCTAGGAAAGTTATGTCAGATAACGTTGGCTTACAATGCCATTACATGTGAACGATTGGGTCAATATAATGATTATGTGGCCACTGCCTTCCTAATATGCAGACAGAGCAGCAGTCCAGATCATCTTTATTGTCGGAGGGTTAGGAATGTTATGTTCAGTGGTTTGAAATTTTACTTTTTTGTATCTCTTACTTATTAATCGCAGGAAATATCATGCTTGACATTATATCATGAAGATTCTGTTATTGTTCATGTCTCGCAAAAGTGGTTTACATAAGTCCTATGAAATATAGATAGATAATAAGCACATATTGGATGGTTAGACAGATTTATAGCATCAAAAATACATTAAGGTATCTGTTTCTCCAGTGTGGTTTTCAAGCACTGCCTCATCTGTTGTGTGTGTGTGTGGTGCAGATTGCTGTATATCTGAAAACGTTGACACAGTAATTCCTAGGTTGGGAATGAAAGGATACAGTCCCGACCAATTGAAACTCAAGAGTAGTTGTCACACTTCCAGCTGCTGAACCAATGACAACAGGAATCATTCAAGTAGGTGAACATGCCTGATTTTTTTTTTTAAATAAATATTTAATCCAGTGAAAGGCCATAAATGCGACTGGGAAAACCCCTCTATAGGCCTAATGTAACACAAACGTCTCTTCAATGACTACTCTGATAATATTTTATATAGTAGTTTTCTAAAAGTAGAGTGAAAACATTCCCAGGAGCATTCAGCAGCATTCCTTAACCAGACGAAAACACTGACCTTCAAACATGAAGCATTATTGTGCCTTTCACAGCTCGGCTATGAAAAGCTGACATGAACTTTCTGGCACAAAAAAAGCAGTTTTAATGAGTGGGCCACAGTTTTCATTAAGTCTAGGCAAGCAGCCCGCAATTCTGAAAATCTATCTATGAAAAGAGTAACACAGCTTGAAGGACTGTGAGTGAAGGAGAAAGAGCGACTCCGTGCCTCCAAAAGCAACAAGCACACTCACAGTTATTGTGTTTTTATTGGCAGTGTGAGTGTGGCTTAATGGCTAGTATTCAAATTCTGCTGAGATTTCAATTAAAGCTGATTTACTTTCCATTGCATTGCATACAGTATCTAAAATGAAAGAGAGAAATGTTTGAAAAATCTTGCATGGGTTTTAAGAAATATATGGATTCTATGTAAATTTTGATTAGCCATGGCAAAATGTGTATATTAGCAAGAAATAAGAAACTGCAATTTGTCTCACAGCCCCATGACAAACTTGTATAACTGCAGGAAACTAGCTTTACAACTGTAAAATGTTCTCTCTGCCCCATGAATGACAAAATGTGGTTAAACAGTGGTTAAACAGCAAATGTGCGTCCAAGAGGTCCTCTTTACCCCCCTGACTATGTCTCACCATACTCAGTGTGAATAATCTGTTGAAGCAGCAGCAGGAACCATCCTTGGTGAGGCCTCCCATGTCGAGCCCTGCCTCTCCTATGAAGGTCACCTTGAGCTTTTTCTTTAGGTCCACTTTCTTCCTGCTCAGCTGGACAGGGCGACAGAGGGTTGGAGAGGAGGGGAGGAGGTGTGACACAAACCCTGCATTTTACAGCCAGGCAGGTTTTTCAAATCAAGCCATGGTGACTGTCACGGCCGTTGAAAGATGAGGACCAAGGTGCAGCGTGGTAAGCGTACATACTTTTAATAGTAGATGTCGCCAACAAAACAATAAACAATACCAAAACAAACCATGAAGCTTAAGGCTATGTGCCATCAAACTAAGTTAACTTCCCACAAAGACAGGTGGAAAAAAAGGCTACCTAAGTATGGTTCTCAATCAGAGACAACGATAGACAGCTGCCTCTGATTGAGAACCACACCCGACCAAACACAAAGAAATACACAACATAGAACATAGAATACATAGAACATAGAAACATAGAACATAGAATAACACAGAATACTCACGCCCTGACCAAACCAAAATAGAGCCATAAAACAGATCTCTAAGGTCAGGGCGTGACAGTGACAGAATACTTTCTAGAGCAAAAGACCAGATGGGCTTTAGGGGGAAAGAAATGGGCCCACTAATGGCTCTGTGCTTTAGTGTTATGTATCACCGTTAGAAGGCAGAGTGCTGAATAAGCTGTCAGACAGTTATAGTGCTCATGGGACCAGACAACTTCATAAAGAAGAGCATACTGAGTGGGAAATCTTTGTTTTTTACAGAGGACAGCGTCTCAACAATGTCTCGACCATACCCGACGCTTGGGCCACCCAGGCTTGGTGTGTTAGGTCTTACCTCATCCAGTGAGTCGTTGAGTAGCTGGGCCCGTTGTACCTTGATGTTGAGGAACAGCAGGTTCATGTCCACTCTCTGCCTGCGGGAGACCTTGTTCACCAGGCTTTGCTGGAAAAACACATACTGCATTTAAAAAAAATATGAAAGCAGGTTATCTCAGTTTATGCACAGCTCAGAGTCAGCGGTGTCGATGATAAAGGAAAGTTGACAGAAGACAATAGGCTGTGTGTTTCACTCTGGCCATGCTGATCATCTGCTATTCTGAGTCCCTCTGGATGATGGCTCTCTTCACCATTGTTGACAGGATAAATGGGAACTGGCTTAAAGAGAACCTGAGGAGGAGAAGAGAGGAGGAAATAATGGACTTGGGAAAAATAACTGCAAATATGGAAGCAGGAAGATTTCCGTGAAGAGGAAGAGAGCAACCCACAGTCTCTGGTCTGATCCATATCCATAATAATTTCCATCTTTAGAAAGGATTGATTGTGCTATATCCTTCTCTCTCCATAACATGTGTCTCTTTACGGTCACACTTCATATGGAGGCGTGGTGCTCTGTTTTGAGTTTCGGCTCTGACTCACAGAGCTGTTCCACTGAGGGTAGTCACAGTGAGAGAAGAACTGGGGGAGGCTCACCTTCTGTAGCACTGCATTAGCACTTTGAACTGTTTATATGAGGTATAGCACACAAGAGGGAGCTCTATCATCAAAAACGTGGAATGGACAAGCAGGGAGAAAGGAAAAACGTGAAGCTATGAGAAGTACAGAGCATTCGGATAGTATTCAGACCCCTTCACTTTTTCCACATTTTGTTACGTTACAGCCCTATTCTAAAATTTATTAAATTAATTGTTATCCTCATCAATCTATACACAATGCCCCATAACGACAAAACAAAAACAGATGTTTTGACATTTTTGCAAATGTATTACAAATAAAAAAACAGATACCTTATTGCTATGAGACTCTAAATTGAGCTCAGATGCATCTGGTTTCCATTGATCATCACAACTTTATTGGAGTCCACCTGTGGTAAATTCAATTGATTGGACATAATTTGGATAGGCACACACCTGTCTATTTAAGGTTCCACAGTTGACAGTGTATATCAGAGATAAAACCAAGCCATCAGGTCAAAGGAATTGGCCGTAGAGCTCCGAGACAGGATTGTGTTCACAGATCTGGGTAAGGGTCAGAAAAAAATTCTGCAGCATTGAAGGTTCCCAAACATACAGTGGCCTTGATCATTCTTACGTGGTAGAAGTTTGGAACCACCAAGACTCTTCCTAAAGCTGTCCGCCCAGTTTTTCAGAGGCAGGGACTGGGAGAATAGTCAGGATCGAGGGAAAAGATGAATGGAGCAAAGTACAGAGAGATCCTTGATGAAAACCTTCTCCAGAGCACTCAGGACTTCAGACTGGGGCAAAAGTTCACCTTCCAACAGGACAATGACCCTAAGCACACAGCCAAAACAGCGCAGGAGTGGCTTCGAGACAAGTCTCTTGAGTGGCCCATCAAGAGCTTGGACTTGAACATCTCTTTATTAAAAATCCAGAATGGAATGCAAGTGTGCTTCAAAATGGACATGCACCAATATAGGGAAAAGAGAGACTCAAGCAAAAGCATTAAAAGCTGATGATGGTCCAGTCTGTTTTATTTGGTTTCTATGCACTCAACTTCAGCGAAAACCATAAAACATTCAGCCTCTGAAAAAACAGCATCACACAGGAAACTGACATTCCAGCAATCCAGGATGACCTCACCCCGTTTCCATGGAGAACATGGAACATGACATCAGGGATATGGCTGATCAGACGTGTGTCTCCACGTCCAACAACCATCCCAATTCTTTACATTAACATTTAACAAAAGAATAGGCCTACACTTAAAGATACGAAATTATTCTGAGGAGTTAAATTAATGACATCACCAGCATTTTCCTTAGGTGGACTAAGGTTACTAGATTTTAGGTGAAGTGAAATCAACGACTCTAGTAACACAGCTAGCTCAGGGCACAGAGAGTAACTGTTGCAGTACTGCTGTGCACTGACTGACTGAGATGACTGGAGTCAATGGGCTGTATGGAATGGGAAGAGGCCTAAGTATTCCAGCGTGTCTTGCTTGGCCTGGCCCACTGTAATGTAAAGCTAGGCATTAGACCAATAGACAGAACTACTGCTTCAATAAAACGTACTCAGGTGTAAGAGGACAGAGACGCAGTGTACTGTAGGGATTAAATTAACATCCACTGCCACAGTACACTGAAACGAAACATTCTGAACCAACAAGACTACCAGCTTATATAAGCACCTAGAAATCTGTCTCACTATAAAAAACACAGACATTTAGACCACAAAATAAAGCAGAGACTCACTACACCACAGCCAGAACTATTTTCAGAACTGATGCGAGAACAGACAGTAGTCCTGCCAATGAATCTAGTGAGCCAGAACGGCTGCGTTCTCTGTAACCCAGAGGCTAGAATACTACAGGGTATATGGGATCCTTACAGTTTCTTTAAGCCTGTGGCATTGTTGGTTTGGAAAGCACAAAATAACCCACTTTCCACAGGAAATGACATGGATTAATGAAAACCAAAAATCTGATGATGGGAGCAGTATAGGCATTTTATTTCTTTCCTTAAATTAACGGTTTAACAACATAGGGATTTACTGAGCATTTTTCAAAAGGAAATTAGACACAAAAAAACAAAGCATGAAACAGAAAACATTATTTTATACTTATAAAATGACAGCATTACATAATTTTAAATACAAAATGTACTAATGCATGTTCAGTGCATAGTAAGATGTTCAGTTAAGGAGTAAATGTTACCTGAACTAAGATGAAGTATGCCCTTAGGTCATCTTTCGTTCTGGGTCTGATAACACAACAAATAGTTTTCAGTGAAAGGAGGAAATAAAAATTATACAGTCAGCCAAATGTGACATTATATTTCATTATTTAGAACACCCCAAACTGGCACAACGTGACAATGAAAAATGGCAAAAATGTTACAACATTTTTATTTAATTAGATGCCTAAATATTATAAGGGCGCGTACTCCGAGCATGTACTGACTAAGTGGTAAGTGTCTTCACTGACATTTTCAACCTCTCCCTGATCCAGTCTGTAATACCTACATGTTTCAAGCAGACTACCATAGTCCCTGTTTCCAAGAATGCCAAGGTTACCTTTCTAAATTACTATCACCCCACCGTTAAATGCTTTGAAAGGCTCATGGCTCACATCAACATCATCATCCCAGTCCCCTGGACCCACTCCAATTTGCATACCACATCAGAAAGACAAAGGAGCTGATCGTGAACTACAGGAAACAGAGGCTCGAGCACGCCCCCATTCACATCGATGGGGCTGTAGTGGAGTGGGTCGAGAGCTTCAATTTTCTCGCTGTCCACATCACTAAGGATCTACCATGGTCCAAATACACCAACACAGTCGTGATTAGGGCATGACAACACCTCTTCCCTCAGGAAGCAGAAAAGATTTGGCATGGACACTCAGATCCTCAAAAAGTTACACAGCTACACTATTGAGAGCATCTTGACTGGCTGCATCGCTGCTTGGTATGGCAACTGCTTGGCATCCGACCACAAGATGCTACAGAGGGTAGTGCGCACTGTACAGTACATCACTGGGGCCGAGCTCCCTGCAATTCAGGACCTCTCTATTAGGCGCCAGGACCTCTCTATCAGGCGGTGTCAGAGGAAGGCCCTAAAAATTGTCAAAGACTCCAGCCAATCAAGTCATAGACTGTTCTCTCTGCTACCGCATGCCAAGCAGTACCGATGCACCAAGTCTGAAACCAACAGGACCCGGAACAGCTTCTACCCCCAAGCCATAAGACTGCTAAATAGTCTGGGTAGCTATTTGGTTAACTATTTAACTATCTGCTTTGACCCTTTTTGCACTAACTTTTTTAACTCATCACATACGCTGCTGCTACTGTTTACTGTCACTTTGTTCCTAATTATATATACATATCTACCTCATTTACCTTGTACCCCTGCACATCGACTCAGTACTGGTACCCCTTGTGTATTACCAAGTTGTCATTACTCATGTTTATCTATTAATGCTTTTCTAGTATTTCTCTATTTTCTTTCTCTCTGCATTGTTGGGAAGGGCGGTAAACATTTCACTGTTAGTCGACACCTGTTGCTTACGAAGCATGTGACGAATAACATTGGACTTCATTTAATTTGTATGATTGTCCTTAAAGGAAAACTCCACCCAAAAATGATCTTTTGGTATTTGTTTCATTAGTCCATAGGTGATATAGTCCCAAAATGTTTTGCATGTCAGCAATCAAGTTTTCAAGATACTTTCATATATCTGACATGCAGATGTGGTTTACATTACTCACCCTTTCCATTCACTCAATAAGCTGCTAAAGATTCCCTTCAAAACTGATTTCTGGATGTCTTGGGTCTAAAAGAACATAAACAAACATGAGGTAACCTTTAAATCAGGAGAATATGACCCAAATGCTGCTAGTTTCAGGAAAAACTTTCAGGGGAAAAATTCTGAAAATGATTTAATTTGTTTATTTTGCCATACGATATCCTTTTCCATAGAAATGTCATGTACTTACATGTACTTACATGTACTTACAGTGCAGAGTAAAGCATCATAACTATCATTCACACATTTGGAGTTGACTCCAGAATCCTCTATTGTGTTAAATGAGCCATTAGCTTCTAAGATAGGAGGAAAAGAGGGTTTCCCGCTGTTATATGGTTTTATTTAAGGGCTTTTTAACGACAACTCAAATGGTTTTCTCACAAGGGGCACCTGCTAGTGCCTAACCCTGGACTTGTTTGGCAGGGAGAACATATGTGTGTGTGTTGAACTATTCTCGCATGATAAAAAAACAAGGCTTGAACCGTTATGAGCAGTATGGATTACACATTCGTTTACTCTTACATTACACACTGTTGGTTTCCTCATTAATAACACTTTCCAGAACGAGTACATGCTGTTCTGTATGCTTTTCATCTTAAGAGAATTCACAACAGAGAAACAGGTGCTGCAAATATCAATAATTTAAGAAATAGAACTAATGTAAACCAAAGGATTTAGAATATTATAAAATTAGTAAGGTATCTTTGGGAAAAGCCACAACATAAAACAAAAAGACAACATGAACCCGTTGAAGAGCCATTACATTGAAGGCAGCATTGATCTCTAGAAAGGAGTCAAAGGTAGTCAGGTAGAAATCCTACACATTCCTCCAGTCCCCTGAGACTGTGGCTCGCTCTATGTCTTCCCTGCAGCACTGTGGAAAGAATACATAAATAGATCATTGTCATAGCAAATCAAAGGTTATGGTGATCATAAGAGGGGATTAAGGTAGGCTTCTCACTGTTACACAAGGTCAAAGGAAGGTCATAATGTAGCTAATTGGGAGAGGTGTTAAGATAACCAAGCCATTAACACCTCTTTGGGCTAGGGGGCAGTATTCGGAAGTTCGGATGACTGACGTGCCCAAAGTAAACTGCCTGTTACTCAGGCCCAGAAGATAGGATATGCATATAATTGGTAGCATTGGATAGAAAACACACTGAAGTTTCTAAAACTGTTAAGATAATGTCTGTGAGTATAAGAGAACTGATATGGCAGGCGGAAATCCGAGGAGAATCCATCCGGAATCTTTTTTTTTGAGGTCACAGGCCATTCCAATGCTTGTCTATGGGATATTCAAAAGAATTCCTCCCAGATTGCAGTTCCCATGGCTTCCACTAGATGTCAACAGTCTTTAGAAAGGGTTTCAGGCTTGTTTTTTGAAAAATTAGCAAGTAGCTGTAGTTTTTCAAGGTGTCTCTCATTAGGACTCTAGTCTTGTGACACGCGTAAATGAGGGCGCACACTTCGTTATTTATCTCCGGTATTAAACATACTACATTCTTAAATTTGATCGTTTATTTACATATTAGGGTACCTGCGGATTGATTCGAAATGTTGTTTGACTTGTTTGGACGAAGTTTACCAGTAACTTTTGGGATTCCTTTGTCTGCATGTTGAACGAGTGGAAGGTGGATTACTGAATCAAATGCGCCAACCAAACTGACTTTTCGGGATATAAAGGACTTTATTGAACAAAACAACAATTTGTTGTGTAGCTGGGACCCTTGGGATTGCAAACAGAGGAAGATCTTCAAAGGTAAGTGATTTATTTTATCGCTATTTCTGATTTTTGTGACGCCTCTGCTGCTTTGAAAAATGTTTTAATGTTTTTTATGCGGGGCGCTGTCCTTAGATAATCGCATGGTATGCATTCGCCGTAAAGCCTTTTTGAAATCTGACAACGCGGTTGTATTAACAAGAAGTTAAGCCTTTAAACGATGTATGACACTTGTATTTTCATGAATGTTTAATATTACGATTTTTTTATTTTGAATTTCACGCTCTGCAATTTCACCGGATGTTGGGCTAGGTGGGACTCTAGCCCAACCCAATCAGTCTGTATCATTTAGTACATTCACTGCATGACATTCAGTTGACCCCCGCTGACCTTCCGTTAAGTGTGGACACACATTGACTCTACCCATCTTTTTCACGATCTAACAGGCCCTACCCATTAAGAGAATCAATGCAACGGTTGGGATAAACATTTCTACCCCACTCTACAGACGGCTATATCCGTCAGTTAATAAGGGACTAGCAAAGACCCAGTGCACTATTTTTGTGAAAAAAATATTTTTTCTAATTTGTATTTTATTAATATATACAAAACCAGTCAAAAGTTTGGACACACATACATAATCTGGGGTTTTTCTAGATTTTTACTATTTTCTACATTGTGGAATAATAGTGAAGACATCAAAGCTATGAAAAAACACACATGAAATGAAGTACTAACCAAAAATGTGTGTATTTTATATTTGAGATTCTTCAAAGTAGCCATCCTTTGTCTTAATGACAGCTTTGCACAATCTTGTCATTCTCTCAACCAGCTTCATGAGGTAGTCACCTGGAATGCATTTCAATTAACAGGTGTGCCTTGTTAAAAGTTCATTTGTGGAATTTCTTTCCTTCTTAATATGTTTGTGCCAATTAGTTGTGTTGTGACAAGGTAGGGGTGGTATACAGAAGATATCCCTATTTGGTAAAAGACCAAGTCCATATTATGGCAACAGCTCAAATAAGCAAATAGAAATGATAGTCCATCATTACTTTAAGACGTGAAGGTCAGTCAATACGGAACATTTCAAGAACTTTTACATTTTCTTCAAGTGCAGTCGCAAAAACTATAAAGTGCTATGATAAAACTGGCACTCCTGAGGACCTCCACAGGAAAGGAAGACCCAAAGTTACCTCTGCTGCAGAGGATAAGTTCATTAGAGTTACCAGCCTCAGAAATTGCAGCCCAAATAAATGCTTCACAGAGTTCACGTAACAGACACATCTCAACATCAACTGTTCAGAGGAGAATGTGTGAATCAGGCCTTCATTGTCGAATTGTTTCAAAGAAACCACTACTAAAGGACACCAATAATAAGAAGAGACTTGCTTGGGTCAAGAAACATGAGCAATAGACATTAGACCTGTGGAAATTTGTCCTTTGGTCTGGAGTCCAAATTTGAGATTTTTGCTTCCAATCTCTGTGTCTTTGTGAGATGCGGTGTGGGTGAACGGATGATGTCTGCATGTGTGGTTCCCACCGTAAAGCATGAATGAGGAGGTGTGATGGTGTGGGGGTGCTTTGCTAGCCCATTCTTATTAATGGTAGATGTTGCTTTTATACATGTCTTACTACTCGAAAGTAGTCTTTATTCTCACTCAAAAAACTAATGTGGCTTATTTTTCAAATTGTCATGTTCCATTTCTAAATGTCAGCGCAAGAGTGAAGGTTTCTCGTGAGAGAGTAACGGTTAACGTGATTGGATGTTAATTACTTGACAAGGCTATCTGTATTTGACATTGTTGTTATTTCGCTGAACACTAGATGGTTTCATTTTATTTTTGCAGTGAAATAAGGCTATTCAAGAGAAAAAATGTATAGCCCTGTTGGAAAATATAAATGTACTGTTTGAAAATGTGAAGATATAATTGTTTTTTTTTGTATAATATTTTTTCAAAAGAAAAGAAAATGTGAATTACATTTTTATTTGGCGTACCCCTGGAGGAAAAGCATTCCTCCCTCGTGAAGCTGGCTGAGAGACTGCCAAGAGTGTGCAAAGCTATCATCAAGGCAAAGGGTGGCTACTTTGAAGAATACAAAATATATAAATACTTTTTGGTTACTACATGATTCCATGTAGGTTATTTTATAGTTTTGATGTCTTCACTATTATTCTACAATGTAGAAAATAGTAAAAATATAGAAAAAGTCTTGAATGAGTAGCTGTGTCCAAACTTTTGACTGGTACTGTATATATTGTATGCCTTGCAAAAGTATTCACCCCCTTGGCGTTTTTCCTATTTTGTTGCATTACAACCTGTAATTTAAGTTGATATTTATTTGGAAATCATGTAATGGACATACACAAAATAGTCCAAATTGGTGAAGTGAAATGAAAAAAATAACTTGTTTCAAAAAATGCTAAAAAAGTTTAAAATGGAAAAGTGGTGCGTGCATATGTATTTATTATTACTACTTTGTCCATTGTAGAATATTAGTGAAGACAAAACAATGAAATAACAGTGCATTTGAAAAGTATTCAGACCCCCTTGACTTCTTCTGCAGTGTCCACACACTGAATCAAACAGACTCCAACCTCTCCACAATGGCCAAGACCAGAGAGCTGTGTAAGGACATCAGGGATAAAATTGTAAACCTGCACAAGGCTGGGATGGGCTACAGGACAATAGGCAAGCAGCTTGGTGAGAAGGCAACAACTGTTGGCGCAATTATTCGAAAATGGAAGAAGTTCAAGATGACAGTCAATCACCCTCGGTCTGGGGCTCCATGCAAGATCTCACCTCGTGGGACATTAATGATCATGAGGAAGGTGAGGGATCAGCCCAGAACTACACAGCAGGGCCTGGTTAATGACCTGAAGAGAGCTGGGACCACAGTCTCAAAGAAAACCATTAGTAACACACTACGCCGTCATGGATTAAAATCCTGCAGCGCACGCAAGGTCCCCCTGCTCAAGGCAGCGCATGTCCAGGCCCATCTGAAGTTTGCCAATGACCATCTGGATGATCCAGAGGGGGAATGGGAGAAGGTCATGTGGTCCGATGAGACAAAAATATAGTTTTTTGGTCTAAACTCCACTCGCCGTGTTTGGAGGAAGAAGAAGGATGAGTACAACCCCAAGAACACCATCCCAACCGTGAAGCATGGAGGTGGAAACATCATTCTTTGGGGATGCTTTTCTGCAAAGGGGACAGGACGACTGCACCGTGTTGAGGGGAGGATGGATGGGGCCATGTATCGCGAGATCTTGGCCAACAACGTCCTTCCCTCAGTAGTAGTATTGAAGATGGGTCGTGGCTGGGTCTTCCAGCATGACAACGACCCAAAACACACAGCCTGGGCAACTAAGGAGTGGCTCCGTAAGAAGCATCTCAAGGTCCTGGAGTGGCCTAGCCAGTCTCCAGACCTGAACCCAATAGATTATCTTTGGAGGGAGCTGAAAGTCCGTATTGCCCAGCGACAGCCCCGAAACCTGAAGGATCTGGAGAAGGTCTGTATGGAGGAGTGGGCCAAAATCCCTGCTGCAGTGTATGCAAACCTGGTCAAGAACTACAGGAAACGTATGATCTCTGTAATTGCAAACAAAGGTTTCTGTACAAAATATTTAGTTCTGCTTTTCTGATGTATCAAATACTTATGTCATGCAATAAAATGCAAATGAATTACTTAAAAATCATACAATGGGATTTTCTGGAATTTGTTTTAGATTCCGTCTCTCACAGTTGAAGTGTACCTATGATAAAAATGACAGACCTCTACATGCTTTGTAAGTAGGTAAACCTGCAGAATCGGCAGTGTATCAAATACTTGTTCTCCACACTGTCTATATATATATACACTGCTCAAAAAAATAAAGGGAACACTTAAACAACACAATGTAACTCCAAGTCAATCACACTTCTGTGAAATCAAACTGTCCACTTAGGAAGCAACACTGATTGACAATAAATTTCACATGCTGTTGTGCAAATGGAATAGACAAAAGGTGGAAATTATAGGCACTTAGCAAGACACCCCCCAAAACAAGAGTGATTCTGCAGGTGGTGACCACAGACCACTTCTCAGTTCCTATGCTTCCTGGCTGATGTTTTGGTCACTTTTGAATGGTGGCGGTGCTCTCACTCTAGTGGTAGCATGAGACGGAGTCTACAACCCACACAAGTGGCTCAGGTAGTGCAGTTCATCCAGGATGGCACATTAATGCGAACTGTGGCAAAAAGGTTTGCTGTGTCTGTCAGCGTAGTGTCCAGAGCATGCAGGCGCTACCAGGAGACAGGCCAGTACATCAGGAGACGTGGAGGAGGCCGTAGGAGGGCAACAACCCAGCAGCAGGACCGCTACCTCCGCCTTTGTGCAAGGAGGTGCACTGCCAGAGCCCTGCAAAATGACCTCCAGCAGGCCACAAATGTGCATGTGTCTGCTCAAACGGTCAGAAACAGACTTCATGAGCGTGGTATGAGGGCCCGACGTCCACAGGTGGGGGTTGTGCTTACAGCCCAACACCGTGCAGGACGTTTGGCATTTGCCAGAGAACACCAAGTTTGGCAAATTCGCCACTGGCGCCCTGTGCTCTTCACAGATGAAAGCAGGTTCACACTGAGCACATGAGCACCTGTGACAGACGTGACAGAGTCTGGAGACGCCATGGAGAACGTTCTGCTGCCTGCAACATCCTCCAGCATGACCGGTTTGGCAATGGGTCAGTCATGGTGTGGGGTGGCATTTCTTTGTGGGGCCGCACAGCCCTCCATGTACTCGCCAGAGGTAGCCTGACTGCCATTAGGTACCGAGATGAGATCCTCAGACCCCTTGTGAGACCATATGCTGACACATGCACATTTGTGGCCTGCTGGAGGTCATTTTGCAGGGCGCTGGTAGTGCTCCTCCTTGCACAAAGGCGGAGGTAGCGGTCCTGCTGCTGGGTTGTTGCCCTCCTACGGCCTCCTCCATGTCTCCTGATGTACTGGCCTGTCTCCTGGTAGCGCCTCCATGCTCTGGACACTACGCTGACAGACACAGCAAACCTTTTTGCCACAGCTCGCATTGATGTGCCATCCTGGATGAACTGCACTACCTGAGCCACTTGTGTGGGTTGTAGACTCCGTCTCATGCTACCACTAGAGTGAGAGCACCGCCAGCATTCAAAAGTGACCAAAACATCAGCCAGGAAGCATAGGAACTGAGAAGTGGTCTGTGGTCACCACCTGCAGAATCACTCCTGTTTTGGGGGGTGTCTTGCTAATTGCCTATAATTTCCACCTTTTGTCTATTCCATTTGTACAACAGCATGTGAAATGTATTGTCAATCAGTGTTGCTTCCTAAGTGGACAGTTTGATTTCACAGAAGTGTGATTGACTTGGAGTTACATTATGTTGTTTAAGTGTTCCCTTTATTTTTTTGAGCAGTGTATATACACAGTATATACACACACACACACACACACACACACACTATGCATTCGTAAAGTATTTAGACCCCTTTACTTTTTCCACATTTTGTTACAACACAGCCTTTTTCTAAAATGAATTAGATGTTTTTTCTCTCATCAATCTACACAGAGTACCCCATAATGAAAAAGCAAAAACTGGTTTGTAGAAATGTTTGCAAATTCATTCAGACCCTTTACTCAGTCATTTGTTGATGCACCTTTGGCAGTGATTACAACCTCAAGTCTTCTTGGGTATGACACTATAAGCTTGGCACACCTTTATTTGGGGTGTTTCTCCCATTCTTCTGCAGGTCCTCTCAAGTTCTGCCAGGTTGGATGGGGAGCGTCGCTGCACAGCTATTTTCAAGTCTCTCCAGAAATGTTAGATCGGGTTCAAATCTGGGCTCTGGCTGGGCCGTTCAAGGACATTCAGAGACTTGTCCTGAAGTCACTCCTGCATTGGCTTGGCTATGTGCTTAGGGTTGTTGTCCTGTTCGAAGATTAACCTTCGCCTCAGACTGAGGTCCTGAGCACTCTGAAGCAGGTTTTCATCAAGGATCTCTCTGTGCTTTGCTCCATTCATCTTTCCCTCGATCCTGACTAGTCTCCCAGTCCCTACCGCTGAAAAACATACCCACAGCATGATGCTGCCACCACCATGCTTCACCACAGGGATGGTGCCAGGTTTCCTCCAGACGTGATGCTTGGCATTCAGGCCAAAGGGTTCAGTCTTCATTTCATCAGACAAGAGAATCTTGTTTCTGAGAGTCTTTAGGGGCCTTTTGGCAAACTCCAAGCAGGCTGTTATGTGCTTTTTACTGAGGAGTGGCTTCCATCTGGCCACTCCACTATAAAGGCCTGATTGGTGGAGTGCTGCAGAGATGGTTGTCCTTCTGGAAGGCTCTCCCATCTCCACAGAGGAACTCTGGAGCTCTGTCAGAGTGACCATCGGGTTCTTGGTCACCTCCCCGACCAAGGCCTTTCTCCCTCAATTGCTCAGTTTGGCCGGGCAGCCGGCTCTAGGAACAGACTTGGTGGTTCCAATCTTCTTCCATTTAAGAATGATGGAGGTCACTGTGTTCTTGGGGATCTTCAATGCTGCAGACAATTTTTGGTCCTTTTACCCAGATCTGTGCCTCGACACAATCCTGTCTCGAAGATCTACGGACAATTCCTTCGACCTCATGGGTTGGTTTTCGCTCTGACATGCACTGTCAACTGTGGGACCTTATATAGACAGGTGTGTGCACTTCCAAAGCATGTCCAATCAATTGAGTTTACCGCAGGTGGACTCCAATGAAGTTGTAGAAACATCTCTAGGATGTTCAATGGAAACAGGATGCACCTGAGCTCAATTTCGAGTCTGATAGCAAAGGGTCTTAATACTTATGTAAATAAGGTATTTCTGTTTTTTGCAAATGTTTCTTAAAAACCTGTTTTTGCATTTTCATTATGGGGTGTTGTGTGTAGATTGAGGAAAATGTTTTTTTAATCCAGTTTAGAATAAGGCTGTAACGTAACAAAATGTGGAAAAAGTCAAGGGGCTGAATACTTTCCGAATGCACTGTACTTGTGCCCCTCAGATTTTTGGGGTACATGATGCCCATGCATGTATACAGTGCCTTGCAAAGGTATTCAGACTCCTTGGATTTCTTCAAGTTGTATTGTGGTACAAAGTGGTATTAAAATGGATTGAATTGTAATTTTCTGTCAACAATCTACCCAAAATACTCTGTAATTTTATAAATATAAAATGCATTAATAAAATATAGTGATTGCATATGTATTCAGCCCCTTTGTTTTGGCAAGCCTAAATTCGTAAAGGAGTGTCACGACTTCTACCGAAGGTAACTCCTCTCCCTGTTCGGGCGGCGCTCGGCGCCTGACTCCTACACCTCTCACCGAGACGCACCTTATCACAAGGAGTAAAGTTTGTCTTATACAAATCACATATGTTACATGGACTCACGCTGTGTGAAATAATCAAGTTGACATGATTTTGAATGACTAATTCTTCCTTTGTCCCCAATAC
Organism: Salvelinus fontinalis; assembly: GCF_029448725.1. Taxonomy (NCBI): domain Eukaryota; kingdom Metazoa; phylum Chordata; class Actinopteri; order Salmoniformes; family Salmonidae; genus Salvelinus; species Salvelinus fontinalis. The sequence goes on from NC_074665.1 coordinate 56,543,308, forward strand.
ATACATCTGCCAGGTCCCTCAGTCAAGTATTGAATTTCAAGCACAGATTCAACTACAAAGAAGGCCAATGATTTGGTAAATGGCTAACAATAACTAATCAGACATTGAATATCTCTTTAAGCATGGCCAACTTAATAATAATGCTGTGGATTATATATTAAACCACTCCGATACATCAAAGATATAGCCGTCTTTCTGAACTGAGCTGCAGGACAGGAATGAAACTGCTCAGGGATGTTACCATTGGTGATTTTTAAACTGCTACAGAGTTCAATCTGGTAGAAAGCTAAGGATGGATCAACAACATTGTAGTGACTCCAGAATAATGACCTAAATGACAGTCAAATGAAGAATACAAATATACAAAATGAAAATATTCAAAAAATTGCATCTTGTATGCAACAAGGTAATATAGTAATACTGCAATCAAACACAGCAAAGGAATACATTTTTGGGCCTAAATGCAAAGCCATATGTTTGGGTCAAATCCAACACAAGACATCACTGAGTAATGGCTCCTTAATTTCAAGCATGGTGGTGGCGACATCATGGTATGGGTATGCTTGACATCGGCAAATAATTGGAAGTTTTTCAGGATAAAAAGAAACAGGATGGAGCTAAGCACAGGCAAAATCTACTTCAGTCTGCTTACACCAGAGATTGGGAGAGGAATTCACCTTTCAGCAGGACAATAACCTAGAACAAAAGGCCAAATCTACACAATCCAGGTGTGCAAAGCTCTTATAGACTCACCTAAGAAGGCTCACAGATTTAATCAATGCCATTGGTGTTTCTAACATGCATTGACTCAGGGAGCTGAATACTTACGCAACAACATTTTTTTTTAACAGTACATTTCTATTAATCTGTAAAAAAGTTTAATATTACTAGTATCTTCCACTTTGACATTACAGAGCATTTTGTGTAGATTATTGACAAAGAATGACAATTAAATCAGTCTTAATCTCACTTGGTAGCGCAATAAAATGTTAAGAAATCCAAGGGGTATAAATACTTTACGAAAGCACTGTATCTCTTCTGTCTTCTCACTTTTCATCAAGATTCTAATTCAGGCCTCTCTCTGCCACATATGGACCTTTTATTATGCCCTAATGGACATATTTTCTCCCTTTATGCCTTGTATTGCATAACTGCAGATGTGCCCAGTCATGAGTCGAGCCTGTTGACTTGTGTGGGCATCGAGAGCAGGGAGGGGCCACTGGAAGGAGCTACCAAAACCACTGTTTCCAGATGGATGAGTCTGTGGCAGGGTTCCTACTCCATCCTTCCTCCCTCATTCATCCCTCACTTTCCCCCCTCCCCCCCCAAAACCACTGAATATCTGGCACATGACTTGGCCACTGTTTGCAGATCAGGTGTGAAAACAGTGCAGGCATGGAACCAATCAAAAGGAGCGGCAGCCCTGGCCATAACTACATATATGTGTTACTTAATTTTTCTTCTCATACCTTTTTTTTCTCCTCATTCAGATACTGCTAAATAATAAGTACATTTAGGGTTGAATTTTGTGAACTAAATCCAGTTCATCACTGAGTTGTCCAGATGAAAATATAGGCTACAGTGTATTTTACTCCTCAAATATATGGAAGTGGCTTGAAAATAGATGAACTTCTGTGGAAATACTAAAGTTATCCCAAATGTGAGTCATACAAGGTTTACATTTGGGGAGGAATGGACTTCCACCCACTGCAGATGGAAGAAGTACCTTCATAGCTCCAACTTAACCCCTGAGCATAGGCACACATTTTATGGTAAATTCTATATCTTCGCTTCACCTATACTCCTATTATTTGAGCACAAACCCTATTTTAATTTGAATACTGAGGGAAAGTTGATTTGTAGCTAACACCATAAGACATTGTCCAAGCATGACAGTGGCACAGATAAAAGCAGGGCCTAGGAATGTTACAGCCTAGGTTTAGTTTTGTGGTTACAAAGTGTTACAAATGCCTATCTGTATACCTTTCTGTTAGGAGTAATATTTAATTTCATTCATAGCAACCCAAAAAACATGGGAGTTTAGTCTCTTCACAGAGCCTCCAATCATATTTTCTTACAGCATGCTTCATTCATCGTGTTGGGCAGTTGTGCACACAAGCACAAGGTTACTCCAGTTCATAGCCTGGGTGTGGCTGTTTGTGTTTGTTAAGTGAATTAGGCCGGCATACAGTGCCTTCAGAAAGTATTCACACCACTTGACTTGTTTCACATTTTGTTGTGTCACAGCCTGAATTTAAAATGTATTAAATTGAGGTTTTGTGTCACTGGCCTACAAACAATACCCCATAATTTTTTTCAACAAATGAATAAAAAATAAAAAGCTGAAATGTCTTCAGTCAATATGTATTCAACCTCTTTATTATGGCACGCCTAAGTAAGTTCAGGAGTAAAAATTTGCTTAACAAGTCACTTAATAAGTTGCAGTAATAGTGTTTAACATAATTTTTGAATGACTACCTCATCTCTGTACCCCACACATTCAATTATCTTTAAGTTCCCTTAGTCGAGCAGTGAACTTAGAACATGGATTCAACCACAAACACCAATGCCTCGCAAAGAAGGGCACCTGTTTGTAGATGGTAAAATAAAAAAATGTAAAAGCAGACATTGAATATCCCTTTGAGCATAGCGAAGTTATAAATTAATCGCTGTGATAGGAGACAACTGAGGATGGATCAACAACATTGTAGTTACTCCACAATACTACCCTCATCTATAAGTCTTTGCTAGGTAAAGCTCTGCCTTATCTCAGCTCACTGGTCACCATAGCAACACCCACCCGTAGCATGCGTTCCAGCAGGTCTATTTAACTGGTCATCCTCAAAGCCAAAACCTCATTTGGCCGCCTTTCCTTACAGTTCACTGCTGCCAATGACTGGAACGAATTGCAAAAATTCCTGAAGTTGGAGACTTACATCTTCCTCACTAACTTAAAGCATCGGTTGTCAGAGCAGCGTACCGATCGCTGCAGCTGTACACAGTCCATCTGTAAATAGCCCATCCAAACAACTACCTACCTCATCCCCATATTTGTTATTTGTTTTTTTCTTGCTCTTTTGCACACCAGAATTCATATCAGTATTTATACCTGCACATCCTCATCTTCACATTGATCATTTCACTGTTAACTTATGGCTGAAGGGGCAGGATTGAGTAGCTTGGATGAAAGGTGCACAGAGGTGCCCATATTAAACGGCCTGCTCCTCATTCCCAGTTGCTAATATATGCATATTATTATTCATATTGGATATAAAACACTCTGACGTTTCTAAAACTGTTTGAATTATGTCTGTGAGTATAACAGAACTCACATGGCAGGCAAAAACCTGAGAAGTTCCACTTCCTGTTTGTATTTTTTCTGGGGGTGCCAATTTTCAACCAAGCTCTCATTGAAATCACAGCGAGATATTGATGAGTTTTCACTTCCTACGGCTTCCACAAGATGTCAACAGTCAATAGAACTTTGTCTGATGAATCTAATGTGAAGGGGGGCCGAAGGAGACAGGAATTAGCTCTGGCAGGAGGTGATCACGCATTGAACATGCACGTTCACGTGAGAGTGAGCTCCGTTCCTTCGGTCAACTGAAGTCGATGAAATTCTCAGGTTGGAACGTTATTCAAGATGCATGTTAACAACATTCTAAAGATTGATTCAGTACATCGTTTGACATGTTTCTACTGACTGTAACGGAACTTTTGGACATTTCGTCACGTTATAGTGGACAGTAGTGGACACGCTTTGGGTTTGGCGTTTGGTAAACATGTCCAAAGTAGCTAATTTGACATAAATAATGGACATTAACGAACAAATCAAGCATTTATTGTGGACCTGGGATTCCTAGGACTGCATTCTGATGAATTCATCAAAGGTAAGGAAACATTTATCATGTATTTTCTGGTTTCTGTTGAGTCCAACATGGCGGCTAATTTGGCTATTGTTCTGAGCTTCGTCTCAGATTATTGCATGGTTTATTTTTCCGTAAGTTTAAAAAAAAATCTGACACAGCGGTTGCATTAAGGAGAGGTATATCTATAATTCCATGTGTATAACTTGTATTATCATCTACATTTATGATGAGTATTTCTGTTGAAACGATGTGGCTATTCAAAGTCACTTGATGTTTTTGCAACGCGTGAATCTAACGCGTCAATGTAAACTCAGATTTTTTTATATAAATATGAACTTAATCAAACAAAACATGCATGTATTGTGTAACATGAAGTCCTATGAGTGTCATCTGATGAAAATAATCAAAGGTTAGTGATTCATTTTCTCTATTTCTGCTTTTTGTGAAAGCTATATTTCGCTTGAAAACTGCCTGTTTTTATTGTGGTTTTGTGGTGACCTAACATAATCGTTTGTAGTGCTTTCGCTGAAAAACACATTTGAAATCGGACACTTTGGTGGGATTAACAACAAGATTACCTTTAAAATGATATAAGACAAATCTATGTTTGAGGAATTTTAATTATGAGATTTCTGCTTTTTGAATTTGGCGCCCTGCACTTTCACTCGCTGTAGTCATATCATCCCGGAGCGGGATGGCAGCCATAAAAGGTTTTAATTGCTAAATTGTAATTACTTCACCACTATGGCCTATTTACTGCCTTACCTCCTTACTTCATTTGCACACACTGTATACAGATTTTCTATTGTGTTATTGACTGTATGTTTGTTTATCCCATGAGTAACTCTGTGTTTTTTTTGTCGCACTGCTTTGCTTTATCTTGGCCAGGTCGCAGTTGTAAATGAGAACTTGTTCTCAACTGGCCTACCTGATTAAATAAAGGTGAAATAAAAATAAATAACTGACAGAGTGAAAAGAAGGAAGCTTGTACAGAATAAAAACATTCCAAAATATGTATCCTGTTTGCAATAAGGTGCTAAAGTAAAACTGTAAAAAAACTGTGGCAAAGAAATGTACTTTATGTCCTGAATACTAAACATTTTGTTCGTGGCAAATCCAACACAACACATTTCAGTGTGCCACACTTCATATTTTCAAGCATGGTGGTGGCTGCATCATGTTATGTGTATGCTTGCCATTGGCAAGATCTTGGGAGTTTTTTTGGACTGCCTAGTTACAGTTTTGACTTAAATCAGCTTGAAAATCCTGTAGGCTACAGAAAAGGGCACATACTCTTTTTTACCATATGCTATATCTGCTACATGATCTGTATGTTAGATTTTTTGGGGGTGACAGAACATTGGTGGAGCGCTACAGAGATGCGCCTCTCCAACAGCACACTGGAGAGGCATGCTGGGAATGGACAAGCAAAATATTTTGTGCCCCTGCCTTTGACAAAGTGGGCATTGTTTACCAAAGGGCGACATCAACGCTCACCTAAGAAGCACATATGCCACTGGTTGAGAGAAATAGTTTTTGGGCAGAATTATGTGAGATTTTGTGTTTTTGTTGGAGGTGCGTCTTGGTCAGTTTAGCTCAGAAAATGTCGCCCTCGTCAATCTGCCGCCATAGTCGAGCAGTGAATTTCAAACAAGGATTCAACCACAAACACCGATGACTCGCAAAGAAGGGCACCTATTGGTAGATGGTTAAAAACCCCCACAAAAATAGCAGACAATGAATATCCTTTTGAGCATGGCGGTTATTAATTAATCACTGTGATAGGAAAAAACTGCTTAATGACTAGGCCGGCCGTGTAAACAACCAATTTGACTGAGCTTGAATATTTATTTATTTTTGTATTGACTTAGGAGTGTAAAATACTTATGTAAAGGAGATATTTCTGTATTTCATTGTCAATACGTTTGCAAATATTTCTAAAAACATGTTTTCACTTTCTCATTATGGGGTATTGTGTGTAGATGGGTGAGACATATTTAATCAATTTTGATTTCAAGCTGTAACACAAGAAATGTGAAATAAATCAAGGGGTATGAATATTTCTGAAGGAACTGTATTATGTATTGTACGTGCTGGTTTTTATTCTCACAGCACAAAGAAGCTTGTTGGTCAAGAATAAGTAATGAAGAGTTGCTTTTAATTATGCAAATATAGAAACAGACCTAGATCATTTCAGTGACATTTCTGGGGGAAACAATAAAAGAGTGTACAATAGAATAAAGATGGCAGTTAATTTATTCCCCGTGTTACCTGTCCTTTCTGTAGTAGAGTAATGCCTACTCAGAATTGCCGTATGCAAATCTAGTCCATGGGTCTTAGAAAGAGACAGAGCTGAGCCCAGAAGAGAACCTGTGGTACTTCTTCATTCCTTTGTGAGTCACTATGGTCAACAACTCTTGTGATTCCCAGGTCAACAAGCATCTGTAGATGGACTCATGTCAGACCGATCTTTTCTGTTCTCCAGCTAAACCTCAAAAAGTAATCCATGAGAATGAGACGGCGGTGAAGTTTTCTAATGAATGCCAGCATTTATTTGATCACATCTACTTGGACTACTATAGATCCTGAACCCGACTCAGTCAAGTTCCATTATGCTATACATTGTCCTCAGTAAATCAGCATTTTTTGGAAAACAGCTACACCTGCTGAATTATTGCAGATATTACTGACATACTGTAGGCTTATGCAGACTCTAGTACAATGCACTTTCCAAAATGTTGAATGCGACTCATAAAGAGTGTGATGCCACAGCCACTTTTCTAATGCAATACATTTCTAATGTATTTTTTATGCAAAATATCTCACACTATTGTATGAATGCCTAATAAGAAACCACCACATGGTTGAGGCAGATCGCTAATAGTGATTTATTTCTGTATTCCCATCAGCCCATTCATTGTAGCAGAAGTGCAATTCATCAATACACATATCCTGGACACATTTGTAACCCCAGTCACACAAAGGTCATGCTCACAATGGTGTTGGAGACAATAATATTATTCAATGGAGGGTCATAGCTCTTTTCAAGGTCATGACTTTTCCATGGAACTGCAAGGGCACGTCAGGAGATCAACACAAGAGCATATTCTCTCATGACCCCAAACTCACATTGGAATTTTATTCAACGTATCCGCTACTGTTTTGTATCCTCATGAGTTCAGTGGAAGATAATTATAGTGGTCAGCAGATCATTTTCGCCAATCTTACTTAACTGTCAAGAATCTTACACTTTAGTTACAATTAGAGATTGCACATATTGCACTCAACCATTCAAATAGTTAGTCAATGCATAATAGTGCAGAATGATGTGTGGATAGTACAATGCCAGCAGATGGCGGCAAACTCCAGATATGATGAGAAGTCATAATTTCATTATCAGCTGATAGTGTAGCCTAAACTACTAGATATATTGCAATATGTATCGTATATATACATTATATATGTGCCAATAACCAATATGTCTGGCTGTGAGAAAGCTTAATGGAACTGACCTGTCTTTTTTTTGTTGCATTATACCCTTGCAGAGTGTGTGTGTGTGTGTGTGTGTGTGTGTGTGTGTGTGTGTGTGTGTGTGTGTGTGTGTGTGTGTGTGTGTGTGTGTGTGTGTGTGTGTGTGTGTGTGTGTGTGTGTGTGTGTGTGTGTGTGTGTGTGTGTGCGTCAATAACTATATGTATGTGTCATGTGTATAGACCCTTGCAATGTGTCTACAGAAGGACATCTACAGCACCCAGTGCCACAGGCAGGCAAATAAGATCATCAAGGAGCTCAACCACCTGAGGCACGGCCTATTCACCCCACTACCATCTAGAAGGCAGAGACGGTATAGGTGTATCAAAGCTGGGACAGAGAGACTGATAAACATCTTCTATCTCCAGGCCATCAGACTGTTAAACAGTCATCACTAGCCGGCCTTCGCCCAGTACTCTGCCCTAAACCTTAGACACTGTCACTATCTGGCTAACACCAGGTACTCTATCCTGCACATTAGAGACTGCCCTATGTACACAGAGTCACTGAACACTGGTCACTTGAATAATGTTTACATACTGTTTTACCCACTTTAAATGTATATATTGTATTTTAGTCATGACTTATCCTATATACAGTGCATTCCGAGAGTATTCAGATACCTTGACTTTATCCACATTTTGTTGCATTACAGCCTTATTCTAAAATGGATTGAGTTAAATAGAAACCTCATCAATCTACACACAATACCCCATAATGACAAATAAAAAAAAGTTTATGAAATATTTGCAAATGTATTAAAAATAAAAAAACTTATTTATATATGTATTCAGACGCTTTGCTATGCAACTCAAAATTGAGCTCAGGTGTATCCTGTTTCCATTGAACATCCTTGAGATGTTTCTACAACTTGATTGTAGTCCACCTGTGGTAAATTTAATTGATTGATCATGATTTGGAAAGGCACACACCTGTCTATATAAGGTCCCACAGTTTACAGTGCATGTCAGAGCAAAAACCAAGCCATGAGAACGAAGGAATTGTCTATAGAGCTCCGAGTGTCGAGGCACAGATCTGGGGAAAGGACCAAAACATGTCTGCAGCATTGAAGGTCCCCAAGAACACTGTGACCTCCATCATTCTTAAATGGAAGACGTTTGGAACCACCAAGTCTCTTCCTAGAGCTGGCTGTCCGGCCAAACTGAGCAATCGGGGGAGAAAGGCCTTTGTCAGGGAGGTGACCAAGAACCCGATGGTCACTCTGACAGAGGTTCAGAGTTCCTCTGTGGAGATGGGAGAGCCTTTCAGAAGTACAACCATCTCTGGAGCACTCCACCAATCAGGCCTTTATGGTAGAGTGGCCAGACGGAAGCCACACCTCAGTAAAAGGCAGATGACAGCCCGCTTGGAGTTTGCCTAAAGACACCTATAGGACTCTCAGACCATGAGAAACAAGATTCTCTGGCCTGATGAAACGAAGATTGAAATCTTTAGCCTGAGTGCCAAGCATCACGTCTGGAGTAGACCTGGCACCATCCCTGTGGTGAAGCATGGTGGGCTGTTTTTCGGTGGCTTGGACTGGGAGACCAGTCAGGATCGAGGGAAAGATGAACGGAGCAAAGTACACAGAGATCCTTGATGAAAACCCGCTCCAGAGCACTCAGGACCTCAGACTGGGAAGAAGGTTCACCTTCCAACGGGACAGCAACCCGAAGCACACAACCAAGACAATGCAGGAGTGGCTTCGGGACAAGTCTCTGAATGCCCTTGAGTGGCCCAGCCAGAGCCCGATCTTGAACCCAATCAAACATCTCTGGAGAGACCTGAAATAGCTGTGAGCGACACTCCCCATCCAACCTGACAGAGCTTGAGAGGATCTTCAGAGAAGAATGGGAGAATCTCCCCAAATACAGGTGTACCAAGCGTGTAGCATCATACCCCAAAAGACTTGAGGCTGTAATCGCTGCCAAAGGTGCTTCAACAAAGTACTGAGTAAAGGGTCTGAATACTTATGTAAATGTGATATTTAGCAAAAATGTCTAAAAGTCTTTTATTGCTTTGTCATTATGGGTTATTGTGTGCAGATTGATGACGGGGAAAAACAATTTAATCGATTGTAAAATAAGGCTGTAACGTAACAAAATATGAAAAAAAAATCAAGGGGTCTGAATACTTTCTGAATGTACTGTAAATCCTGCTTTACATACCTTTTCTATTCACATACTGTCCATACACACTATTCTCATACATACGTATTTATATTCCAGACTCTGGTCAGGACTCTATCTATTTTGTCATGGGGTTTTGTAAAGTACTGTGTATTTATATACTGGACATAGCTCACATATCTACTGCTGTGCATATCATTCATTCTTCTCATCTGGCGTAGGCTACATACATACAGTTGAAGTCTGAAGTTTACATACACCTTAGCCAAATATATTTATACTCCGTTTTTCACAATTCCTGACATTTAATCCTAGTAAAAATTCCCTGTCTTAGGTCAGTTAGGATCACCACTTTATTTTAAGAATGTGAAATCATAGTAGAGAGAATTATTTATTTCAGTTTTTATTCCTTTCATCACATTCCCAGCGGGTCAGATGTTGACATACACTCAATTAGTATTTGGTAGCATTGCCTTTAAATTATTTAACTTGGGTCAAATGTCTCGGGTAGCCTTCCACAAGCTTCACACAATAAGTTGGATGAATTTTGGCCCATTCCTAGTGACAAAGCTGGTGTAACTGAGTCAGGTTTGGAGGCCTCCTTGCTCGTACACGCCTTTTCAGTTCTGCCCACACATTTTCTATGGGATTGAGGTCAGGGCTTTGTGATGGCCACTCCAATACCTTGACATTGTTGTCCTTAAGCCGTTTTGCCACAACTTTAGAAGTATGCTTGAGATCATTGTCCATTTGGAAGACCCAAGCTTTAACTTCCTGACTGATGTCTTGAGATGTTGCTTCAATATATCCACATAATTTCCTCCCTCATGATGCCATCTATTTTGTGAAGTGCACCAGTCCTTCCTGCAGCAAAGCACCCCCACAACATGATGCTGCCACCCCCGTGCTTCACGGTTTGATGATGTTCTTCGGCTTGCAAGCCTCCTCCTTTTTCCTCCAAACATAATGATTGTCATTATGGCCAAAAAGTTATACTTTTGTTTCATCAGACCAGAGGACATTTCTCCAAAAAATATAATCTTTGTCCCCATGTGCAGTTGAAAATCTTAGTCTGGCTTTTTTTATGGCGGTTTTGGAGCAGTGGCTGCTTCCTTGTGTAACCGATGTGAAATGGTTAGCTAGTTAGCGGGGTGCATGCTAATAGCGTTTCAATCGGTGACGTCACTTGCTCTGAGACCTAGAAGTAGTTGTTCCCCTTGCTCTGCAAGGGCCGCTGATTTTGTGGAGCGATGGTTAACGATGCTTCGTGGGAGGCAGTTGTTGATGTGTGCAGAGGGTCCCTGGTTCGAGCCCAGGTAGTGGCGAGGAGAGGGACGGAAGGTATACTGTTACACTTGCTGAGCAGCTTTTCAGGTTATGTCGATATAGGACTTGTTTTACTGTGGACATAGATACTTTTGTACCGGTTTCCTCCAGCATCTTCACACTGTTTGCTGTTGTTCTGGGATTGATTTTCACTTTTCGCACCAAAGTACGTTCATCTCTAGGAGACAGAATGCGTCTCCTTCCTGAGCGGTATGACGGCTGCGTGGTCCCTTGGTGTTTATACTTGCGTACTATTGTTTGTACAGATGAACGTGGTACCTTCAGGCATTTGGAAATTGCTCTCAAGAATGAACCTACAATTATTTTTCTGAGGTCTTGGCTGATTTCTTTTGATTTTCCCATGATGTCAAGCAAAGAGGCACTAAGTTTGAAGGTAGGCCTTAAAATACATCCACAGGTACACCTCCAATTGACTCAATTCATGTAAATTAGCCTATCAGCAGCTTCTATAATCATGAAATAATTTTCAGAAATTTTCCAAGCGGTTTAAAGGCACAGTCAATTTAGTGTATGTAAACTTCTGACCCACTGGAATTATGATAGTGAAATAATCTGTCTGTAAACAATTGTTGGAAAAATTACTTGTGTCATGCACAAAGTAGATATCCTAACCGACTTGCCAAAACTACAGTTTGTCAACAAGACATTTGTGGAGTGGTTGAAAAACGAGTTTTAATGACTCCAACCTAAGCGTATGTAAACTTCCGACTTCAACTGTATATATTGCATTTGGATTGCTGTGCTATTTGGCTTGTTAATTGGATTTGTTGAACATATCTTGATTTCAGTGTTATTTATCATTATTTTAAAATAATTGTTCTACTTGTTTGACATTTTACAGCATTTTTAGGCACTAGTAACATAACCATTACGCTGCACCCGCTTTAACATCTGCTAAACTGTGAAAATGACAAATAAACTATTTTATGTATCTGTCACGTTCCTGACCTATTTCTGTTAGTTTGTTGTATGTGTTAGTTGGTCAGGACGTGAGTTTGGGTGGGCATTCTATGTTTTCTGTTTCTATGTTGGTTTATGGGTTGCCTGGTATGGCTCTTAATTAGAGGCAGGTGTTTTGCGTTCCTCTAATTAAGAGTCATATTTAGGTAGGTTGTTTCACAGTGTTCGTTGTGGGTGGTTGTCTCCTGTGTCTGTGTTTGTCGCACCATACAGGACTGTTCGGTTTGTTTGTTCATTCGTCATTTATGTGTAGGCTATTTTCCCTGTTCGTGCGTTCACGTGTGTTATGTGAGTCCGTCGTCCAGATCTGTCTACACCGTTTGTTATTTTGTTTAGTCAAGTGTATTTCGTTTTCGTGTTTTCTTTAATAAATTATGTCTTCACAATCCGCTGCATTTTGGTTCAATCCCTGCTCCTCATCTTCTGAGGAAGAGGAAAGCCGTTACAGTATCAGTGTCATTTATTGACCATATTAATTTGTGATGTGTCCATCTTTGAGTGTTTTTTTGATTTCCATAAAGTTGATTTTGATTTTGATCTGTATACATCAATGATGTCGCTCTTGCTGCTGGTGAGTTTCTGATCCACCTCTACGCAGACGACACTATTCTGTATACTTCTGGCCCTTCTTTTGACACTGTGTTAACAACCCTCCAGGCGAGCTTCAATGCCATACAACTCTCCTTCCGTGGCCTCCAATTGCTCTTAAATACAAGTAAAACTAAATGCATGCTCTTCAACCGATCGCTGCCTGCACCTGCCCGCCTGTCCAACATCACTACTCTGGACGGCTCTGACTTAGAATATGTGGACAACTACAAATACCTAGGTGTCTGGTTAGACTGTAAACTCTCCTTCCAGACTCACATCAAACATCTCCAATCCAAAGTTAAATCTAAAATTGGCTTCCTATTTCGCAACAAAGCATCCTTCACTCATGCTGCCAAACATACCCTTGTAAAACTGACCATCCTACCAATCCTCGACTTCGGTGATGTCATGTACAAAATAGCCTCCAAAACCCTACTCAATAAATTGGATGCAGTCTATCACAGTGCCATCCGTTTTGTCACCAAAGCCCCATATAGTACCCACCACTGCGACCTGTACACTCTCGTTGGCTGGCCCTCGCTTCATACTCGTCGCCAAACCCACTGGCTCCAGGTCATCTACAAAACCCTGCTAGGTAAAGTCCCCCCTTATCTCAGCTCGCTGGTCACCATAGCAGCACCTACCTGTAGCACGCGCTCCAGCAGGTATATCTCTCTGGTCACCCCCAAAACCAATTCTTCCTTTGGCCGCCTCTCCTTCCAGTTCTCTGCTGCCAATGACTGGAACGAACTACAAAAATCTCTGAAACTGGAAACACTTATCTCCCATACTAGCTTTAAGCACCAGCTGTCAGAGCAGCTCATATATTACTGCACCTGTACATAGCCCATCTATAATTTAGCCCAAACAACTACCTCTTTACCTACTGTATTTATTTGTTTTGCTCCTTTGCACCCCATTATTTCTATCTCTACTTTGCACCTTCTTCCACTGCAAACCAACCATTCCAGTGTTTTTTTTACTTGCTATATTGTATTTACTTCGCCACCATGGCCTTTTTTATATTTTTATTTATATATATATTTTATTTGCCTTCACCTCCCTTATCTCACCTCACTTGCTCACATTGTATATAGACTTATTTTTCACTGTATTATTTACTGTATGTTTGTTTTACTCCATGTGTAACTATGTGTTGTTGTATGTGTCGAACTGCTTTGCTTTATCTTGGCCAGGTCGCAATTGTAAATGAGAACGTGTTCTCAATTTGCCTACCTTGTTAAATAAAGGTGAAATAAAAAATAAATAAAAATAAATTTGTTGAGTTTTCATAGCTAAGTGCTAGCTAAATTTGATTTGTTGAGTTTGCATAGCTATGTTGCTAGCTAAGTAATAGCATTATGAACATGTAGCTGGATAAACAAATAACGTTATATTATTACCTAATCAAATATCAATTAAAGTTCTAACGTGTAACCTTTTAATAACACGAAAACAAAAACAGGAGAAAAGTGGGCGAGGCCTGCTGCCCTTACAGGAAGTGGAGTAAAAAAGTCTACAAAGAGTTTTCGAAACTCGATCAAGATATATATTTTGTCAACGGGCAGTGCAGCGCTAAACAAAGCCGCGGTGAGTTGTTGATCATGGGAAAGTTGATAGGTAGCAGCGATTAAAATAAATATAAAAACTTTGTTTTTGTAACGTAGATACTTTATCTATATTGAAAATGTGAAGTTTGCCGAATATTTTGTTTTTTGAGCAAGATAGCCAGTTAAACGAACACTGTCTTAATCGCTACGCTAGCTAGCCACGAAGCTAACATTGAGTCCTAATCTTTGACTAACGTTAGCTAATTTCGCTAACTAGTGAATGAATGGCTTCTGTTTACGAGCATATATATTTTTTCCGGATAGCCACTATGGCTAGTACTTAGTTAAGTTAGCTGTGTTTCCATCTGTATCATAGCTAGCTGGCTATCACTAGATACTATCTAGCCACAGTATAAATGAATTGTGTTGACCAACTAACGTTAGTCAGGTAACGAATCCGTTAGTAAACTGTCTAACGTTACCTAGCTACAGTAATGTTAACTCTACTAGTAGCTATTGTTATCTCGCTCTTGGTGTTCTGACAGTGTGCAGCAAATCGAATGATGGTTAGCTAGCGGGCTAGCTGTTAGCTAACTAACGGTAGTTTGGCCAGCTATCTGGCTTTTTCTGGCCAACAACAGTCAGTTGTAGCTACCATTTCAGTCTTTGATTCAGTGTTTCAGATGAGCTAGCTAACGTTAGCTAGTGAGCGAACTATGTTGCTAGCTAAGTGATTGTGAACATGTAGCTGGGTAAACAAATAACGTTAGATAATTATCTAGCTAGTAGGTCAACCTTTAACATCTTGTTCCATCTGTGTGCTAACTGTCATCGTCTCGCTCCTGTTTCCCAACACAGGGGAAAATATGCACTACTATCGTTATGAAAATGCAGAAGTCAGTTTCTGTTACAAGTACCTCATGTTCAGCTACAACATCATATTTTGGGTAAGTAGCACAAGCAGTAGGTAGCCCTGTAAACCATGAGTAATACAGACATGCTGTGACACCCCGTTGTCTCATTTGGTGCTATGCTATGAATGTAGTTATGCATATGCTGTATAGTTGGCCTGAGTTAACCTAGCGGACTAAACTCCACTCGATGGTGAAGGAAGTTTATGATGAACTTTACCAAGAGAGTGGAGCAGAAACCAGAATTTGTGGAATCTAGCTCAGACTACATCGATTTGCCCAATACTTTAAAAAAGGTAAATCCTGAAATGCCTACATTGTTCCAATGTTTGACCTCTAGTTGCGTGCCTTTCTTTTATTGCTGAAATTCATACCTTTTCAATAAACAATCAAATACAGCCACTGACTTTTTGCTCGTTTCTGTTTCTCGAAGATGGCTACTTCCATCAATTGAATCTCTGATGTTTGTAAATTAAATATAGGCTATTAAAAAGGGGTTGCCAACCATTTCTAGCATGAGAGCTACTTATAATAAATTAAACATGTTGTGTGCTACTCATGCTTCTCATCTCGCCTGCAATTCTTCCCCGGGTCCTTAGTGTACAAGAGAAAGTAGTACACTACTTGTTTTGTTTTTTACTCTAAAATGTACAGTTGTTCATAGATAAACAACAAAATTGGATGTCCTGAGTCAATGTGAAGACCATTTTTTAGGGCGGGGTGTGGTGTATGGAAGAAAATGAACAAATATAAAAATATTGTAATTCCCCTTTTATTGCACCTGGCCCTTTACTTGCACATCTAGTGAGTTGAGGAATGTGCCATCCTAATGTGCTGGTCTAGCCATAGTTCTCTACTGCTGCTGCTCATTTCATGGCAAAGTAAGCAAATAATAGATACAAATGTTATAATTAAGCAATACCGCCCGATGGGTTGTGGTATATAGCCTATATACCACGGCTAAGGGCTGTTCTTAAGCACGACACAACCCCCGAGGAGCCTTATTCGATTATAAACTGGTTACCAGCATAATTAGAGCAATAAAAAGAAATGTTTTGTCAATACCCATGGTATACAGTCTGATATACCACGGCTTTCAACCGATCATCATTCAGCGCTCGAACAACCCAGTTTATAATTACTCATAATATACTTCTGCCATGTACACCTACTTTGCAGTTAACATTTAATTGAGACCGTTTTGGGGGATGTATTTCTCTCAACCCACAAGACCGTTATCACATCAACTGGCTAAACACAAAGTGATAGACAAACGTGCGCACCACTCAGACAGACGGGCAATGTTGCTGGAAATTAATTGGCAGATATTGTTAGGTTTGGCTTTTTAAGCCAATAGTCGCTAACCAGGGTTGTGATAATTAAGCAATAACGCCCGAGGTGTGGTATGTTGGCCATATACCACAAACCCCCGGTGTGCCTTATTGCTATTATAAACTGGTTACCAATGTAATTAGAGTTGTAAAAATACATGTTTTGTCATACCCATGATATATGGTCTGATATAGCACATCTGTCAGCCAGTCAGCATTCAGGGTTTGAACCACACAGTTTATAATGTTGTGTTGATTAGACCGTAGCGGGGAAAATACAGTATCTGATACTTGTTAGATTGCAGTGGAACACTTGAAAATATAATGTATTTTCAGAATTGTTTGCCGAGCTACTCATAGGTGGGCTGTGAGCTACTGGTAGCTCGCGATCGACCTGTTGTAGACCCCTGCTATAAAATGATTGTAATATTAAAATAAAAGTATATTTTTATGATTTCTCTCGTTATTTCTCAGTATCTCTGGATAGAAAATGCAGCAAGTCAATAAACTAATGTGCCAAATTTTGGGTTTGTAATGATCTGCAAGATTCGATTGGTCGGCACACCATCTGTAGATTGTATGATTTGATTGGACAATGAGTATTTGGAGCACTAGGCTTACGTCATCGGATAATCAATTGACACATGCACATTCGCGCTAAATTGCCATCTTTGAGAAACAGACGTGAGCAAAACGTCGGTGGTTGTATTTTAGCAAACACCCGCAACTACAGAGGACAAACATAGGTACACGGTAGGCGTTTCATGAGATTTTTTTTTTTAAAGTATTGCCCGTGAGTGAATTGTTGTAGTCTGAGTTAGATTCCAAAAAGCCTGGTCTCTGCTCCACTCTGTTGGTGAAGTAAATCATAAACTTCCTTCACCTTGCTGTTTAGTTTGGTAGTCAGCCATTAGCAGTAAATCAGATACTCAAGAATACTGCAACTTTAAAGCCAGGCGTACACTACATGATTTTTGACCCCGAATTAGCTGTCTCAAACAAGTTTTTGAGATTGGAGACAAAATCATCATGTTGCCTACGCGGGGTGCGTGGCTGTCACCGACGCAATCTGAGGGCTATCGATCCCGTCTTTGGGCCGTCCCAGACGTTCCCATATTTTCAAACACATTTTATCAGCACAAATCTGCAGTGCTCTTGTAGTGAGATGTGCAACGGCAGGTTTTCAGAACGCTGATCAGCAATGAGAGCTTGCCAGAGAAGAAGCCAGTGAGATGATGATGATGATGTATCGCCACACCCAGAATGTGTAGACTGTCGAGCCAGAGCGATTACTACTAGTATGTGTTTGTACTTGTCTTTAACCAAAGCCAGTGTCAAATCACTACAGCTCTGAAGTTCACAAGCAATTTTAATAAATTCAAAATGTGTAGGATAGGGGATTCAACTCTGTATGGCAAGTGTGAATTTCTGATTTGAATGTGTTAGTGGCTGCTTTTAGCCACCCTTTGTTCCAGCTACGTTTACAATCTAATCACTCATTGTTTTCAGAAGACAGCATGGTATCGAGGATCATCACGACCAAGTGAAGAATCTTGTAGTGTGTGACCCCCAGTCTGTGCCACATCGTTTAGTGTGCGCACCACTACGTTGGCAAGACAACAAAAAAAAACTACAAGAAAGACATTTGTTTAATGTGAGGCTCAGCAATGTTAGGATTTTGAAAGTTGTGTAGTTTACGCCCGGTATGAGGTGGAGCAGTCCCTCCAGGATTCTGTAATCACAACATATTTAGCAAAATCAATAATTTCCTGCATATTATACGAGGTCTTGCAGATTTGACCAATCACTGCACTATTTCTGTCAGTCAAATCATCACAATATTATTGCATAAAACTGACCCATCACCGCAGTACAAAAATAGGGCTCGAAATTTCAACCAATCACTGCACACTTTTGCCTGCAAATATCACAAATTCCAGCAAAATCCTGGAGGGACTAATATGGTGTTCTTTTAAGGCAAGAATGTCTGGGAAGCCCATGTAGAGAACATATTGATTTATTAAAACCATTTTCCACCTTTGAGGGCAGATGGTAGCCCCTGCTGGCTGACCTGGTGCCCCCTGCCGCTATCTTTCTACACAGAGCACTTTTTCAATAGCCATTCCCTCTGATAACATCCTCCACTGGTAACAGCCTCTTTCTGTTTTATTTTTAAATTAAAGAAGTGTGAGCATTTGTTTTGTTGCTTTAGCCTACATCTCTAATGTCCGTCCAACATCGGGTTGAGAAATAACCTTCAGAGCCCCTACTTCCTGTTTTAGCGAGTGAATGGGAGACTCACTAAGATATTTGCTAGCTTCTTCTCTTGGTCTGTGTCAACAGGAAATGTAGAAACGCTTCTGTTTGGGATTTTGGTTAAGCTCGTTAATTCATCTCTTGATAGGGCAGTTGTATTCTGAGTTCAAAGATACGCAATAACCTCTTATGACCCATCTCTTCCTGTTTTTTTTGTTGCGATTTCTTGAGAATTTTGGTGTCCGTTGAAATTAGACATTGTCATTGTTTTCGTTATTAGCAAGCTCCCTCTTTTATACCTAGTAATGCTTTAATATTATTTAGTGGCAGAGTTTTCCCTAATGCCCATGTGAAAATGTTAAAAGTAAACAACTGAACACACCAGAAAAAAAAGTTGGTCTGCTTCCTTCCTCAGCTGGCTGGAGCAGCATTCATCGCCATTGGGTTCTGGGCCTGGAGTGAGAAGGTGAGGGAGCAGCTTCTGTTTCACCACCGTACAGACAGCTTATCTCTACTCATTGACTCTAATTGTGTTTGTGCCAGACCTTCAGCCCACAGACTTGTCACTTGTCATCACTGCCATCACATCTTTTTTTAAACATTCACAACCATCAAATTCACAGTTAATTTCCCCTATTGTTACACACCGCTTGAAGCTGATAACACATTTTAATCAATTTCTGTTCTGTAGGTTTGAACCGCTACATTAGAGGTTATTCAAATCCGTATTGGAGATATTAATGTTACTGGATAACACGCCAGCTTTTAATCAGATACGCCATGTTATTTAGTCAATGTATTAAATAATTGAATTCTTTATAATGTGGCATTCATTATTCTCGGAATGACTGTCTACTTGCATGTTGATGCTTTGCTTGAAATGGTCTCAGCCTCTCATCCATGTCTGAAAGGTCATACAGTATTTTATGTAATTCACCCGTCGTCCTGTGTCGCCATGCACAATACCCTGGGGATCTGTTAGCTCAACGGTTAGCTCAACGGTTAACAACTAAATTCCCAATCTGGCCCTCAACCATCACGGTCACCTAATAATTCCCAGTTTACAATTGGCTCATTCATCCCCCTCTCCCCTGTAACTATTCCCCAGGTCGTTGCTGCAAATGAGAATGTGTTCTCAGTCAACTTACCTGGTAAAATAACGGATAAATAAATAAACTGTTCTCACTCCTGTAGGGAGTACTGTTGGACCTGACACAGGTGACACGGCTGCATGGCTTTGACCCTGTGTGGCTGGTGCTGTTGGTGGGAGCGATCACCTTCATCCTGGGCTTTGCAGGATGTGTCGGAGCACTCAGGGAGAACATATGCCTCCTCAAGTTTGTGAGTACTGCACCACCACAACAATACTCTTTATATTTCTCTTGCTCTTTCTCTCTCTCTTGGTCTCATAGCATACCGATAGAATACTGGTACACATTTTAGCTGCTCTTTCAAGTGGGGCTGTGACGGTCATTGGTCAGCCAAATGACCGAGGTCACTGTAATAACCGTTTGAGTAGAAAAAAGTAATCATTCTCTCCTCTTGACTGCATGTGCTGTTGTAGAAATATCATGAATAGAAGGGGTGTCCCCGTTCAAGCGTGATGGTATATGGGGTGGACTGGTGGCCATTGCGAGTTTACCCATAGTTGCAAGGCAGGAAGTATACCCATCAATATGTGTTGTGGTTTGTTGATTCAACTCAAGTGACTTTACAAACAATGTATTCCAAATTATGAGCCACATAAGTTAACATCATACATTCTACTTTACCATGGAAGTTATTGCATCAATATACCAGGC
This sequence comes from Salvelinus fontinalis, assembly GCF_029448725.1. Classification (NCBI taxonomy): domain Eukaryota; kingdom Metazoa; phylum Chordata; class Actinopteri; order Salmoniformes; family Salmonidae; genus Salvelinus; species Salvelinus fontinalis. Next base: position 56,563,583 of record NC_074665.1, read on the forward strand.
AACCATTTTTGAGATCATGAAATTACCGGTCAAATTGCCAGGGTTAGAAGTTCCAAGCACGTTTTATTCATTCTATTTTTCTCTGCTGCTGGTGCGGGGAAGGGGCATTACCTAGGCAACACCTTGCTTGTTTTAGCAAGAAGCAATGAAGTTTCATCACGTTAAGTGTCCATGTTACCACAGAAACTGGCTCAAACTGACTCTTCAGTCAGCTGTTCGTTTCACAAAAATATTTTTATATATATACAGTATCAGTCAAAAGTTTGGACACCTACTCACTCAAGGGTTTTTCTTATTTTTTTTTTTTTTACTATTTTCTACATTGTAGAATAGTAGTGACGACATCAACTATGAAATAACACATGGAATCATGTAGTAACCAAAAAAGTGGTTACTAAAATAAAATCTAAATGTTATATTTGAGATTCTTCAAATAGCCACCCTTTGCCTCAATGACAGCTTTGCACTCTTTGCATTCTCTCATGAGGTAGTCACCTGGAAAGCATTAGTTAACAGGTGTGCCTTAAGTTAATGTGCGGAATTTCTTTCCTCAATGCGTTTGAGCCAATCAGTTGCGTTGTGACAAGGTAGGGGGGTATACAGAAGATAGCCCTATTTGGTAAAAGACCATATATATATATATATATATATATATATATATATATATATATATATATATATATATATATATATATATATATATATATATATATATGGCAAGAACAGCTCAAAGAAGCAAAGAGAAACGACAGTCCATTACTTTGTAAAACATGAAGGTCAGTCAGTACGGAACATTTCAAGAATGTTGAAAGTTTCTTCAAAGCAGTCACAAAAAACCAAGCGCTATGATGAAACTGGCTCTCATGAGGACCGCCACAGGAAAGGAAGATCCAGAATTACCTCTGCTGCAGAGGATAAATTCATTAGTTACCAGCCTCAGAAATTGCAGCCCAAATAAATGCTTCACAGAGTTCAAGTAACAGACACATCTCAACATAATCTGTTCAGAGGAGATTGTGTGAATCAAGCCTTCACGGTCGAATTGCTGCAAGGAAACAACTGCTAAAGGACACCAATAATAAGAAGAGACTTGCTTGGGCCAAGAAACACGAGCAGTGGACATTAGACTGGTGGAAATTTGTCTGGGGTCCAAATTTGAGATTTTTGGTTCCAACTACTGTGATGATATCCGCATGTGTATTTCCCATGCGAAGCATATTTTAGATTTTTCAAAGTACCCACCCTTTGCTTTGATGACAGCTTTGCACACTCTTGGCATTCTCTCAATCAGCTTCGTGAGGAATGCTTTTCCAACAGTCTTGAAGGAGTTCCCACATGCTGAGCACTTGTTGGCTGCTTTTCCTTCACTCTGCGGTCCAACTCATCCCAAACCATCTCAATTGGGTTGAGGTCGGGTGATTTTGGAGGCCAGGTCATCTGATGCAGCACTCCATAACTCTCCTTTGTCAAATAGCCCTTACACAGCCTGGAGGTGTGTTTAGGACATTATTCTGTTGAAAAATAAATGATTGTCTAAGCGCACACTAGATGGGATGGCGTTTCTCTGCAGAATGCTGTGGTAGCCATGCTGGTTAAGTGTGCCTTGAATTCAAATAATCACAGACAGTGTCAGCAGAAAAGCACCATTACACCCACCATGCTTCACGGCGCACCACACACGCAGAGATCGTCCGTTCAACTACTCTGCGTCTCACAAAGACACGGCGGTTGGAACCAAAAATCTCCAATTTGGACTCATCAGACCAAAGGACAGATTTCCACCAGTCTAACGTCCATTGCTTGTGTTTCTTGGCCCAAGCATGTCTCTTCTTCTTATAGGTGTCCTTTAGTAGTGGTTTCTTTGCAGCAATTCAATTATGAAGGCCTGATTTTACGTAGTCTCTTCTGAATAGTTGATGTTGAGGTGAACTCTGAAGCATTTATTTGGGCTGCAATCTGAGGTGCAGTTAGCTCTAATGAACTTGTCCTCTGCAGCAGAGGTAACTCTGGTTCTTCCTTTCCTGTGGCGGTCTTCATGAGAGCCAGTTTTCTTCATGCACCACATCCTTCATTGATTAGGGCATGCAATTGTTTAATCTTTAAGCTGTTTTTTTTTTTCTACCCGTGCAGAGCACTACCAAACCATACTACCAAGATTACTACTGTCCTGTATTTGAGTCTGTTGTCTCTGACGCTTCTCTGTCTCCCACCACGTATAGTTAACTTGTTTTCTCTTCTAGTTCTCAGGGGTGATCGGGTTAATCTTCTTCCTGGAACTGACTGCGGCCGTGCTGGCGTTCGTCTTCCAGGACAACGTCAGAGAGTGGATCAACGACTTCTTCCTGGCCAACGTCAAGGCCTACAGAGAGGACATCGACCTGCAAAACCTTGTTGACTCCCTGCAAAAGCTGGTGAGAGAGGCCACAGAGCGAGAGCTATGTAGCGTGTTGTGTTGGGGGGTGGGTAATGGGATATAGAGGCAGGGAGAATGTGAGACACAAAGTTTCTTAATCACCTGCTGTCCCTCACATCGGTTCTGTCACATTAATTTCCTTTCCTCCTAACCCCTTCCCGAGATGGTTCATACATCCTAGTGTTAGTGTGTAATTGTGTGCTTGCTACGATGGCCTGTTCTCTAGGGACCTGATGATACTTGAACTGCTCTCCTCCAAGTGACTGTGTGCTCAGTCCTACACTGTCAGATGTATGGTATGGAAACACACCTCAGGAGTTGGTGTGTGTTTGGGTTCGTTAGAACCATCTGACTCAAACTTCCCGCTTGTCTGTCCTAGAACCACTGCTGCGGAGCCAAGGAGCCTGATGACTGGAACCTGAACGTCTACTTCAACTGCACCAACAACAACCCCAGCAGAGAGAGGTGCGGAGTGCCCTTCTCCTGCTGCCTCAGTGACCCTGCAGTGAGTAATCTGCCTGCCCTTACCTCCATGTCTCTCTTGGTGTCATTGCTCCTTCAGTATCTGTCTCCTCTGAATAAGTCACTCTGTACTAGTTGTTATAACTGCCATGTTAATTTTTAGGTATGCCTCTTGTTAGTCCTTGACACTTACCGGACTAATTTGAGCTGTTTCTTTCTCCCTCTCTGCAGGACTCTGTTTTAAACACCCAGTGTGGCTATGATGTCCGTAAACATCTAAAGGTATGACCCTAACCAGTGCACACATCACATATAGAGTTGAAGTTGGAAGTTTACATACACCTTAGCCAAATACATTTAAACTCAGTTTTTCACAATTCCTGACATTTAATCCTAGTAATAATTCCCTGTCTTAGGTCAGTTAGGATCACCACTTTCTTTAAGAATGTGACATGTCAGAACAATAGTAGACTTTTATTTAAGCTTTTATTTCTTTCATCACATTTCCGGTGTGTCAGAAGTTTACATACACTCAATTAGTATTTGGTAGTATTGCCTTAAACAATTTAAACTTGGGTCAAACATTTGGGTAGCCTTCCACAAGCTTCCCACAATAAGTTGAGTGAATTTTGGCCCATTCCTCGTGACAGAGCTGGGTTAACTGAGTCAGGTTTGTAGGCCTCCTTGCTCGCACACGCCTTTTCAGTTCTACCCACAATTTTTCTATGGGATTGAGGTCAGGGCTTTGTGATGGCCACTCCAATACCTTGACTTTGTTGTCCTTAAGCCATTTTGCCACAACTTTGGAAATATGCTTGGGTTCAATGACCATTTGGAAGACCCATTTGCGACCAAGCTTTAAGTTCCTGACTGATGTCTTGATGTTGCTTCATTATATCCACATAATTTTCCTCCCTCATGATGCCAACTATTTGGTGAAGTTCACCAGTCCCTACTGCAGCAAAGCACCCCCATAACATGATGCTGCCACCCCCGTGCTTCATGGTTGGGATGTTGTTCTTCGGCTTGCAGGCCTCCCCCTTTTTCCTCCAAACATAATGATGGTCATTATGGCCAAACAGTTCTATTTTTGTTTCATCAGACCAGAGGACATTTCTCCAAAAAAGTACGATCTTTCTCCCCATGTGCAGTTGCAAACCGTAGTCTGGCTTTTTATGTCTGTTTTGGAGCAGTGGCTCCTTCCTTACTGAGCGGCCTTTCAGGTTATGTCGATATAGGACTCTTTTTACTTTGGATATAGATACTTTTTTACCTGTTTCCTTTAGCATCTTCACAAGGCCCTTTGCTGTTGTTCTGGGATTGATTTGCACTTTTCGCACCAAAGTATGTTTTTCTCTAGGAGACAGAACGCGTCTCCTTCCTGAGCGGTATGGCGGCTGCGTGATCCGATGGTGTTTATACTTGCGCACTATTGTTTGTACAGATGAACGTGGTACCTTCAGGCGTTTGGAAATTGCTCCCAAGGATGAACCAGACTTGTGGAGGTCTACAATTTTTTTTTCTGAGGTCTTGGCTTATTTCTTTTTATTTTCCCATGATGTCAAACAAAGAGGCACTGAGTTTGAAGGTAGGCCTTAAAATACATCCACAGGTACACCTCCAATTGACTCAATTGATGCCAATTAGCCTATCAGAAGCTTCTAAAGCCATGACATCGTTTTCTGGAATTTTCCGAGCTGTTTAAAGGCACAGTTAACTTAGTGTATGTAAACTTCTGACCCACTGGAATTGTAAGTGAAATAATCTGTTAACAATTTTTTGAAAAATTACTTGTGTCATGTAACAGTATAGCTTCCGTCCCTCTCCTCGCCCCAACCTGGGCTCGAACCAGGGACGCTCTGCACACATCAACCACAGTCACTTACGAAGCATCGTTACCCATCGCGCCACAAAAGCCGCGGCCCTTGCAGAGCAAGGGGAACAACTACTTCTAGGTCTCAGAGCGAGTGACGTCACCGATTGAAACACTATTAGCGCGCACCACTGCTAACTAGCTAGCCATTTCACATCAGCCACACATGCACAAAGTAAATGTCCTAACCGACTTGCCAAAACTATAGTTTGTTAACAGGAATTTTTGAGTGGTTGAAAACCGAGTTTTAATGATTCCAACCTAAGTGTATGTAAACTTCCGACTTCAACTGTATGTATACATATAATAATATATGCTATTTAGCAGACACTTTTATCCAAAACGACTTTTGATATCCACACACAATCTGGAGAAATTGCTATTTGTATTTACGATAGCCTACTGCATGTCTTAACTATGTTTATATGGCCTTTATATGCACCCATGTTTATTGTTTGCAAAAATCCACCTCTGTACTAGCTGTAGTAAGACTATTTCTGTGAAAGGTAAACATTGTAAAGCAATAGATTAGATTTCAGGGCAATTTCAGTGCAGAAAGTAAACTTCCATTTCTTCTTAAGGGTGGATAATGCAGTCTTTAGTGTCAGGTCATTTAAACTGTATCAACAGTGCTTTTTCTTCCCATTACCCAAATGGGAGAAACACAAATTTGGTGTTATCACTGCTGAACGAAAGGCAGGCTCCCTCCTGTCCCTGTTAATCTCTTGTCACTACGAAGAACGGCAGGCTGAAAATAAATGATCCTTTATCTATGTTTTGGCCTAGTGTTCCAGTGGTCGCTCTCAAATCTGGGGCTTAAATTAGTTTTTCTGCAAATCCACCCTGGTTTACATCGGTTCTGGTCTCCTGGCTCAGAATGAACTATTCATCTTCATTGTTATTCAAAGTTATGAGGCAAACTGATGTCTTTTTTGTTTATCAGGAAAAATGTCTTAGACCGAGCAGATGCTTCTAGATAAATGGGAGTTTTTATGTTGAAATGGAAGAGCTGAGTTTCACTATTCATCATAGATGACTCATCAAATCTTCATATTTTTTGTTTGTCACATACACTGGATATGTGCAGTGAAATAGGATGTTTTACAGGGTCAGCCATAGTAGTACGGCACCCCTGGGGCAAATTAGGGTAAAGTGCCTTGCTCCAGGGCACAAATATATTTTTTGCCTTGTTTGCTCGGGTATTCAAACCAGCGACCTTCCTGTTACTGCCGCCAATTAATTTCAGAATAACTATCTATTTGCTAATTTTGACCTTTCCTCTGCCCCTTGTGATGGTCAATTTTAATTTCACTGAGATATTGCCATAGGCTGTCATGGATAATAGCTATACAATAGCAGAATGCATCCTTTTGACTTAAAAAAAATATATATTCTAATTCAGGAAACTTCTTGGCAACAAACACTTGGTGTCAAATCTTCTTCGGTATTTGAAAAAACAATCGGTTTGATCTATCCCTACAAGATACATTAAGTGCACCAAGACTTGTACTTTGTGTAAGGTGATTTGAGTAAGCCGGGATATATCAAATCAAATTTATTTATATAGCCCTTCGTACATCAGCTGATATCTCAAAGTGCTGTACAGAAACCCAGCTTAAAACCCCAAACACCAAGCAATGCAGGTGTAGAAGCACGGTGGCTAGGAAAAACTCAATAGAAAGGCCAAAACCTAGAGAGGAACCAGGCTATGAGGGGTGGCCAGTCCTCTTCTGGTGGAGATAACAGAACATGGCCAAGATGTTCATAAATGACCAGCATGGACAAATAATAATAATCACAGTAGTTGTCGAGGGTGCAGCAAGTCAGCACCTCACGAGTAAATGTCAGTTGGCTTTTCATAGCCGATCATTAAGAGTATCTCTACCGCTCCTGCTGTCTCTAGAGAGTTGATAACAGCAGGTCAGGGACAGGTAGCACGTCCGGTGAACAGGTCAGGGTTCCATAGCCGCAGGCAGAACAGTTGAAACTGGAGCAGCAGCATGGCCAGGTGGACTGGGGACAGCAAGGAGTCATCATGCCAGGTATTCCTGACGCATGGTCCTAGGGCTCAGGTCCTCAGAGAGAGAGAGAATTAGAGAGCGCATACTTAAATTCACACAGGACACCGGATAAGACAGGAGAAGTACCAGATATAACAAACTGACCCTAGCCCCCCGTCACAAACTACTGCAGCATAAATACTGGAGGCTGAGACAGGAATTGTCAGGAAACAGTGGCCCCATCCGATGATACCCCCGGACAGGGCCAAACAGGAAGGATATAACCCCACCCCAAAGCACAGCCCCCACACCACTAGAGGTGGTGAGACAAGGCTGAGTATAGCCCACAAAGATCTCCGCCACGGCACAAACCAAGGGGGGGCGCCAACCCAGAAAGGAAGATCACGTCAGTGACTCAACCCACTCAAGTGACGCACCCCTCTTAGGGATGGCATGAAAGAGCACCAGTAAGCCAGTGACTCAGCCCCTGTAATAGGGTTAGAGACAGAGAATCCCAGTGGAGAGAGGGGAACCGGCCAGGCAGAGACAGCAAGGGCGGTTCGTTGCTCCAGAGCCTTTCCGTTCACCTTCACACTCCTGGGCCAGACTACACTCAATCATATGACCCACTGAAGAGATGAGTCTTCAGTAAAGACTTAAAGGTTGAGACCGAGTCTGCGTCTCTCACATGGGTAGGCAGACCATTCCATAAAAATTGAGATCTATAGGAGAAAGCCCTGCCTCCAGCTGTTGCTTAGAATTTCTAGGGACAATTAGGAGGCCTGCGTCTTGTGACCGTAGCGTACGTGTAGGTATGTACGGCAGGACCAACTCGGTAAGATGGGTAGGAGCAAGCCCATGTAACGCTTTGTAGGTTAACAGTAAAACCTTGAAATCAGCCCTTGTCTTAATAACAGGAAGCCAGTGTGGGGAGGCTAGCACTGGAGTAATATGATTAAATATTTTGGTTCTAGTCAGGATTCTAGCAGCTGTATTTATCACTAACTGAAGTTTTTTTAGTGCTTTATCCGTGTAGCCGGAAAGTAGAGCATTGCAGTAGTCTAACCTAGAAGTAACAAAAGCATGGATTCATTCTTCTGCATCATTTTTGGACAGAACATTTCTGATTTTTGCAATGTTACGTAGATGGAAAAAAGCTGTCCTTGAAACAGACTTGATATCAAAGGTATATACAAAGGTATGGGAGAGCATTCCATATTGCTCTCATTTCCTGTTGCAGGGGGACTGGATCAACTATATTTACATCAAGGGCTGCATCCCAGCCTTAGAGGAATGGCTTCCACGGAATCTCTACATAGTAGCTGGAGTATTCATCATTATATCTCTGCTTCAGGTAAATATATTGAAATGAGTACATTTTTATATGCTGATGGGATTCATATCTATTAGCTAATGCTGTGAATTCTTCCCCCTTTTCAGATGATGGGCATCTTCTTGGCTCGGACACTGATTGTCGACATTGAGAAGGTCAAGTTTAACTACTAGTGAGGGGTGTGGTGGAATGCATAGGCCTACAGGGTACTGTACTGAGAGAGAAACTATCCACCATCCATTCCGCCCTCTCTTTGATCTCCCTCTGAGGCCCGGCAAGGGATGAGAGAAGAGGACAAAAATACTTCCATACCTATGGCTCGTTATCTTTGGACTGTTCTGTCAGTCTCTGGAGACTGATACCTCTGCAGAGCCTGCACAGTGGACATGAAGCTGCCTTATTCAACTAGACTCGTATGTGCCTTCTCTCACAGGATTGCAGTCAGACTTCAACGAACCACGTAAAAATAGCCTCTGGGTTTCCCTATAAATATGGTTCTGAATTAGATACATTCTTGTATTGTTTGACTCAGACACTCTGAACATCTCTCCCGGAACAGTGTCTTAACCAATCCACCCAGGTAGAATCCTGGGTGAATTCATCATACCTCAACAATGATCAAAAAACAACAATGAAGTCATCGCAAGTGTTTAAACGGTGTGCTTTCTGGCCTGCAGCATTCCATGACTAGAATTGTTGAATATCAGACTGTGAGCAGTAAGAGTTGTCTACCACATCAGTGAAAATGTAATTGCTCCAATATGAGACTTTGCCCTAGAGCTCTTTCTGAATCAACACGATCTCAGCACCGCATTGTGTGACGGCTAATATCATCCTCCAGCCGGTTCTCTCTGTTGAACCGTCTGCTTTCACAGCGCCTCAACTTGACTTGACTGGAAGTCTATGGCAGGAGCGGACGAAACAACCATTTATTTTAATTGGCTAATCTATCACCATCACCATTATCAGCATAACCCTTAGAAACTCCCCCTACATTGAGCACTTTAAAGCTCGAGCAGCACAGGTGATTTAATAAAGTACTTTCAGATTTTCTGAACTCACACTTCGTGAAATATTTTTTCAGATATAAACTTTAAATCCTGAACTCTGAATCAATTGAGCTCCTCAAAAATATGGCAATGTGATAGAACATTTATATTGATTGGCTATTTTTGCCATATTTCAGTCTCATCTAAAACAGCTGTATCAGGCTTGCTGTCTTCCACCTCGATTTTATCCACACCCCTTTCAAATCACACTTTGTTGCTCAGTGTTACCAGGCTCTATGCAACAGTAATTTGACCCTGGGGACTAGGTTAGGACAAGCTTTCAACTGGAACCACCATTGGACCTTAGCTCTCAGCTAAACATTGGGAAAATTCTGCTAGCTCTTAACCATTTAATCAATCTGCAGCTGTTCAAACCCACATGTGCACTGCTGAACCTCTGACTGGTTGTCAGTCAAGCCATGTCTTTTCTATAAGTCATGTCTCATAACTTGTCATACCAACTTGTCAGTCCACAACGTGCATCAAATGCTTCTGAGCAGAAGTTGAGTATTGATCATTGAGATACATACTACTTTCCTTAAGGGAAAGTGAATTGTGGATGCGATGCGTACGTAGATAGTTGACATGTTTTATTTTGATCAGTGTTAGATGACCCGTCAGTGAAGTATTAGTTAGTTGTTAGCCCTCAGAGTAGCGGAGTTTGATTATTTTGCTGTTGTGTTGATGGGCTGCCCGATTGAACTTTATGGAGAAGATATACAATTACAACTGTACTTGATGCCCAACCCACCAGCGTCTCTCCTCAGTCCAGACCATATACCTCAACAAGGCCCCCAGCAATCATCCAAGTGACCACGCCTAACATTATTCAAAGCGTTCTGAATGCATATCTGGCATGAGGTTTTTGCCTCATGCCAGTTCCTCCATACATTGAGCTTGCTTTACTTCCATCCTGTCCAAAGATACTCTGCTCGTTCCCCCTACTCTGCTGTCCTCGTACTAGAAAGGGGACCTTTACAGAGGCATCTATGGAGGGTTATGGAATGTTGATTGAGAATATATTTCATGGGATTTTATATCTCATGAATGCTAGAATTGAGCTATATATATATACAAGATAAAAGAAGCAAATGAAAGCAATGGAGTTGACGGTCATTCAGGCCTTCAACTGCACATCTGCTGGTGAATGTCTGTCATGTAGTTAGACAAAAAAAAAGTGTGTTACTGATTGTTTCCATGTAATCATATGAGTGTTTTTAACAAAAGGGATATTCTGTAATGACATTTTGTAAATGTGCATTTTCTTAATTCTGGATAGGTTTTTATAAACAATAAAGTATGTTTGTCCATTTTGTTAAACTTCCCAGTGTTATTAATCATCACAGATAACAATATAATTTAGTCACATTATCTTCACCAGGCATACACTTACAAGATGGTCGTTGGATATTTTGAAAAGTGAAAAGGCTACTACTTGCTTTTGTGCCTTGGTTGAAGGATTTGACACTCTAAACAGTACTGATTTAGCTGTGTTTTAGAGCCCTCTTGTGTTCATTGTCGGAAGTTAATAGAAACCCTGAACAGCCTTCATGGCTGACTTTTTTTTTTTTTTTTTATAACTAGGAATAGGTCTATTGCCACATTGAGACAGTCTTGCAACTTTGATGGGGTTGGGTGCCACAAAGAATCTGATCTCATCACGAGGGGCTGAAGTGGCTTGCGGGTCTGCATACACACATGCTGTCAGTGCTGGCACTGAAGAGAAATGTTTGCAGTTTTTAATATGAGTGACTAACAAAATCAATGGGGGGGGCAAGGTCGATAGCTGGCTAGACTAACTTACCAATCCGATTTTTTTTGTTGTTGACATCGGCTAATTGAGTGACTGACAACGAGATCAAAGCTGCTGATGAGTAAGAGAAATTATTTTACCAACACATCTATTTCTGTGACTACCTGGATCTACCATTTGGTATTGAAATCAAACCATAGGATTTGAATGTAAAGTATTGTTAATAAACAACATAAAAAGGTGTCCTGTCCTCATGCTTCCCAGCTGAAACAGTTTAAGAGTTTGTGCATATGTTAAGGTTTGGACTTCGGCGAGACTTCGGATGTTCGGGCACATTTTTTTTCTGGAGGCTACACCCCTTCGTCAGTGATTGGTCAACAGTAAGGCTTCTTCAATAAAGTCTTTGCTGTCATTCAATGAAGACGACTCGTTTTCAAGCATTTTTTTAAATAAAAAAAATACTGCACAAAACAGTAAAATTGCGCCTCTAAGATCTCTTCATTAAAGACGTCAAAATGAATGACAGATTTCTTGAGTTATCTTACATTCATTCTCAATATTTTGAGGAAGTGGCTATGGTGTCTCAAAATGGACAAACAATACGATTGGAGCTTTTTTTTCTTGTTTTTCAAGCGAATGTCTTTTATTAACCTTTCTGAACCACCCATCCCGGTATCGGGATAATTGTCATCAGCAACGCTGAATAGCATAGCGCCACAGTCAAATAATATTACAAAAAAATATTTATGAAATCACAAGTGCAATATTGCAAAACACAGCTTAGCCTTTTGTTAATCCACCTGTCTCAGATTTTGAAATTATGCTTTACAGCCAAAGCAATACAAGCGTTTGTGTAAATTTATCGATCGCTCGACAAAACATTAAGTACACTTAGCGTCAGGTAACTTGGTCACGAAAATCAGAAAAGCTATCAAATTAATCGTTTACCTTTGATGATCTTCGGAGGTTTTCACTCACGAGACTCCCAGTTAGACAACAAATGTTCCTTTTGTTCCATAAAGATTATTTTTATATCCAAATACCTCCGTTCGTTTTGCGCGTTATCCTCAGAAATCCACAGGAAAGAGCGGTCACGACAACGCAGACGAAAATTCCAGATAATATCCATAATGTCCACAGAAACATGTCAAACGTTTTTTATAATCAATCCTCAGGTTGTTTTTCAAATATCGATTCGATAATATATCAACCGGGAGTGTTGGTTTTTCAGTAGGACCGGGAGAAACAATGGCCACCTTTCTCTGTTGCGCAAAACTCACTCTGAGAGCCCCCACCTATCCACTTACGCAATGTGATCGTTCTCGCTCATTTTTCAAAATAAAACCCTGAAACTGTCTAAAGGCTGTTGACACCTTAGGGAAGCCATAGAAAAAGTCTGGTTGATATCCCTTTAAATGGGTGATCGGGATGCATAAGAACAGAGAGGTTTAAAAAAAAAAGAGGCATTTCCTGATTGGATTTTCCTCAGGTTTTCGCTTGCAATATCAGTTCTGTTAAACTCACAGACAATATTTTGACAGTTTTCTATCCTAATCTGACAATTATATGCATATTCTAGTTTCGGGGGCTGAGAAATAGGCAGTTTCAAATGGGTACGTTTTTTAGACAAAAATGAAAATACTGCCCCCTATACTTAAGAAGTTTTAAGGGAGAATGGGAGCACACTCATTCGGTTCGGCTAGGCGCCAGCCGAATTTAAGCATGCTGAGGTCTTTAGAAGCGCTCATTATTTCAAACAGGCTACATCTATTAACTGCCCCCTAGACTATATTGATACACCCATGCACCAATCTAAGTAAAACAATAAAAACTAATCCATCAAAATCTGTCAGTTTCAAATAGAGGAATGTTATTTTGCATCCACTGCATTCGCCCATGCCGGCTATATGCGGTGGAAGGTAGACAAGCTACAGCGGTGTTTGTTAGACCATGAGACATCCTGAAAATTGATCTTCTCAGGAAAAAGTCTGTAGCGTCCGAATGGTCCATTGTGACTTGTCTGAAAACAGTAAACGCTGATGTGCCAACTCTGTCTGTAGCGTCTGAACCGTTTGGCCTAAAAACTAATATGACCCCACTGTGAAAACGGGATACTCTCACGAACACAATGTTGTCCTTTTCTCCTGTCACTGGACTCGTCTGAAGGTAACCCATACAAATTAATGGAAGTATAAAGGTAGTGTTGTGCCAACAAAAATAAGGGGTTAAATATGTGCCCCCCCCCCCCCCCAAAGAAATGATCCTGAAATGTATTTTTTGACATTTATGAATATGTCATTCAATGTATTTTTTGACATTTATGAATGTCATTCAATGTGTTTTTATTGGCTATAGTAGTAAATGCCAAATTCTGTATTTTATCCAATACATGTTTATAAAATATATATTTTTAATACCTAAATGGGTCCTAAAATTCGAAATCAAATAGCCAAATGTATGACAATTTAAAGCAATTCCATATGTTCGCTTAGTAGCCCCCCCCCCCCCCCATACTTTTGTTTAAACACATTTGTTCACCAAGATGCAATTTGAAGCGTGGTAAATTTACTGTTGAAGAAAAAGCCCCTTTATAATAAATCCATAATAACATAAGCTACAGTTGAACAGAGGTGTTTTCCGAAAAAAATCAACCTTTTAAAAGCGCATTTCATGCAATTTGTTGTTTACATGACAGAATACATTATCTGAATCTTTTTTAATACCACACAAATGACCTAAATGAGTGGCTACTCTAACACTGACAAACTGAGATCAATCTGGTTTTGATTTCAAACAAACAATAGCCCAGGCCAATGAAGCAACACACAGATTGTGCAATATTAGGGGAAATATACTGTGTACTGTATACAGTATATATATCATAGGCTACAGTAGGCTACTAAATACAATTTCCAGTTGCACACTGACTCAGCTAATGATGAAGTTGAAGCTATAGGCTACTCACGGTGATGGCCAATGTGCTCTTTGTGGCAATAACCTCAAGATCTCAAGATGAACAACTGCAAAAGTGCTGCTGTTAGCTACACATTGGGAGTTGTTGAAATTGTATTTTTTGCCTGCGATTGTATTTTGAAATCTGCAAAAGGCAAACTGACAGCCGCAATCAACCATAGAAAAAAGATTTCATAGATGGCAGTTCCCATTCAAGTAAGGACTGGCATCCATTGCTACTGTACCCATGAGTTTAAGGGCTTGTAAGTAAGCATTTCACTGGAAGGTCTACACCTGTTGTATTTGGCTAATGTTACAAATAAAAGTTGATTTGATTTTGTTTAACAGTCAAATTGCCAGGGTAAAAGGTTAAAACACCCTTCTATGGATTATATGGTTATGGCTTAAACACAACAAGCTGTAGCCTATATTTGGCGCACATGCTGCCCAAACTGCAGCCTTCCCGACTGTAGGCATACCCCTTACATTTTTCCACATTTTGTTACGTTACAGCCTTATTCTATAACGGGTTAAATAAATACAAATCCTGAGAAATCTACACACCCATAATAATGAAGGGAAAACAGTTTTTTAGAAATGTTAGCACGCGTATTAAAAATTAAAAACAGAAATTCCTTATTTACATCAGTATTCAGGACCTTTGCTAGACTAAAAATTGATCTCAGGTGCGTCCTGTTTCCATTGCTTATCCTTGAGATGTTTCTACAACTTTATTTGAGTCCCCCTGTGGTAAATTCAATTGATTGGACATGTTTTGGAAAGGCACACACCTGTCTATATAAGGTCCCACAGTTGACAGTGCACGTGAAAGAAAAATCCAAGCCACGAGGTCAAAGGAATTGTCCATAGAGCTCCGAGACAGGATTGTATCGAGGCACAGATCTGGGCAAGGGGACCAAAACATTTCTGCAGCATTGAAGATCCCCAAGAACACAGTGGGCTCCATCATTCTTAAATGAAAAAGTTTGGAACCACCAAGTCTCTTCCTAGAGCTGGCCACCCAGCCAAACTGAGCAATCGGGGGAGAAGGTCAGGGAGTTGGGTTCCTCTGTGGAGATGGGAGAACCTTCCAGAAGGACAACCATCTCTGCAGCACTCCACCAATCAGGCCTTTATAGTAGAGTGGCCAGATGGAAGCCACTCCTCAGTAAAAAGCACATAACAGCCTGCTTGGAGTTTGCCAAAAGGCCCCTAAAGACTCTCAGAAACAAGATTCTCTGGTCTGATGAAACCAAGATTGAACTCTTTGGCCTGAATGCCAAGCGTCACATCTGGAGGAAACCTGGCACCATCCCTATGGTGAAGCATAGTGGCTGCAGCATCGTGCTGTGGGGATGTTTTTCAGCGGCAGGGACTGGGAGACTAGTCAGGATTGAGGCAAAGATGAACAGAGCAAAGTACAGAGAGATCCTTGATGAAAACCTGCTCCAGAGCACTCAGGACCTCAGACTGGGATGAAGGTTTACCTTCCAACAGGACAACGACCGTAAGCACACAGCCAAGTTAACGCGGGAGTGGCTTCGAGACAAGTCTCTGAATGTCCTTGAGTGGCCCAGCCAGAGCCCGGACTTAAACCCGATCAAACATCTCTGAAGAGACCTGAAAATAACTGTGAGCGACGCTCTCCATCCAACCTGACAGAGCTTGAGAGGATCTGCAGAGAAGAATGGGAGAAACTCCCCAAAAACAGGTGTGCCAAGTTTGTAGCGTCATACCCAAGAAGACTTGAGGCTATAATCGCTATTGATAGAAACTTCTGTGGTTGGATAAAACATGTGAATAGTATAAACAATGTCATTTACATGTAAGAAATAAAAAGAAATGCCTCTTGGGCCCTCTACGAGCTTGAGTCCCCTGTGAGCTTGGGCCCAGCCCCTGACTCACACATTTGACCAGTCAAATGTATTTATTAGCAGTTTTTTGTATTAATCAGTTACCCATTCAAGTTACCCTATGTTGGCCCCCTACTTCCACTCCTCCCACAAACTGACGATTAGCAGAGCGGCAGCAGCAGGTTGTCTACTTTACAATCATTGAGAGTGGACTCCTGAGTGTTCCTGTGGTTAGCGGTTACAGTGGATTTTCTTTTTATATATACTATATACAGTATATAATATATACTGTATACATAATACATAAAGTATATATTTCCTAAATCTAATTTTTTTGCTGACTTTTTTTGCTGCCATTAATCCGGCCCTGCATGTGAGACAGGAAGGACAGTCAAAACCAATGAGAGCAGAGCCTGGCAGTAACTCTTATGGTGGAAAATTACAAGATTACGTTTTAATACTGTTTATGCATTGAATAAGGTTTCTCATTACTCTATCATCTGTGTCTGTGGGACTGAGTTGGGCCTCTGGTGCTTGGCACTGGCAATTGATTTATGATGGCTTGGTGATAACCTACAGCCTGCACTCCATTGAATGATTAGTGTCTGTGAAATGTTGGCCTGTCTGCCAGGGACAGGTGAACCCTCCCTCCAGTTTCTCTCCCACATGCAGATGAACACTGGACTTCAGAAATTGTGACGACCCAGTGTCCCATGTTGCATTAGTATCTGTGTGTTAAGGAGTGCGAAACTGAGAAGATATCCCTGTATAAACATACAGTAAATTACCTAGAAACAGAAACCTGACGCAATGTAAATCTTGCTGTCTGTTGCTTGATATGACAATGTACCTTTGTATAATCTTACACATCTGTTTGTCATGAACATTCAGGAGGATGAACTTTGCTATAAAGAGCTGTAACACAAATCTGCTCGTTGGGCTCTCAGCGAACACCTGGTCGTTGACCAGCTCCATTATTGCAATAATTAATAATAAAGTTTGATTGTTTTGAAAGAAATCTAAAAGTCTCTCTCCTTTGAATCAGAAATATTCCACGATAATTTGGCGATGAGGATAATGGGTGACTAACTCCATTTTGTTGCTGATAGATCCCGGGCAAACCCTGGAGGGAGTTTTGGCGGATGGATACGTCATTTCGAACAAATAGATTAAGGTGGGAGACTGATTTCTTTCAATAATTAATCTAGAAAGGTCACAGAATGAATAGTAATAATTGAACATTAATTGAATATTGTTAGTGTTGATTGGGTAGTTTAGTCGAAAATGTTTAGTGGGCAAGAAAAAAATTCACATAGCTAATGATATATTTATTTCTTGAAAGAAATGTTACCCTTATAAAATCCTAG